>NC_061508.1:271143735-271197783 GCF_022539505.1 Lolium rigidum
AATGGAGTCCTATTTTAATGCTTAAGCATTTAACAACAGATAATATTCTCATAAGAGATTGAGGATTAACTGTCCACACTGAAACTTCCACCATGAATCATGGCTTTAGTTAGCGGCCCAATGTTCTTCTCTAACAGTATGCATACTCAAACCATTTGATTGTGAAAACCGCCCTTACTTCAAACAAGACGAACATGCATAGCAACTCACATGATATTCAACAAAGGTAAAAGAGTTGATGGCGTCCCCAGAAACATGGTTACCGCTCAACAAGCAACTTATTAAGAAATAAGACACATAAGTACATATTCTTCACCACAATATTTTTTAAGCTATTTTGTCCCATGAGCTATATATTGTAAAGGTAAAGAATAGAAATTTTAAAGGTAGCACTCAAGTAATGTACTTTGGAATGGCGGAGAAATACCATGTGGTAGGTAGGTATGGTGGACACAAATGGCATAGTATTTGGCTCAAGGATTTGGATGCACGAGAAGAATTCCTCTCAATACAAGGCTAGGCTAGCAAGGTTGTTTGAAGCAAACTCAAGTATGAAATGGTGCAGCAAGACTCACATATAAACATATTGTAAGCATTATAAGACTTTACATCGTCTCCTTGTTGTTCAAACACCTCAACCAGAAAATATCTAGACTTAGAGAGAACAATCATGCAAACCAAATTTTAACATGCTCTATGTAGTTCTTCATTAATGGGTTCAAGGTACATGATGCAAGAGCTTAAATAAGATCTATATGAGCACAAAAATTGCCAAGTATCACATTATTCAAGACATTATACCATTTACCACATGCGGCATTTTCCGTTTCCAACCATATAGCAATGAACGAAGTAGTTCAAATTTCGCAATGAACATTAAAGATAAAGCTAAGAACATATGTGTTCATACGAAACAGCGGAGCGTGTCTCTCTCCCACACAAAGAATGCTAGGATCCGATTTATTCAAACAAAAACAAAAACAAAAACAAACAGACGCTCCAAGTAAAGCACATAAGATGTGACTGAATAAAAATATAGTTTCACTAGAGGAACCTGATAATGTTGTCGATGAAGAAGAGGATGCCTTGGGCATCCCCAAGCTTAGACGCTTGAGTCTTCTTAAAATATGCAGGGATGAACCACGGGGGCATCCCCAAGCTTTGACTTTTCACTCTTCTTGATCATATTGTATCATCCTCCTCTCTTGACCCTTGAAAACTTCCTCCACACCAAACTCGAAACAAACTCATTAGAGGGTCAGTGCATAATTCATATATTCAGAGGTGTCATAATCATTCTTAATACTTCTGGACATTGCACAAAGCTACTCAAAGTTAATGGAAAAAAGAAATCCATCGAACATAGCAAAACAGGCAATGCGAAATAAAAGGCAGAATCTATCAAAACAGAACAGTCCGTAAAGACGAATTTTAAAGTGGCACCAGACTTGCTCAGATGAAAATGCCCAAATTGAATGAAAGTTGCGTACATATCTGAGGATCACGCACGTACATTTGCAGATTTTTCTGAGTTACCTACAGAGAATTCTGCCCAGATTCGTGACAGCAAAAAATCTGTTTCTGCGCAGTAATCCAAATCTAGTATTGACTTTACTATCAAAGACTTTACTTGGCACAACAATGCAATAAAATAAAGATAAGAAGAGGTTGCTGCAGTCGTAAACAACTTCCAAGACTCAAATATAAAACAAAGGTACTGTAGTAAAATCATGGGTTGTCTCCCATAAGCGCTTTTCTTTAACGCCTTTCAGCTAGGCGCAGAAAGTGTGTATCAAGTATTATCAAGAGAAGAAGCATCGACATCATAATTTGTTCTAATAATAGAATCATAAGGTAACTTCATTCTCTTTCTAGGGAAGTGTTCCATACCTTTCTTGAGAGGAAATTGATATTTAATATTACCTTCCTTCATATCAATGGTAGCACCAACGAGTTCGAAGAAAAGGTCTTCCCAATATAATGGGACAAGATGCATTGCATTCAATATCCAAGACAACAAAATCAACGGGGACAAGGTTATTGTTAACCATAATACGAACATTATCAATCCTCCCCAAAGGTTTCTTTTTAACATTATCAGCAAGATTAACATCCAAATAACAATTTTTCAATGGTGGCAAGTCAAGCATATCATAAATTTTCTTAGGCATAACAGAAATACTTGCACCAAGATCACATAAAGCATTACAATCAAAATCATTGACCCTCATCTTAATGATGGGCTCCCAACCATCTTCTAACTTCCTAGGAATAGAAGTTTCAAGCTTTTATGAGAGCATTTGTAATATGTTTTGTAAAGGCCAAATTTATAGCACTAGCATTGGGACTTTTAGCAAGCTTTTGTAAAAACTTTATAACTTCAGAGATGTGACAATCATGAAAGTCTAAACCATCATGATCTACAGCAATGGGATCATTGTCCCCAATATTTTGAAAAAATTCAGCAGTTTTATCAGTTTCAGCAGTTTTAGCAGTTTCAGGTAATTTTGCACGCTTTGCACTAGGAGTAGTAACATTGCCAACACCAATTATTTTACCATTGATAGTAGGAGGTGTAGCAACATGTGAATCATTAACATTACTAGTGGTGGTAATAGTCCAAACTTTAGCTACATTATTCTCTTTAGCTAGTTTTTCATTTTCTTCTCTTTCCCACCTAGCATGCAATTCAGCCATCAATCTAATATTCTCATTAATTCGAACTTGGATGGCATTTGCTGTAGTAACAATCTTATTTTCAATATCCTCAGGTTTAGCAGCCATTTTATTAATTAAGGAGGATTGTGACGCAGACAGGTATGAGATTCGGTTTTCAGCATTTGAAATCTTAGTTTGCAAACCCGAAATCCCCATATTCAAATTCTCAAGTTGATTTCCTATATTTTTCAACAAGGTAGATTGTTCATTCATAGTTTTAGTAAACAATTGATTTTGCTCATATTGTGAGTGCATAAAGCTCTTAGTGGATCTTTCAATTTCTAGCATCTTTTCCTCATATCTACCGTAAGAATGATCATTACCACTAGCAGGATATGTTCTATAGTTGTTACCCAAATTATTCCTATAAGCATTGTTGTTGAAATTATTATTTTTAATGAAGTTCACATCAACATTTTCTTCTTGAGCAACCAATGAAGCTAAAGGAACATTATTTGGATCAACATTAGATCTACCATTCACAAGCATAGACATAATCACATCAATCTTATCACTCAAGGAGGAGGTTTCTTCGACAGAATTTACCTACTTACCTTGTGGAGCTCTTTCCGTGTGCCATTCAGAGTAATTGACCATCATATCATCAAGAAGCTTTGTAGCCGCCCCCAAGGTAATGGACATAAAGGTACCTCCAGCAGCTAAATCCAATAGGTTCCGCGAAGAAAAATTCAATCATGCATAAAAGGTTTGGATGATCATCCAAGTAGTCAGTCCATGGGTTGGGCAATTATTTACCAAAGATTTCATTCTCTCCCATGCTTGAGCAACATGTTCATTATCTAATTGCTTAAAATTCATTATGCTACTTCTCAAAGATATAATTTTAGCGGGAGGATAATATCTACCAATAAAAGCATCTTTACATTTAGTCCAAGAATCAATACTATTTCTAGGCAAAGATAGCAACCAATCTTTAGCTCTTCCTCTTAATGAGAAAGGAAACAATTTAAGTTTTATAATATCACCATCTACATCCTTATACTTTTGCATTTCACATAGTTCAACAAAATTATTAAGATGGGCAGCAACATTATCAGAACTAACACCAGAAAATTGCTCTCTCATAACCAGATTCAGTAAAGCAAGTTTAATTTCAAAGAATTCTGCTGTAGTAGCAGGTGGAGCAATAGGTGTGCATAGGAAATCATTATTATTAGTGTTTGTGAAGACACACAACTTAGTGTTTTCAGGAGTATTCATTTTAACAGTAGTAAATAAAGCAAACTAGATAAAGTAAATGCAAGTAACAAATTTTTTCTGTTTTTGATATGGAGAACAAGACAGTAAATAAAGTAAAGCTAGCAACTAATTTTTTTTGTGTTTTGTTTTAGTGCAGCAAACAAAGTAGTAAATAAAATAAAGCAAAGCAAGACAAAAACAAAGTAAAGAGATTGGAAGTGGAGACTCCCCTTGCAGCGCGTCTTGATCTCCCCGGCAACGGCGCCAGAAATTTGCTTTATGCGTGTAGTTGACACGTCCGTTGGGAATCCCAAGAGGAAGGTGTGATGCGCACAGTAGCAAGTTCCCTCAGTAAGAAACCAAGGTTTAATCGAACCAGTAGGAGTCAAGAAGCACGTTGAAGGTTGATGGCGGAGGAGTGTAGTGCGGCGCAACACCAGGGATTCCGGCGCTAACGTGGAACCTGCACAACACAATCACGGAACTTTGCCCCAACGTAACCGCGAGGTTGTCAATCTCACCGGCTTGCTCGTAAACAAAGGATTAGATGTATAGTGTGGATGATGATGTTTGTTTGCGAAGAACAGTAAAGAACAATTGCAGTAGATTGTATTTCAGATGTAAAGAATAGGACCGGGGTCCACAGTTCACTAGTGGTGTCTTTCCCATAAGATAGCAGATGTTGGGTGAACAAATTACAGTTGGGCAATTGACAAGTAAAGAAGGCATAACAATGCACATACATATATCATGATGAGTACTATGAGATTTAATCAGGGCATTATGACAAAGTACATAGACCGCCATCCAGCATGCATCTATGCCTAAAAAGTCCACCTTCAGGTTATCATCCGAACCCCCTCCCGTATTAAGTTGTAAACAACAGACAATTGCATTAAGTATGGTGCGTAATATAATCAACACAAATATCCTTAGACAAAGCATCGATGTTTTATCCCTAGTGGCAACAAAGACATCCACAACCTTAGAACTTTCATCACTCGTCCTGCATTTAATGGAGGCATGAACCCACTATCGAGCATAAATACTCCCTCTTGGAGTCACAAGTATCAACTTGGCCAGAGCCTCTACTAGCAACGGAGAGCATGCAAGAACATAAATAACATATATGATAGATTGATAATCAACTTGACATAGTATTCAATATTCATCGGATCCCAACAAACACAACATGAAGGATTACAAATAGACGATCTTGATCATGATAGGCAGCTCACAAGATCGAACATGATAGCACAATGAGGAGAAGACGACCATCTAGCTACTGCTATGGACCCATGGTCCAGGGGTAATGTGGTGACCCGGCATACCACTGCATGGTGTAGTATGCAAGTCTGATATAACACCAATGAAACACCGTTCCACTAGTATTATATCGCTCAGAGTGGTACAACAGAAACATATGCGGGTCCAAGGTATGTCTATAGAATTACAACATTTACTCTGTTACATAAGATCTTCACAGCCTCCTACTTTACAATGAGGTAAATCTGCAATTAAACTCCAGAAGAACGACTCGTAGTCTAATCCTATCACGAACTCTATTTGTAGAGTATTTGACTAGCTATAGAGGCTTATGAATAGATTCTAGCTAAGTAGGAGCTAGGTATAGGAAGCTAGTTCCCTTCTATGGCTAAACTAGGTTTTCTCCTTGTTGGATGTGTACTGACTCCTCCGACGAGGTCCTGTCTCTTGAAGTAGTTGTTGACTCCTCGGTCTTCGAGTTGCACTCGTAGATCCTCCTTCGATGCCTCCATATCTAAGCGGGGATTTAAGAGTGGGATGAGTACGAGCGTACTCAACAAGTTCATTATAGGAAAGAGGTGTTTTATGCACTAGCTACGATATTAGACCAGAAAGTCTAATACCAATGCAAGTTTTCATAACCATTTCTTCAAAAGGTTGCTTTTATTCAGAAGAACTATGTCCGTCAGCCTTCACCGGTTTACTAGAACTTCATGGAGCTCCTTTCCGGCCGCGTTCGCAGCTCCATATCCCGAACGAGGAGTGACAGGTCACGGTTCTTTACACTCGCAGAGGTGTGTTGCTTTACCCATAAGAGATCTTAACCTTGGTGCCAACCGGCAATTTCCCCGTCCACACTTCCTATGGTGTGAGGCCCGGTATAAGGTCTAGCCAATCATGTTCCTCCGCTACCTCGAACACCCACCCTTTGTTGCATGCGCCGACCCTGGGTCCACGTCGGTCCCATTATTCCCGTAATTTCAGGGTGGACCCCGACCACGACAACAGTGCTGGGCTCTTACCATACACTCCTACGCCGGTGGCTGCAACCCATCATAGACCGCAATACCGTGGGGAATTAGAATGGGATCCCCACCCTACCGCTTGCACTTCGCACGACAAGTGTCTACGGACTATGCCGTGGGGACTTAAGGCTTCCCGACCCTACCGCTTGCCGCCGACGGATACAAGTGTCTACGGTAAAGCGCATCCGTTGATGAACGAGAGGTGGAAACACTTTTGACTACTCTGTCCCACTCCGGATCTTATGGTTAACACGGGTATTACGGCACAAGAATCATCGGCGACATTTGTTGTTTAATCCTAGATGGATATAAACCCTTGCAATGGAACCTCCACCATATCAACACAATCCATGGTTCCATTGCCCACCACATAGTCATATTCATAGTTATGAAAGTAGTGGTTTTGATTTTTATGCAATAGTGATAACCATAATACTTTGCAAGTAATTTGATAGAAATACTCAAATGACATGAGCAAGTGATGAACTTGCCTTTCTTGACTCGCAAGATTATGCGGGCAAGGTCTTCGATACGCATTAACTCCAAATTCTGAAATAGCATCATCGTCCGGTAAGGGACGATGTTTAAAAGATTGACAAGGATGCAATAATGCATAAGAATGAGATGCAATCGCTCTAAGCGTGACCGAACCCCAATGATTTAGGATCAGTGAGTTGTAATGATTGGTTTAGGGTGTGTTGCACTTTTAGAGTGATTCACATATAAGGTTCTTATTCAGGTGTGATTACTTGGTATTATAATCAGGTAGATAATAAAGCATAATAATCAATTAAGCACACAAGAATAATAATTGGCATAATGTTAACAAGTAAAGAACAGTGGTCAGTTTTAGTACTATATGGCATGGTTAATGATTGATTATCATATACTTTAAAAGAATAACTTTTGAAGAACATGTACTTTGATAAAGAACAAGTATGGTAATTAGGTTTGTGGTTTGCTATAATTTATTCTCGGTTCCAAGTAGTTTCTGGAGTAGTGTTAGATGGATCCTAACAAGGTTGTGTTCATTAATAACCAGTGGTTTGTAAGATTAAGATAAGCCTAGGCATCCTAAGCAATTCATTATACATGGTTGTTGTCAAGGTTAGTTTATCTTGCTAGTGATAGCTGGCTAGGGTTTATAGATCCTTATAAGCGTGGTTGATGATGGTTCTCTGTTTACTTCAAAAGAATATCTTTTGAAGAACATACTTCTTAAATAATAAGAAGTATATCAATTAGGTTGAGGTTGTTTAGGTTTGCTATTTAATTCACTAAGTAAGGAATGGTGGTTTCCTAAATAGGATGTTTAATAATTATCTCACACAGATAGGGTTTAGTGGATTATGGTTAGGTAATGCAAGATAATGGGCATGGTTGCTATTAGGGATCATCACCATGGTGTGATGCTAATTAGGGATAAATAAGGATGATGGCTTTGGTAATAGGATCTAGGGTTTACACTTGTTTAACCCTACTAGATCAATTAGGTCCGATGAGGATGAACACATGGGATACCCATATATTAGTGATAGGTCTTCTACATTTTATGTGGCCAAGTCAAGTATTTATTTGCTAGTATGGTTCTATGATCTGAAAGTAGGTACCATGATCACATGTTCTAACCTAGGGTTTTAGGTTAGAAGCAAATTAGGGTTCACATGTAATGATGGAACTAGGGTTCCTAATGATATTAGGGTTTTAGGGATCACATGAAATGATGGGTTGTAATCTCATTCAATTTGGAATTAGGGTTTACTATTTACCATATAGTTCTATGATTAATAACTTCATTCTAAAGTTGAAGTTATTAATAACTTAAAAATAATATTCAATTTGGTATTTTATTATTTTTAATTAATTAGGTAATTATTAATTAGGGTTTAAATCTTCCACTAATAAAATTGAATAAGATAACAAATTAAGAAATTTAGTTTTCATGTTTTCTTTATTTGCTTATTGGTTTTATTTATTTTATAAATGTTTTCTTTAATTTCTGAATTTTAATTGTGTTTAAAATTAAAGGAAAGGACTTAATTAACAAGTATTAAATAATTAAATTTTTATTGAAAATAAAAATTTCATATTATATTTTTATTGGATAGATCTTTCTTTTCTAAGAATTTTGATATCTTATTTTCATTTTTCTGAGTTTTTATGAATTTTACAAATTAATTTGAAGTTTCAGATATTATTGAGTTTGAATTAAAATAAGAGGAACTGCTAAATCTACCCGGGTTGGCTACCCTCAGGGACACTGACGAGTGGGCCTACGCCACGGTGGCTGCCACACAAGCATTTGACCAGGGTCAAAATCGAAACGTGGCGGGGCTTCTCTCGCCGGCGGAAAGTCGGCGACGGCGCCGCCGTTCCCGGGCTCGCGCGGATTGATTAATAGAACCACTCGATTCAGCTCGCCGCAGTGAACACAATGGTACTAGCGCCGCTCCTTAAAGGTCGCCGGAGTTTGCTCGCCGGCGAGGCCGAACGACGGCGGACACGGGTATACACGGCTAGGAGTCTACAGGCGACGATTCGGTGCAAACAAATGCTCAGGAGATGCGCGGGCTCACCGTGAGCACGACGGGCATGACGGTGAGGTCGAGGGAGGCTTGCTTCGCCGGATTTGGGGTCGCCGGCCGTCGGAGAGATGAGCTCGTCGGAGACGCTCCGGGGCCTCCCAGCTCGATTCCTCCCATATGTTGGGCATGTCGAGGATGCTGAAGACGATGGTGGTCACGGCGGGGCTCGGGGTTGCCCCAGTCGTCGGCGGTGACCATGGCCGGGTTGAACTAGGGTTTTGGAATTGGGGAAAATGGAGCGAGGAAGAAGAAGAGCTCGAAGCTGGTTCCGTTCGGGGCCTTTATACGGTGCTGTGGATGTCGCCACGCCATACTGCCGAAGAAGGAGAAGCTGCCAGCGAGAGGGAGAAGAGAGACACGGCGTCGCGGTGGCCTCAGTGCACGGTGGGGATGAGGACGACCCCCTCCCGTTGTTTTCTTTAGCGAAGGGGTATCGTGGGCTGCAGTGTAGTGATGGCCCGGGCCGTGGTGTCGGGCTCTCGGGCAGGCTTCTGTTGGGCTGCTTTGGTCGGTAAGGTCCGGGTAAGCCCCAACTCCTTTATCTCTTCTATTCTTTTCTGTTTTGTATTTTTTTCTATTTTCTGCTTTATTCTTAGTGTTGGATTCTGTTTATAATTCATGTATTATCTATTTTTCTATTTTGCAGGAGTTAAACATTTGGTCTTTTAAGAAGACTAATAAATGTATTATTGTAATACTCAATTATTTTGATTAAACATTTCACATATGTGGTCTTTATTACAAATTGTAATAATCATGATTTTATGCACTCATTTTAATTTCCTTTATCTTGTGTAATCAAATCTATTATTATTGTTAGGGTTGATAATTTCTTCTCTAAGTGTTTTGGAATTTATTATTTGGTTTGAGCTCTTAATTGAGAATTTAGTTCCCTGCATATGATTTTATGTGATCCTCTATTATTAAGATCTTGTAATTTTGATTATCACTCTATGTCAAGGTTATTACTAATATTGTATTTTACTAGTACCTTGAAATGCTTAGAGTAATTCTACTCTCATCATGGTTTGATCTTGATTAATAGGTTAAGTGGTTGCTCACCATACATAGGGTTTTAATTATAAAGTGTAGCACAAGATTTTGCTTATGTTCAGGAATTGAAGCATAAGATTTATTTGATGTGCAAATCTATGGTTCCAATGCTATTTACCTAATGACACATGGGTTGAATCTTAATTGTGGTTTAGGTTTTATTTGTGATCACCCATGTGATATACAATCTAGGTTGAGATATAATTCTAGGTTATAGCTATGGGATGACACCATATTGCATGCTAGGGTTTAATCTCCCCTAACCATGATAAGGTGGTTGTTTACTTAACATTTTATGTTCTCCTCTAGTTACTATGATACTGAGAATTGGTTTTATCTTCTACCAATTGGCTTCTATTATTAACCTCAATTTATCATTTAAGTAACTACATTGATTATAGTTCTTTTTATAGTTAACTTTGGTCATACGGATGGATGGTTTCTCACTATATTAAGTATGGAGTTTGACTCTAAGGTTTTCTTGGGTTCTTTAATTTATGACTCATAGATATGGTAGGATTCTACTTATGATCACCAAGTGATTCACAAGTTAAAGTTAAGATATAAGCCTAAGGTTGTTTGTTATGATCTCCTTATAATTTCATGTGGCTAATGATATCTGCTTTTCCTAATTAGGGTTTATTCTCCATACCTCAAGTTCTTAGGGTTTATGATCATCACTTAATTAATATGATCAAGGTTTGGCTTCCTAAGGATCTCTCATTAAATGGTTTCTCACTTCCATGATCAAGCATTGTCTAGATTAACTAAACATAATATCTCCCTTATAGTTTCTTGAGTGGACATGATTATGGTTGTCTCAATTATCTTGAGTATAACACCATGGTTTGAGCTTTCTCATTTAAGAATAGTTATTCTAGGGTGTATGGTGTACTCCTAATATTTATTTAGATTACTGATCCAAAGATTCAATTGTCTATCTTAGTTGGTTTATTCCACTCCTTATTTCACTAAGTCATGGATATAGTCTTATTCCACTTGGTATTTGGTGATCTCACCACTTCAAGGTGAAATGGTTTACCTAATACTTTAGTTCAAAGTTTAACATTGATTCTTAAATAGATAAAGCTAGAATTAGTATGATTGGTCTCTCTCTCATTTGGGAAGGACTTGAATAATACTCTAGGGTTCCTCTTGAAGATGATAATTTGAATACTTGGATGTATATCCAAGGTTTAGCTCAAGGTTTGTTATTGCTTCTTTAATTATTGATATAGAACTCTCACCTCTCTAGGTTTGATGTATAGTAACATGGAATAGAGAAGGATAATATTTCTAGAGTTGATCTCCTTATTATGTTCCCAAGATTGAAATAGAATAAATACCATGAGGTTCATGGTAGGATCATGGATTAGTTTAAGACATGGAAAAGATAAGTCAAGAATGGTTTCTCCAATTATTGTTACTTGATTTCCAATTAAATGGATGTTCATATGTTATGGCAAGGATTACCATGTTGTGATTTTTTTATAAGATCAAGCAATTGATCATTGAGTAAAGTGTTGCTGTGTTGATTATTAGTTCCATTTGATCTAACCCCTTAGATCAAATCATCTCTACCCGAAACAAGGTTTTAGCAAAGTCACATTGGGGTTTATAGCGCTTGACTTGATGAGCTACTTCAATTCCACCAAGGTCAAGTGAAACTTCGAGTCTATCGTGATTGTTTTACTTTAAAGCGCGAAAATTCCCCAGATTTTCTATGCATGAATGCAATGCACACATCTGTTTCCTCAAATTTTGTAACCCCATTACCTGGGATATTACAGTCTCTACCCCTTTAACTAAACTTCGTCCTCGAAGTTTGATATCCCTCACGTTTCGGAGTGTGGATCTGACTTGTGCAGACTACATCTTTTCTCAAACTCCTTGGTGATCTCACTGGATATAATTGAATATATCCCTTGTCCAGATTCTTCCTGGAATCCATTAGTGTTTGACATCAAACAACTATTACTTCCTTTACTTCCATGATTTCCTCCAATATTATAAGCTTGTTTCCTTTCTCATTGAATATTCAATGATTGGGACTTCTTCTTGTACTGACAGTCTTAATTGAGTACTAATTGGATAACATTCTCCTATTTGATAAAATAGGTCTTTGTTTTTTCCCTTACTACCAAAACTGCAATAATGGTACTTGGTAAGGTACTAAACATGGAATGGTCGTGATGGTTTATTTTCCTAAGAATGGATTAGACTAATTTAGTCCATCCAATCATGGTTTATAATTGATACCTATAACTATTTTGGGTTATTTAGGTTCCATGAAAGGAACCATTCAAATGGACTTAAGTTTTGGTATAGTCAATCTCTTTTGGTCTTTGGCCTTCTAGGGCTGTATTTGGTCTACGATATTTCCTTCGTTTAACTATATTAACCTTGGTTTACTTGAGCTTCCGTACTTCTGAGTAACTATTACTCACTTTCTCAAGTTATAGTCCACTTCTTACTTCCTCGAGGTATGAACCTCGGCTTCTGGTCTGACTTCCTTCTGAAAGTAGTGTTCAATAATCTTATGAAAATAAGATCGAACTTCCTCTCAGTTCAGACCTTTTGCTTCTATCAAGCTTAAAGTATTGAGTTATTGTATATCTAACTCAATGTTTTCTCTACCCCTTAGAGTTTTCTTATAGTCTTCAACTCCTTTTCTTCCAACTATTGGACTTATGGTTGGAATATTGGTCTGGGTCAAACTTGGTTTGTGCTCCTTCTAAGGTTTTGCAAAGAATATATGTGGTGCATCCACTCAATTGTGGACATCCAATGTGAATCCTTTGACTAATTGTTTATAGATCTAGCTATTTGGCTGACAAGATTTTTATTTGTTCACAAACTTTTGTTACAAATAATTAAATCATGGACTATTCGTAATACCAACTGATACCAGCTGTGGTTATTATACCAACTGTGGCTATTTGATATCTAAAAATGGATTCTATTATAGGTTCTGATCAACTGGACGAGACATCTTCTGCTTTATCTCGCAGTATTAATCCTATACCACAACTGTGGTCTTCTGATACCAACTATGGTCTCCTTATATTTTCTATGGTTTCATAGGTCACTTCCTTTTTCGAGGGTTCATTGGTGCAAGAAAACCACTAGCTGACACTATGAATATAGTATCCTAAGTGATTTCCCATGCATTCCCTCTTCCATAATGCCTATGGATCTGCTTCAGCTTCACCATAATCATCATGTTTCTTATCTTCATGCTTCTTATGTACTAAAGTACTCCTCTATTGAGGCAAGGCATGAGTTTTGATTTGTACTATCTTCAGAGTATTGTGGTTACTTCCCACAACTTTGCTTCCTTTCTCTGATGAACCTTCATCTTGTCTTCGGAATCTTTAGAATTTCGTCACTTCCTCACACGAATACTATTACCCTCTAGATCTATAGCATCAAGTAAGAACTTGATATTGCAACATGCATTTGCATATCAACGTCAAACTTCATGTATAGATCTAGTCAAACAATAAAAATCCAATAAAATCCAAGAAAAATCAGCTTTGTGCATATAATACACACCATCATAAGCCTGAATATAATAGTTGAGTAAGACATCTCTAAACATCAGGCTCTGATGTGTAATATATAACACCACATAAGATAGGTTTATATCGTGATACTTAGCACGAATATATGGGATTCTACTATTTGTCTCAACCTTTACCTTAATTGCACATTTGCAATGAGATAAACTTGAAACAAAGTGTTCTTGGATAGTTAAGATTAACTTAATTTCCTTTGGAAGTATTAGATTAACTTCCATTTTGCTGAGAACTATCTCACATGATATGTCTAGGTTCTAACATTGCTACTCTAAGCACATAACTATGGAAATATAGTTCTTATACTTCCATGTGTTTCTACCATAAGGCTATTGTCATGATGTGCTTGGCACACTTCCCATAGTTTTGGGAACACAATTCTTGCACTATTGTTGACCAAGTGGCTTCTTATTGTACTTCTTCTAAGTATTTATGATGTTCTATTCCATCACATAATGATTCTCAGGTGAATCCTATATGATTAGCTACTCTACCTTGTGAGTAGACATATATTATTCCTATCACTCTTCCTTACCTCCCATGATTAACTCATCATGGTCTATACTACCTCATATAACTTGTTTTTATTACTTACCATGAGTTATTTAACAAGTTTAGATAAATTTTACTTACCCTATTACTTGTTTTAGTATACACATTCTAGTAGTATAATTTTATTTATCTATCTTTATCACTTGATATCACTCATATTACAGGTCTGGATAATTCTTACTTAAATATAACAGGTGTTGGTACACATCTTCCAATAGGATATCTTCCTTATGGTTGTATCCTTTCTTTGGACTACCATGTTTTGTATACCAACTGTGATCTACTCATCTATTGTTTTAAGGACTTAATTGTGTACTACATGTTTGGGATTAGCTGATTAACTTTACTTTATCTATTACAAAGGTAAGAAATGTTGACTCAAGTGTGTCAGGATTTTTCTCAAGTGAATATCCATCTCAAGTCATAAGAAGTATTTGGTTTACCTAGGACAACTTCCTATAGACACTATCAATCCTATAGGTCTCCTTTAAAGGGTTTTAATCCTAGGGTCAAAGCATTTGCTACGATACCAAGCTGTGGTGACCCGGCATACCACTGCATGGTGTAGTATGCAAGTCTGATATAACACCAATGAAACACCGTTCCACTAGTATTATATCGCTCGAGTGGTACAACAGAAACATATGCGGGTCCAAGGTATGTCTATAGAATTACAACATTTACTCTGTTACATAAGATCTTCACAGCCTCCTACTTTACAATGAGGTAAATCTGCAATTAAACTCCAGAAGAACGACTCGTAGTCTAATCCTATCACGAACTCTATTTGTAGAGTATTTGACTAGCTATAGAGGCTTATGAATAGATTCTAGCTAAGTAGGAGCTAGGTATAGGAAGCTAGTTCCCTTCTATGGCTAAACTAGGTTTTCTCCTTGTTGGATGTGTACTGACTCCTCTGACAGGGTCCTGTCTCTTGAAGTAGTTGTTGACTCCTCGGTCTTCGAGTTGCACTGTAGATCCTCCTTCGATGCCTCCATATCTAAGCAGGGGATTTAAGAGTGGGATGAGTACGAGCGTACTCAACAAGTTCATTATAGGAAAGAGGTGTTTTATGCACTAGCTACGATATTAGACCAGAAAGTCTAATACCAATGCAAGTTTTCATAACCATTTCTTCAAAAGGTTGCTTTTATTCAGAAGAACTATGTCCGTCAGCCTTCACCGGTTTACTAGAACTTCATGGAGCTCCTTTCCGGCCGCGTTCGCAGTTCCATATCCCGGAACAGGGAGTGACAGTTCACGGTTCTTTACACTCTGCAGAGGTGTGTTGCTTTACCCATAAGAGATCTTAACCTTGGTGCCAACCGGGCAATTTCCCCGTCCACACTTCCTATGGTGTGAGGCCCGGTATAAGGTCTAGCCAATCATGTTCCTCCGCTACCTCGAACACCCACCCTTTGTTGCATGCGCCGACCCTGGGTCCACGTCGGTCCCATTATTCCCGTAATTTCGGGGTGGACCCCGACCACGACAACGAGTCTTGGGCTCTTACCATACACTCCTACGCCGGTGGCTGCAACCCATCATAGACCGCAATACCGTGGGGAATTAGAATGGGATCCCCACCCTACCGCTTGCACTTCGCACGACAAGTGTCTACGGACTATGCCGTGGGGACTTAAGGCTTCCCCAGCCTACCGCTTGCCGCCGACAGATACAAGTGTCTACGGTAAAGCGCATCCGTTGATGAACGAGAGGTGGAAACACTTTTGACTACTCTGTCCCACTCCAGATCTTATGGTTAACACGGGTATTACGGCACAAGAATCACTGGCGACATTTGTTGTTTAATCCTAGATGGATATAAACCCTTGCAATGGAACCTCCACCATATCAACACAATCCATGGTTCCATTGCCCACCACATAGTCATATTCATAGTTATGAAAGTAGTGGTTTTGATTTTTATGCAATAGTGATAACCATAATACTTTGCAAGTAATTTGATAGAAATACTCAAATGACATGAGCAAGTGATGAACTTGCCTTTCTTGACTGCAAGATTATGCAGGCAAGGTCTTCGATACGCATTAACTCCAAATTCTGAAATAGCATCATCGTCCGGTAAGGACGATGTTTAAAAGATTGACAAGGATGCAATAATGCATAAGAATGAGATGCAATCGCTCTAAGCGTGACCGAACCCCAATGATTTAGGATCAGTGAGTTGTAATGATTGGTTTAGGGTGTGTTGCACTTTTAGAGTGATTCACATATAAGGTTCTTATTCGAGTGTGATTACTTGGTATTATAATCAGGTAGATAATAAAGCATAATAATCAATTAAGCACACAAGAATAATAATTGGCATAATGTTAACAAGTAAAGAACAGTGGTCAGTTTTAGTACTATATGGCATGGTTAATGATTGATTATCATATACTTTAAAAGAATAACTTTTGAAGAACATGTACTTTGATAAAGAACAAGTATGGTAATTAGGTTTGTGGTTTGCTATAATTTATTCTGGTTCCAAGTAGTTTCTGGAGTAGTGTTAGATGGATCCTAACAAGGTTGTGTTCATTAATAACCAGTGGTTTGTAAGATTAAGATAAGCCTAGGCATCCTAAGCAATTCATTATACATGGTTGTTGTCAAGGTTAGTTTATCTTGCTAGTGATAGCTGGCTAGGGTTTATAGATCCTTATAAGCAGGGTTGATGATGGTTCTCTGTTTACTTCAAAAGAATATCTTTTGAAGAACATACTTCTTAAATAATAAGAAGTATATCAATTAGGTTGAGGTTGTTTAGGTTTGCTATTTAATTCACTAAGTAAGGAATGGTGGTTTCCTAAATAGGATGTTTAATAATTATCTCACACAGATAGGGTTTAGTGGATTATGGTTAGGTAATGCAAGATAATGGGCATGGTTGCTATTAGGGATCATCACCATGGTGTGATGCTAATTAGGGATAAATAAGGATGATGGCTTTGGTAATAGGATCTAGGGTTTACACTTGTTTAACCCTACTAGATCAATTAGGTCTGATGAGGATGAACACATGGGATACCCATATATTAGTGATAGGTCTTCTACATTTTATGTGGCCAAGTCAAGTATTTATTTGCTAGTATGGTTCTATGATCTGAAAGTAGGTACCATGATCACATGTTCTAACCTAGGGTTTTAGGTTAGAAGCAAATTAGGGTTCACATGTAATGATGGAACTAGGGTTCCTAATGATATTAGGGTTTTAGGGATCACATGAAATGATGGGTTGTAATCTCATTCAATTTGGAATTAGGGTTTACTATTTACCATATAGTTCTATGATTAATAACTTCATTCTAAAGTTGAAGTTATTAATAACTTAAAAATAATATTCAATTTGGTATTTTATTATTTTTAATTAATTAGGTAATTATTAATTAGGGTTTAAATCTTCCACTAATAAAATTGAATAAGATAACAAATTAAGAAATTTAGTTTTCATGTTTTCTTTATTTGCTTATTGGTTTTATTTATTTTATAAATGTTTTCTTTAATTTCTGAATTTTAATTGTGTTTAAAATTAAAGGAAAGGACTTAATTAACAAGTATTAAATAATTAAATTTTTATTGAAAATAAAAATTTCATATTATATTTTTATTGGATAGATCTTTCTTTTCTAAGAATTTTGATATCTTATTTTCATTTTTCTGAGTTTTTATGAATTTTACAAATTAATTTGAAGTTTCAGATATTATTGAGTTTGAATTAAAATAAGAGGAACTGCTAAATCTACCCGGGTTGGCTACCCTCAGGGACACTGACGAGTGGGCCTACGCCACGGTGGCTGCCACACAAGCATTTGACCAGGGTCAAAATCGAAACGTGGCAGGGGCTTCTCTGCCGGCGGAAAGTCGGCGACGGCGCCGCCGTTCCCGGGCTCGCGCGGATTGATTAATAGAACCACTCGATTCAGCTCGCCGCAGTGAACACAATGGTACTAGCGCCGCTCCTTAAAGGTCGCCGGAGTTTGCTCGTCGGCGAGGCCGAACGACGGCGGACACGGGTATACACGGCTAGGAGTCTACAGGCGACGATTCGGTGCAAACAAATGCTCAGGAGATGCGCGGGCTCACCGTGAGCACGACGGGCATGACGGTGAGGTCGAGGGAGGCTTGCTTCGCCGGATTTGGGGTCGCCGGCCGTCGGAGAGATGAGCTCGTCGGAGACGCTCCGGGGCCTCCCAGCTCGATTCCTCCCATATGTTGGGCATGTCGAGGATGTCGAAGACGATGGTGGTCACGGCGGGGCTCGGGGTTGCCCCAGTCGTCGGCGGTGACCATGGCCGGGTTGAACTAGGGTTTTGGAATTGGGGAAAATGGAGCGAGGAAGAAGAAGAGCTCGAAGCTGGTTCCGTTCGGGGCCTTTATACGGTGCTGTGGATGTCGCCACGCCATACTGCCGAAGAAGGAGAAGCTGCCAGCGAGAGGGAGAAGAGAGACACGGCGTCGCGGTGGCCTCAGTGCACGGTGGGGATGAGGACGACCCCCTCCCGTTGTTTTCTTTAGCGAAGGGGTATCGTGGGCTGCAGTGTAGTGATGGCCTGGGCCGTGGTGTCGGGCTCATCGGGCGAGCTTCTGCTGGGCTGCTTTGGCTGGTAAGGTCCAGGTAAGCCCCAACTCCTTTATCTCTTCTATTCTTTTCTGTTTTGTATTTTTTTCTATTTTCTGCTTTATTCTTAGTGTTGGATTCTGTTTATAATTCATGTATTATCTATTTTTCTATTTTGCAGGAGTTAAACATTTGGTCTTTTAAGAAGACTAATAAATGTATTATTGTAATACTCAATTATTTTGATTAAACATTTCACATATGTGGTCTTTATTACAAATTGTAATAATCATGATTTTATGCACTCATTTTAATTTCCTTTATCTTGTGTAATCAAATCTATTATTATTGTTAGGGTTGATAATTTCTTCTCTAAGTGTTTTGGAATTTATTATTTGGTTTGAGCTCTTAATTGAGAATTTAGTTCCCTGCATATGATTTTATGTGATCCTCTATTATTAAGATCTTGTAATTTTGATTATCACTCTATGTCAAGGTTATTACTAATATTGTATTTTACTAGTACCTTGAAATGCTTAGAGTAATTCTACTCTCATCATGGTTTGATCTTGATTAATAGGTTAAGTGGTTGCTCACCATACATAGGGTTTTAATTATAAAGTGTAGCACAAGATTTTGCTTATGTTCAGGAATTGAAGCATAAGATTTATTTGATGTGCAAATCTATGGTTCCAATGCTATTTACCTAATGACACATGGGTTGAATCTTAATTGTGGTTTAGGTTTTATTTGTGATCACCCATGTGATATACAATCTAGGTTGAGATATAATTCTAGGTTATAGCTATGGGATGACACCATATTGCATGCTAGGGTTTAATCTCCCCTAACCATGATAAGGTGGTTGTTTACTTAACATTTTATGTTCTCCTCTAGTTACTATGATACTGAGAATTGGTTTTATCTTCTACCAATTGGCTTCTATTATTAACCTCAATTTATCATTTAAGTAACTACATTGATTATAGTTCTTTTTATAGTTAACTTTGGTCATACGGATGGATGGTTTCTCACTATATTAAGTATGGAGTTTGACTCTAAGGTTTTCTTGGGTTCTTTAATTTATGACTCATAGATATGGTAGGATTCTACTTATGATCACCAAGTGATTCACAAGTTAAAGTTAAGATATAAGCCTAAGGTTGTTTGTTATGATCTCCTTATAATTTCATGTGGCTAATGATATCTGCTTTTCCTAATTAGGGTTTATTCTCCATACCTCAAGTTCTTAGGGTTTATGATCATCACTTAATTAATATGATCAAGGTTTGGCTTCCTAAGGATCTCTCATTAAATGGTTTCTCACTTCCATGATCAAGCATTGTCTAGATTAACTAAACATAATATCTCCCTTATAGTTTCTTGAGTGGACATGATTATGGTTGTCTCAATTATCTTGAGTATAACACCATGGTTTGAGCTTTCTCATTTAAGAATAGTTATTCTAGGGTGTATGGTGTACTCCTAATATTTATTTAGATTACTGATCCAAAGATTCAATTGTCTATCTTAGTTGGTTTATTCCACTCCTTATTTCACTAAGTCATGGATATAGTCTTATTCCACTTGGTATTTGGTGATCTCACCACTTCAAGGTGAAATGGTTTACCTAATACTTTAGTTCAAAGTTTAACATTGATTCTTAAATAGATAAAGCTAGAATTAGTATGATTGGTCTCTCTCTCATTTGGGAAGGACTTGAATAATACTCTAGGGTTCCTCTTGAAGATGATAATTTGAATACTTGGATGTATATCCAAGGTTTAGCTCAAGGTTTGTTATTGCTTCTTTAATTATTGATATAGAACTCTCACCTCTCTAGGTTTGATGTATAGTAACATGGAATAGAGAAGGATAATATTTCTAGAGTTGATCTCCTTATTATGTTCCCAAGATTGAAATAGAATAAATACCATGAGGTTCATGGTAGGATCATGGATTAGTTTAAGACATGGAAAAGATAAGTCAAGAATGGTTTCTCCAATTATTGTTACTTGATTTCCAATTAAATGGATGTTCATATGTTATGGCAAGGATTACCATGTTGTGATTTTTTTATAAGATCAAGCAATTGATCATTGAGTAAAGTGTTGTCTGTGTTGATTATTAGTTCCATTTGATCTAACCCCTTAGATCAAATCATCTCTACCCGAAACAAGGTTTTAGCAAAGTCACATTGGGGTTTATAGCGCTTGACTTGATGAGCTACTTCAATTCCACCAAGGTCAAGTGAAACTTCGATATCTTGTGACTGTTTTACTTTAAAGCGCGAAAATTCCCCAGATTTTCTATGCATGAATGCAATGCACACATCTGTTTCCTCAAATTTTGTAACCCCATTACCTGGGATATTACAGGTAAACTACTCACACATCAATCCGGAGACGATCATGGCGATGAAGAGACCTCCGGGAGATGATTCCCCTCTCTGGCAGGGTGCCGGAGGCGATCTCCTGAATCCCCCGAGATGGGATTGGCGGCGGCGGCGTCTCTGGAAGGTTTTCCGTATCGTGGCTCTCGCATCGGGGGTTTCGCGATGGAGGCTTTAAGTAGGCGGAAGGGCGGAGTCGGGAGAGTCACGGGGCCCCACACGCTAGGGCCGCGCGGGCCCCCTCTAGGCCGCGCCGCCCTAGTGTGGCGGCGCCCCGTGGCCCCACTTCGTCTCCCCTACGGTCTTCTGGAAGCTTCGTGGAAAAATAGGCCCCTGGGCGTTAATTTCGTCCAATTCCGAGAATATTTCCTTTGTAGCATTTCTGAAACCAAAAACAGCAGAAAACAGCAACTGGCTCTTCGGCATCTCGTCAATAGGTTAGTGCCGGAAAATGCATAAATATGACATATAATGTGTATAAAACATGTGAGTATCATCATAAAAGTAGCATGGAACATAAGAAATTATAGATATGTTTGGGACGTATCAGAGGCTCTGGCCAAGTTGATACTTGTAACTCCAAGAGGGAGTATTTATGCTCGATTGTGGGTTCATGCCTCCATTAAATCTGGGACAGTGACAGAAAGTTCTAAGGTTGTGGATGTGCTGTTGCTACTAGGGATAAAACATCGATGCTTTGTCTAAGGATATTTGTGTTGATTACATTACGCACCATACTTAATGCAATTGTCCGTTGCTTGCAACTTAATACCGAAAGGGGTTCGGATGATAACCCGAAAGTGGACTATTTAGGCATAGATGCATGTCTGGATGGCGGTCTATGTACTTTGTCGTAATGCCCCGATTAAATCTCATAGTACTCATCATGATATTTGTATGTGCATTGTTATGCCTTCTTTATTTGTCAATTGCCCAACCGTAATTTGTTCACCCAACATGCTATTTATCTTATGGGAGAGACACCACTAGTGAACCGTGGACCCCGGTCCTATTCTTTACATCTGAAATACAATCTCATCGCAATACTTGTTCTTTATCGTTCTTCGCAAACAATCATCATCTTCCACACAATACGGTTAATCCTTTGTTCACAAGCAAGCCGGTGAGATTGACAACCTCACCGTTACGTTGGGGCAAAGTACTTTGGTTGTGTTGTGCAGGTTCCACGTTGGCGCCGGAATCCTCGGTGTTGCGCCGCACTACACTTCGCCGCCATCAACCTTCAACGTGCTTCTTGGCTCCTCCCGGTTCGATAAACCTTGGTTTCTTTCCGAGGGAAAACTTGCTACTGTCTCGCATCACACCTTCCTCTTGGGGTTCCCAACGGACGTGTGTTAACTGCACGCATCAAGCACTTTTTCTGGCGCCGTTGCCGGGGAGATCAAGACACGCTGCAAGGGGAGTCTCCATTTCCAATCTCTTTACTTTGTTTTTGTCTTGCTTTACTTTATTTACTACTTTGTTTGCTGCACTAACACAAAACACACAAAAAATAGTTGCTAGCTTTACTTTATTTACTATCTTGTTTGCGTTCTCCATATCAAAAACACAAAAAAATTAGTTACTTGCATTTACTTTATCTAGTTTGCTTTATTTACTATTGCTAAAATGAATACTCCTGAAAACACTAAGTTGTGTGACTTCACAAACACTAATAATAATGATTTCCTATGCACACCTATTGCTCCACTCGCTACTACAGCAGAATTCTTTGAAATTAAACCTGCTTTACTGAATCTTGTTATGAGAGAGCAATTTTCTGGTGTTAGTTCTGATGATGTTGCTGCCCATCTTAATAATTTTGTTGAATTATGTAAAATGCTAAAGTATAAGGATGTAGATGGTGATATTATAAAATTAAAATTGTTTCCTTTCTCCTTAAGAGGAAGAGCTAAAGATTGGTTGCTATCTCTGCCTAGAAATAGTATTGATTCATGGACTAAATGTAAGGATGCTTTTATTGGTAGATATTATCCTCCCGCTAAAATTATATCTTTGAGAAGTAGCATAATGAATTTTAAGCAATTGGATAATGAACATGTTGCTCAAGCATGGGAAAGAATGAAATCTTTGGTAAAGAATTGCCCATGGACTGACTACTTGGATGATCATCCAAACCTTCTATGCAGGATTGAATTTTTCTTCACGGAACCTATTGGATTCAGCTGCTGGAGGTACCTTTATGTCCATCACTTTGGGGGCGGCAACAAAGCTTCTTGATGATATGATGGTCAATTACTCTGAATGGCACACGGAAAGAGCTCCACAAGGTAAGAAGGTAAATTCTGTTGAAGAAACCTCCTCCTTGAGTGATAAGATTGATGTGATTATGTCTATGCTTGTGAATGGTAGATCTAATGTTGATCCTAATAATGTTCCTTTAGCTTCATTGGTTGCTCAAGAAGAAAATGTTGATGTGAACTTCATTAAAAATAATAATTTCAACAACAATGCTTATAGGAATAATTCTGGTAACAACTATAGGCCATATCCTTCTGCTAATGGTAATGGTTATTCTTATGGGAATTCTTACAACAATAATAGGAGTGTACCCCCTGGTCTTGAAGCCATTCTTAAAGAATTTATTAGTACACAAACTGCTTTTAACAAATCTATTGAGGAAAAACTTGATAAAATTGATATCCTTGCTTCTAAGGTTGATAAACTTGCCTCTGATGTTGATCTTTTAAAATTGAAAGTCATGCCTAATAAGGATAATGATAATAAGATTGTTACTATAGCAAATTCCATCCAAGTTAGAATTAATGAGAATATAAGATTGATGGCTGAATTGCATGCTAGGTGGGAAAGAGAAGAAAACGAAAAACTTGCGGAAGAGAATAATGTAGCTAAAGTTTGGACTATTACCACCACTAGTAATGATAATGATTCACATGTTGCTAAACCTCCTACTATTAATGGTAAAATAATTGGTGTTGGCAATGTTTCTACTCCTAGTGCAAAGCGTGCAAAATTGCCTGAAACTGCTAAAACTGTTGAAATTGTTTGCGATAAAACTGCTGAAATTTTTCAAAATATTGGGGACAATGATCCCATTGCTGTAGATCATAATGGTTTAGATTTTGATGATTGTCACATCTCTGAAGTTATAAAGTTCTTACAAAAACTTGCTAAAAGTCCCAATGCTAGTGCTATAAATTTGGCCTTTACAAAACATATTACAAATGCTCTCATAAAAGCTAGAGAAGAGAAACTAAAACTTGAAACTTCTATTCCTAGGAAGTTAGAAGATGGTTGGGAGCCCATCATTAAGATGAGGGTCAATGATTTTGATTGTAATGCTTTATGTGATCTTGGTGCAAGTATCTCTGTTATGCCTAAAAAAATCTATGATATGCTTGACTTGCCACCATTGAAAAATTGTTATTTGGATGTTAATATTGCTGATAATGCTATAAAAAAACCTTTGGGGAGGATTGATAATGTTCGTATTATGGTTAACAATAACCTTGTTCCCGTTGATTTTGTTGTCTTGGATATTGAATGCAATGCATCTTGTCCCATTATTTTGGGAAGACCTTTTCTTCGAACTGTTGGTGCTACTATTGATATGAAGGAAGGTAATATTAAATATTAATTTCCTCTCAAGAAAGGTATGGAACACTTCCCTAGAAAGAAAATGAAGTTACCTTATGACTCTATTATTAGAACAAATTATGATGTCGATGCTTCATCTCTTGATAATACTTGATTCACACTTTCTGCGCCTAGCTGAAAGGCGTTAAAGAAAAGCGCTTATGGGAGACAACCCTTTATTTTACTTCTACACTTTGTTTTATATTTGAGTCTTGGAAGTTGTTACTACTGTAGCAACCTCTCCTTATCTTTATTTTATTGCATTGTTGTGCCAAGTAAAGTCTTTGATAGTAAAGTCAATACTAGATTTGGATTACTGCGCAGAAACAGATTTCTTGTTGTCACGAATTTGGGCAGGGTTCTCTGCAGGTAACTCAGAAAAATCTGCCAATTTACGTGCGTGATCCTCAGATATGTACGCAACTTTCATTCAATTTGAGCATTTTCATCTGAGCAAGTTAAGTGCCCCTGGAAAATTCGTCTTTACGGACCGTTTGTTTTGACAGATTCTGCCTTTTATTTCGCATTGCCTGTTTTGCTATGTTTGATGGATTTCTTTGTTCCATTAACTTTCAGTAGCTTTGTGCAATATCCAGAAGTGTTAAGAATGATTATGTCACCTCTGAATGTATGAATTTTCAATTATGCAATAACCCTCTAATGAGTTTGTTTCGAGTTTGGTGTGGAGGAAGTTTTCAAGGGTCAAGAGAGGAGGATGATACAATATGATCAAGAAGAGTGAAAAGTCTAAGCTTGGGGATGCCCCCGTGGTTCATCCCTGCATATTTTAAGAAGACTCAAGCATCTAAGCTTGGGGATGCCCAAGGCATCCCCTTCTTCATCGACAACTTATCAAGTCACCTCTAGTGAAACTATATTTTTATTCCGTCACATTTTATGTGCTTTACTTGGAGCGTCTATTTGTTTTTGTTTTTGTTTTTGTTTGAATAAGATCGGACCCTAGCATTCTTTGTTTGGGAGAGAGACACGCTCCGTTGTTTCGTATGAATACATGTGTTCTTAGCTTTATCTTTAATGTTCATTGCGAAAGTTGGACTATTTCATTCATTGTTATATGGTTGGAAACGGAAAATGCCGCATGTGGTAAATGGTATAATGTCTTGAATAATGTGATACTTGGCAATTGCTGTGCTCATATAGATCATGTTTAAGCTCTTGCATCATGTACCTTGTACCTATTAATGAATAACTACATAGAGCTTGTTAAAATTTGGTTTGCATGATAGATCTCTAGAGTCTAGATATTTTCTGGTTAAGGTGTTTGAACAACAAGGAGACGATGTAAAGTCTTATAATGCTTACAATATGTTCATATGTGAGCTTTGCTGCACCTTTTATACTTGAGTTTGCTTCAAACAACCTTGCTAGCCCAGACCTTGTATTGAGAGGAATTCTTCTCGTGCATCCAAATCCTTGAGCCAAATACTATGCCATTTGTGTCCACCATACCTACCTACCACATGGTATTTCTCCGCCATTCCAAAGTACATTACTTGAGTGCTACCTTTAAATTTCTATTCTTTGCCTTTACAATATATAGCTCATGGGACAAATAGCCTTAAAAACTATTGTGGTGAAGAATATGTACTTATGTGTCTTATTTCTTAATAAGTTGCTTGTTGAGCGGTAACCATGTTTCTGGGGACGCCATCAACTTTTACCTTTGTTGAATATCATGTGAGTTGCTATGCATGTTCGTCTTGTCTCGAAGTAAGGGCGATTTTCATGATCAAATGGTTTGAGTATGCATAATGTTAGAGAAGAACATTGGGCCGCTAACTAAAGCCATGATTCATGGTGGAAGTTTCAGTTTGGACAATTAATCCTCAATCTCTTATGAGAAAATTAACTGTTGTTGAATGCTTAAGCATTAAAAGAGGAGTCCATTATCTGTTATCTATGTTGTCCCGGTATGGGTGTCTAAGTTGAGAATGATCAAAAACGAGAAATCCAATGCGAACCTTCTCCTTAGACCCTTGTACAGGCGGCATAGAGGTACCCCTTTGTGACACTTGGTTGAAACATATGCTATGCAATGATAATCCGTGTTAATCCAAGCTAATTAGGACAAGGTGCGAGCACTATTAGTATACTATGCATGAGGCTTGCAACTTATAAGATATCTTATACATAACACATATGCTTTATTACTACCGTTGACAAAATTGTTTCTATGTTTTCAAAATGAAAAGCTCTAGCACAAAAATAGTAATCCATGCTTCCCTCTGCGAAGGGCCTATCTTCTACTTTATTGTTGAGTCAGTTTACCTACTTCTTTCTATCTTAGAAGCAAACACTTGTGTAAACTGTGTGCATTGATTCTTACATGTTTACCTATTGCACTTGTTATATTACTTTGTGTTGACAATTATCCATAAGATAAACATGTTGAAGTTGAAAGCAACCGCTGAAACTTATATCTTCCTTTGTGTTGTTTCAAAGCTTTCTACTAAGAATTTATTGCTTATGAGTTAACTGTTATGCAAGTCTTATTGATGCTTGTCTTGAAAGTACTATTCATGAAAAGTCTTTGCTATATGATTCACTTGTTTACTCATTATCTTCATCATTGCTTCCAATCGCTGCATTCATCTCATGTGCTTTACAATAGTATTGATCAAGATTATGATAGCATGTCACTTCGAAATTATCTTTGTTATCGTTTACCTACTCGAGGGCGAGTAGGAACTAAGCTTGGGGATGCTTGATACGTCCCAAACGTATCTATAATTTCTTATGTTCCATGCTACTTTTATGATGATACTCACATGTTTTATACACATTATATGTCATTATTATGCATTTTCCGGCACTAACCTATTGACGAGATGCCGAAGAGCCGATTGCTTGTTTTCTGCCTGTTTTTGGTTTCAGAAATCCTAGTAAGGAAATATTCTCCGAATTGGACGAAATCAACGCCCAGGGTCCTATTTTTCCACGAAGCTTCCAGAAGACCGAAAGGATCAAGAAGTGGGGCCACGAGGCGAAGACACGCCAGGGCGGCGCAGCCTCGGCCCTGGTCGCGCGGCCTTGTTGTGTGGGTCCCTCGTGGCGCCCCCTGACCTACCCTTCCGCCTACATATAGTCTTCGTCTCGAAACCCCCAGTACCGAGAGCCACGATACGGAAAACCTTCCAGAGACGCAGCCACCGCCAATCCCATCTCGGGGGATTCAGGAGATCGCCTCCGGCACCCTGCCGGAGAGGGGAATCATCTCCCGGAGGTCTCTTCATCGCCATGATCGCCTCCGGATCGATGTGTGAGTAGTTCATCCCTGGACTATGGGTCCATAGCAGTAGCTAGATGGTCGTCTTCTCCTCATTGTGTTATCATGTTAGATCTTGTGAGCTGCCTATCATGATCAAGATCATCTATTTGTAATCCTACATGTTGTGTTTGTTGGGATCCGATGAATATTGAATACTATGTCAAGTTGATTATCAATCTATCATATATGTTGTTTATGTTCTTGCATGCTCTCCGTTGCTAGTAGAGGCTCTGGCCAAGTTGATACTTGTAACTCCAAGAGGGAGTATTTATGCTCGATAGTGGGTTCATGCCTCCATTAAATCGGGACAAGTGACGAAAAGTTCTAAGGTTGTGGATGTGCTGTTGCTACTAGGGATAAAACATCGATGCTTTGTCTAAGGATATTTGTGTTGATTACATTACGCACCATACTTAATGCAATTGTCTGTTGCTTGCAACTTAATACCGGAAGGGGTTCGGATGATAACCTGAAAGTGGACTATTTAGGCATAGATGCATGCTGGATGGCGGTCTATGTACTTTGTCGTAATGCCCTGATTAAATCTCATAGTACTCATCATGATATTTGTATGTGCATTGTTATGCCTTCTTTATTTGTCAATTGCCCAACCGTAATTTGTTCACCCAACATGCTATTTATCTTATGGGAGAGACACCACTAGTGAACCTGTGGACCCCGGTCCTATTCTTTAAATCTGAAATACAATCTACCGCAATACTTGTTCTTTAACTGTTCTTCGCAAACAATCATCATCTTCCACACAATACGGTTAATCCTTTGTTCACAGCAAGCCGGTGAGATTGACAACCTCACTGTTACGTTGGGGCAAAGTACTTTGGTTGTGTTGTGCAGGTTCCACGTTGGCGCCGGAATCCCTGGTGTTGCGCCGCACTACGCTTCGCCGCCATCAACCTTCAACGTGCTTCTTGGCTCCTCCTGGTTCGATAAACCTTGGTTTCTTTCTGAGGGAAAACTTGCTACTTTCTGCATCACACCTTCCTCTTGAGGTTCCCAACAGACGTGTGTTAACTGCACGCATCAAGCAGCTTAGAGCAGGGTACCGGACAATGGCAAATTGTGCTTGAAGCACACCAAATGTCCGCTCAACATCCTTCTTGCAAGCCTCCTGTCGCGTAGCAAAGTGGGAATTCTTCAGACCTGATGGATTCGAGATTGTTTTGACAAAAGTGGCCCATTTTGGATATATACCATCGGCTAGATAATAGCCTTTGGTATATTCGTGGCCATTGATCTCATAGTTGCATGGTGGAGCATGCCCTTCCACTAGTCCGTCGAACACCGGAGACCGCCGCAACACGTTGATGTCATTGTGTGATCCCGCCATGCCAAAGAAAGAATGCCAAATCCACAGGTCATAATCTGCCACAGACTTCAAGCACCACACCGCAATATCCATGACGGCCTTTGTATATACCTTGCCAAGCAAACGGGTAGTTCTTCCATGCCCAGGTGCATGCAATCGATGCTTCCAAGCATTCCAGAAATCCTCTGGCAGCATTTTGTGCCATGATCCTTGCAGTCTCTTCCTCAGTTGGCCCTCTCAAATAGTATTTGCCAAACTTTCCCACCACAGCTCGGCAAAACTTGTACATGCACTCAATGGCAGTAGACTCACTCATGCGAAGGTAGTCGTCCTGTCTATCGGCAGGTGCTCCGTATGCAAGCATCCTCATGGCGGCGGTGCACTTCTGAATCGACGAGAACCCGAGAACGCTTACAGCGTCGAGCTTGAGCTTGAAGTAGGGGTCGAACTCTCGAACGCCGTGGAGGATATTCATGAACAGCCCCTTGCTCATTCTGTACCGGCGCCGAAAATTGTCGGCATGTGTTGCCTCGTCGGCGAAGTAGTCGTTGTGCAGCATGGCATGCCCCTCCATCCTCTCGCCGGGCTTCGACTTCCTTCTTCCCGGCCTTGATCCTCCGCGACGCGGCCTCTTCCTCTTCTCCGCCTCGGCGTCAAGCATGTCCCTGGAGGGACGCGATGATCAGCAAATGCTCCCGCAGGTCGTCGTCGAAGGCTTGCTCGTCCTCCGGCAGCAGGGCAACCATCTCATCGTCGTTGTCCATGGCTAAAGCAAAATCAATGGTTAAAATTGCGCCGAGGCGGACGACGCAACAAACAGCGGCCAATCGCGCCTACCCGGCAAGTCGTCGAGCACCTTCACGTGCGCGGAGGTGGGGCGGATTTGACGGCGTGTTCGGGACGCGCGCTGGCGACGCGGCGGCGGCGGCACGACCGGCGGGAGCCCCGGCCCGCGACAACGGTGCCGACTCTCGGCAGAGATCGGACGCCCAAACGGCCGGGAAATCCAGCGGCGGCGGTGGGGTGGGAGGCGCGGGAAGGAAGGAGCGACGAGAAAAGAGGCGCGAAACAACGGTTTATGCAAATAGTCGCCGACATGTGGGAGCCCGCCTCGCTTTTCGTTGTGTCCGGCGTCCCCGGTGCATCCCCTGTGGGACGGGGACGGTCGGGGCGCCGGACACCGTATCGGGCCGCGCCGGACAAAAATGGGCTTTGGGGGACGCGGCTGGATCGCATTTTTGATCCGGCGCGCCCCAAATCCCTTTGGGAGACGCGGCTGAAGATGCTCTGATGTAGCAGGAGGTGGAGGCAGCGGTTCTTTTCTTTGAGGCGGCGGCAGCTTCGGAAAAGATACTAGTATGTACCACGAAGTCAGTTTAACTTGATCACATATCACAGAAGTTTAACTTTGACCAAAGCTAAGATATGGGGTAATTGTAAACTAAAGGCGCTGCTCTCTGTTCAGCTGATTGTCGAGTGTCAATACTTGATTTTACTACAGGAAAAATCTTCGTGTACTAAAAGAAACTTGAATGGTTCGAGGAATTTGTAATGCAGTATAGATTTGGCATGCATATTTCGTCATACCAGAGTAGGAGAAGAACATAAACAGGAAATTGCGCTCGGAAGATCTCCCACAGTACATAGAAGACAGCAAAACGTGCCAGACATTAGCTCGAGAATTCAGATTGTCCAGGCAATCTTTTGAAGAGAGCAGAAAATATGTTGCGAGACGATTCTATTGCAGCTTCTCTTCTCTGTCTCGGAAATAATACAAAATGGAGATACAAAAAGAAAATACCAATGCAATGTACTTTTAACATGTCCTATGAGGTCCTGAGAAGCGGCAACCAAAATCTCCAAACAAAAGAATGAGAGGGGGTACACAACTCGGCTCAAGGAAACCCATTTTCTAAGGACATAGATCTACAGATCCAGGAACTGCTGCGGGCAAGTGGAGCACCCGCGGCAATCGAGTTAAAAAAGAGCAGCACCACAATTACAAAAAGTAGTCAGGAGTCTTGCGCGTTGTGTCCGGCTCAATTTGCCGTGGTGCTGGATCGAATTGGAGGAAGTTCTGATCCATGTTCTCCCCTATTTCGAGAATCGCGGCCATGTTACCACAGCGGTAACAGTAGTTTGGCGCACTGAAAACTGTGACAACGTTCTTCTCCTGCATGAAAATCAAAATAAAGCAAATTAACTATTCAAGTTCCTGCAAGGAACTTATCCAAACAGACTCTCAAATACCAGACATGGTATGGGAAATTTTATGTGCATGTTCTTGTGTCAAAAATGCAAGGACAACTAAAAGCTTCGTAATGCTTCTGAGATCAGCAAGCAACTATATACCAGACATCAAATCAAGTTTAGTGCTGCTCTTCACATGATTGTTTCATACAATATGTGACTACATAAACAATTAGTAGTTGCCATTTTAATCCAGATGGACCGGATCCTTTGCATGTCATTAAATCTCCAGATAAACAATTAGTAGCTACCATGTTAATGGTATCAGTTATCAGCTACCATGATTGTGTCATACAAAAATCAAATCTTTGAAAAAATGGCACCGATATTAATGATTAGGACAATATCAGTTACAGTTCAATGAGAAGGGGCAACAGAGATTTTGAAAACGAAACATAAACTTTGTAAAAAGAGTATGGTGCGGAAATTAGTGAAATCAAATACAACGGATACCAACCTGGGCCCAATTAAACCCTTCCATCACAAGTTGATGGGCCCTTGAAATAAGGCTAAGTCCATTTGTATGGTTGAACTGTTGTGCAATATCTTGTCCAAATGTGTACCCTGCTCCTCTTGGCGAAATCCCCCATCCGCATCGGTCATCTGGGTCAGACCACAATAGATCACACATGGGACCTTCATGCGGGACCTACAGCCATTGTTTAGCAAAATATTAATTAAGAGTTGACCAAATTGCAGAATACAGGACACGTGTTCTGCACACCAGAATAATTCATTAATTCTTAAACCCAAAGGTGTGCCATAAGGTCGACTTCATGCATTGTAAGATCAACAATCGATACATGCAAAACTGTCTAGCAACCTGCAAACATATTGCAGGTTTCAATTCTTAGGTCACGTTTTTTTCTGAAACTGAACTAGCAAACAATATCCACAAAGGACTGGAAAACAGTGAAACACGGTTAAGCCTCAGACCACATAACTGCAACTAGTTGAGAACTTACAGAAGTTCTTAAATCCAGAAATTTCGAGTTTACTTTAATTTTTAGTCGATTTCCCATAGTACACACACTGCATCTTGGTGAAATATCCAATTACATCACAAATAAGCCATGTGTTGCATCTTCTTATACCAAACATTGCTAATATTTGCTCGGGATACATATAGCACACTGATGAAAAATAATCATATCAGATGAAGGTTTCTGGATGCCATATATGCAAGATAAACTGTGAAATAGAAAAGAGAAGCTGCACATGCTCTCCTTTTCTCAATCCTGACGATCGACTGTGATCTCTACATATTGCTTCAAAAGTCTAAGACAGATGGTTCTGTTAAAGAGCTATCATTACCTTCCAGGAAAGGCAAACATTGTCTATCAAGTAGTTTTAAATCAACAAACTGCATGTATAAAATGATCCAAAATTAGGCACTAGCTCAAAGTTCATGGTAAAATGTTGTGTACCTCTTGTATGCGATCAAGAGAACGAATATTGTCCAATGTATCCAATGATGGAGAGAGACCACCATGGAGGCAAAATACCTACAAAATGGAATTTCCTCTTTTACCAGGCGTACATCAAAAGGGAAGGAATTCTATGTCCATATTAACAGAGCAAACCGACCACTTGGTGAAAAGAATAGACCTGATTTTCTATAAGAGCTGTGAGAGGCAAATAATCAAACAAATCCGTGAAGTACTTCCAAACGTTTGCATTTCCATACTTCCGCAAGCATTCATCGTAGAAGCCATACCTGCAACCAAAAACTCGGTGTCAAGAAACTCCCTGACTCGGCAGGTGTTGGCAGGAGTGCTTGCATTATAGGAAATAGCGAGATGCAGCCTAACACATCATCTAGAGCTTAAACTATCATATAACTGCTAGTTCTTGGAATAACAATTTCAGACCAAAGCCAGCCATCACCTCATGGAGTAAATCAGCATAAAAGATGACTTACATTTCATAAGTCAGTGAGATCTAGGGAGAGAGCAAAGGGAACGTTTATTGCTACATCTGAACTTCCAAATGGGCCATTTACCATTGAATGAGATCTGGGGAGCAAGCAGCCACAACAAATGATTTCTTCATCTTTTAGGGTTTTAGTCACAAAATTGCCATGGGCATGGCCCTAAGGTGCACCTAAACATGCACATCTCATCCATCTAAATCTCATGCAACAAACCTAAATCAGAGTTAACAAGTGAAAACCAAACAAGGTTTAAATGCATAATACTTACACAACTTACTATATTCAAATTAAAGTATATAGCGGATCAGATAGAAAATATAATTCCTCCATTTCAAAATAGGTGGTGTATTTTATTTTGTTATGACAAGCCTTTGACAAACAATTACTCTATAAGAATATATCCTATGTGCTAAAATTTGAAGTCCTAATATTCATATTAACTTGCTTCTGGTTATGATTTTGTATCATGTATATTACATAATAGTAGCATAATCGTTGGTCAAAGGCTTGCCAACAATATTTAAGTACTATCATGTTTGTGCTCAAGGACAAAAGAAAGAGATCCTGGTTTAGACAGGAATCTTGAATAAATAGCCAAGTTACTTAAAAGTAAAGATAGCCAAAATGTTTTACTGGGCTGGGTACTGAGAAAAAGTAAAGTCACAGCCAGGAGATAACAAAATAGCATATGGATTAATCTTCCAACAGTGGATAATTGTTAGTGCCTTTTGACCACAGAGTATGCTCATGTCTGGAGACAATCAATTTTCAACTCAGTTGTTTAAACAGAATTACAATATAATGTCCATATGCCTTGCAGTAATTGTGCAATATAGAAGTACTATGCTGAAAAAACTTGGTATAGGCAACTGCAGTAAGATATTTTTGGTTCGAAGAATAGAAACTCACACTTGAGTGATTTGTCTGCTCTCGTGGTTTCCTCTCAATATTGTAATTCTGTCTCTATAACGAACTTTGAGAGCCACTAATAATGAAACAGTCTCCACTGAATAGTATCCACGGTCTGCAGTAGATGGCAATAAAGTCAATCCATTTATAACACAGAGCCAAACGAACACAATCCATATAAAGATATTAATCAAATTATTGACAGAAACAAAAGCTCAGCCCACTCAATAACTTAACAGATACTATAGAATTTCTGCCAAAAGTTCAGTAAGCGAAAACTTCTAAGTAAGGGGTTCGCTAAGTGGTGTCTTATTTTTTTGACTCATGGTTGTGCTGCGGGCCTACAGTGCATACAAACTTAATACTCCCTCTGATCGACAAGAATTGTGGAATGGAAGGAGTACATCACAAGCATGCGCTGTAGACACCATGATTTTGAAGGTGGTATGTCACCGAAAACCTGCACTAACTATTTCAGTCACTTAGAAAGCAGTAAAGCAGGGCAAGGCTATGCCTTAGGAATCCTGGAACAGAGCAATCAGCAAACAATTACAAGAGAGAAGGAAAACATGAGATGGGTCACCTATTCCGCTATTCGAACATTACCTAACACCCCCATCGCCCAAAAGCACATTTAATAGCCCATCTGCTCTTGCGACCTAATTCCCACAACCACTCCAGTCTCCCTCACCACAGCCACCACACCCATTATCTCCTTCCTCACAACAAGAGCTATCATCACACGACCCTACCTTCTCCCTCATAACCCCTCCTGCCTCCCTCACCACAGCAGGGTCACCGCTGGATGCTCTCCTGGGAATGCAGGGAGGCGACGGGATCGTAGTTTATCACACCGAAGAGCCACAACCAGCGCGGCGACAGAAAATTCTCCGACCGCCATTGCTAGATGACTAAGGCGAGGGCGGACGCCTTACCATCTCGGGGAGCATTAGCGCTGAAGCGGCACGTAGGGGACACGTTGAGAACCATGGTAGACGGAAGCATGCTGAGGTCAGTTCTGACTGCTTTACACGCAGCCAACCAATATTGTAGCATAACGACGAATAAAGGTCCCTATTTGTCGGTTCATAAGTAGAGAACAAAGCTATGCAAGCCATCTAAATTTGAAGTTCAAATTTCCCGGGCAGCCTTGAACTTGTTAAAGAAGGCAACCAAGACCATAACTACAATAACGCACTGTTACTGCAAAGGAAAAATCACTCCAAGGCTTCAACGCTATCCATCCGTGACCATGAACAAAAGGGCTGTACGCTAGAGAGGAAGTCATGATTACAACAAATTCTGACTAGGTTAACATATCCGATCCAAACCAGCATCTAACCATTCAATCAACGGAAGAAAACCTAACACCAGCAATACTAAAATAAGAAAACGGGCATGATGAGCATAAACAATCTATCCGCCAGCTCATTACCTCTGGCAAGAGGATCTAGCTAATTCGCACCCGCAGCCTCAATACCCTCCATTATTAATCAGATCAAACGACCTCGCCGAACCCTCTTGGGGAGCAAATGGGCAGGTGCATCGGGAAAGCACCGACGTAGCCGCCCATGAGCAGGCGCCGACGTGCAGATTAGTTACGTGAACGCTTCACACACAGCGAACCAATACGATAGCAGGATACGGATAACGACGAATAGAGGCCCCAATTTGTCGGTTCATAGGTGCAGAACAAAGCTACGCAAAGCCGTCCGAATTCAAAGCTCGATTTTCCCGGGCAGCCTTTGAACTTGTTAAAAGGGGCAACCAAGACCATCACAACAATTCTATAAACGCACGGTTGCTACAGGAGGGCAAGAACTTGGAGGCTTCGAGGATGTCCGTTGGTGCCCATGAGGAGAAGGACCATATATAGGCTCGGGTATATGCTTGAGAGGAAGCCATGCTTGCAATAAATTCAGACTGGATCAACAACGTATCCAATCGAACATACAGTAAATGAGCATTTAATCAACAGGAGAAAACCTAACATCATCACGGAACAATCCAACCAATATTATAAGGAACGAGCAGCCATAAATAAATAAATAAGAAAGAAAACGGACATGACTAGCATATAATCAACCTATTATATTATCCGCGAGCTCAAATCTCGCAGACGGGGCATGATCTACCGAATCCTCGACCAGATCGAACGGCCTGGCTGAGCGAGAGAAGCAAGTGGACGAACGTACCGACGTAGTCTCCCATGAAGAGGTAGTTGGTGTCGGGCGTGTCGCCCCCGATGCGGAATAGCTCGATGAGGTCGTAGAACTGGCCGTGGATGTCGCCGCAGACGGTGACGGGGCAGCGCACGGGCTGCACGTTCCACTCCTCCATGAGGATGGCCTTGGCCTGGTCGCAGAGCGCCTTGACCTCGGCGTCCGGCAGGTACTTGCAGTCCCGCAGCTGCGAGATCTGCCGGTCCAGATCCGAGTGCGACGGCATCGCCGCTTCCGCGGAGCTTCCCTCCGCCGCAGCAGAAGCCTCAGAACCAGGGTCTCGCCGGCGGGGCCGCGGGGCGTCCGGCGGGATCGGCGGAGGAGATGGGGATGTGGGCGGAGGAGGAGGACGCGCTCATGCCTCCATTTTTTCCCCTCTGTGCGCTCGCGCGTTGTGGTAGGAGGAGGGAGGATTTTTTTTTTTTTTCGCTTGCCTTTCCTCGCTGTCGGTATTTGTTTTGGGTTTGGCTTGGTGATTTGGTCATGCTGGGAATATTTTTTATTTTTTAGGGGAGGAAAGCGTACTTTCCAGGTGTAGAGAGGTTAGATTAGATTAGGGAATGATGAGAGGATGTTCCGTGGACGGGATAGTCTGTGGCCCGCGTGTGTCTGCCTATCTGTACCGCATTCCGGCATGGGCCATGGGCTGCGTTTGTAACAAAAAGGTGGTACACAAATTAGTGTTGGAATAACTGTATTTTATGCAAAATTAGTACGTACGTAATTTGCAGTACTTTTAGTTATGCTGAAAGCCTGTCGCGACACCTCACACGCCATGATTTTTTGCACGTGCGACGATATAATTGCAGTAGTAGTAGTTTGAACTATGTTCAACGCTATGCATCCAAGCCGCCACAAGCCCAAAATTTTGACCTACGAAATTCTAGGGCGTGCTAAGGTGGTCAAAGGGCTGACTTTTTTTAAAAGGTCATCGATTCGGACACATAACAACGGCTTGGTGCGCAAACCACTTGTAAGTATGTGGTGCAAGCATGACGGGTTCTCGATTTGCTTATTGATCAAGTTCATTATTTTTATTTTATTTTATTTTGTGAAGTTTGATCAATCTGTTGAAAATCTTCGAAAGTACACAGAAATGCTTAAAAGTAATAAAAATTACACATCGTTCTTTGGATCACCTTGCGACGACTACAATCACTAGCAAAAGCCGAATGTGCACCCCGTCCTCGCAACGGGTGTATATTTAGATATTATAGGTTTTAACTAGGAAGTTTGTCGTGGCGGCGCGCCCTGCCCTTGGCTGCTAGATTGTTTGCTATCATATTTTATAAGTACTACAATGTATGGGTTATCTGAAGTAATGCAAAAGTTTTGGGTAGAAGTACTCATCGAAAAACCTGAAAGTGGTATTATAGCACCATGGTTCAAGTTTTTTTTTCTAGCACACATAGGTATCGCTTAAAGTGATACCCCCGTAAAGAAAGCATGAACGATATATCCTGCCTTAATAGGGATCTTTATTGCAGGGAGAAGAAGCATAATTGGAAGGGTCAAACTTCTTGATACGTCTCCGACGTATCGATAATTTTTTTTGTTCCATGCCACATTATTGATGATATCTACATGTTTTATGCACACTTTATGTCATATTCGTGCATTTTCTGGAACTAACCTATTAACAAGATGCCGAAGTGCCGATTCGTTGTTTTCTGCTGTTTTTGGTTTCGAAATCCTAGTAACGAAATATTCTCGGAATTGGACGAAATCAACGCCTAGGGTCCTATTTTGCCACGAACCTTCCAGAAGACCGAAGAGGAGACGAAGTGGGGCCACGAGGCGGCCACACCCTAGGGCGGCGCGGCCCAAGCCCTGGCCGCGCCGACCTATAGTGTGGGGCCCTCGTGTGGCCCCCTGACCTGCCCTTCCGCCTACTTAAAGCCTCCGTCGCGAAACCCCTGTACCGAGAGCCACGATACGGAAAACCTTCCAGAGACGCTGCCGCCGCCAATCCCATCTCGGGGGATTCAGGAGATCGCCTCCGGCACCTCGCCGGAGAGGGGAATCATCTCCCGGAGGACTCTACGCCGCCATGGTCGCCTCCGGAGTGATGTGTGAGTAGTCTACCCCTGGACTATGGGTCCATAGCAGTAGCTAGATGGTTGTCTTCTCCCCATTGTGCTTAATTGTCGGGTCTTGTGAGCTGCCTAACATGATCAAGATCATCTATCTGTAATTCTATATGTTGCGTTTGTTGGGATCCGATGAATAGAGAATACTTGTTATGTTGATTATCAAAGTTATGTCTATGTGTTGTTTATGATCTTGCATGCTCTCCATTACTAGTAGATGCTCTGGCCAAGTAGATGCTTGTAACTCCAAGAGGGAGTATTTATGCTCGATAGTAGGTTCATGTCTCCGTGAATGCGGGGAGTGACAGAAACCTCTAAGATTATGGATGTGCTGTTGCCACTAGGGATAAAACATTGGTGCTATGTTCAAGGATGTAGTCACTGATTACATTACGCGCAATACTTAATGCAATTGTCTGTTGTTAACAACTTAATACTAGAGGGGGTTCGGATGATAACCTGAAGGTGGACTTTTTAGGCATAGATGCATGCTGGATAGCGGTCTATGTACTTTGTCGTAATGCCCAATTAAATCTCACTATACTCATCATAATATGTATGTGCATGGTCATGCCCTCTCTATTTGTCAATTGCCCAACTGTAATTTGTTCACCCAACATGCTGTTTATCTTATGGGAGAGACACCTCTAGTGAACTGTGGACCCCGGTCCTATTCTTTACATCGCATACAATCTACTGCAATACTTGTTTTACTGTTTTCTGCAAACAATCATCTTCCACACAATACGGTTAATCCTTTGTTACAGCAAGCCGGTGAGATTGACAACCTCATTGTTTCGTTGGGGCAAAGTACTTTGGTTGTGTTGTGCAGGTTCCACGTTGGCGCCGGAATCTCTGGTGTTGCGCCGCACTACATCCCGCCGCCATCAACCTTCAACGTGCTTCTTGACTCCTACTGGTTCGATTAAACCTTGGTTTCTTGCGAGGGAAACTTGCCGCTGTGCGCATCACACCTTCCTCTTGGGGTTCCCAACGGACGTGTCAACTACACGCATCAAGCAAATTTCTGGCGCCGTTGCCGGGGAGATCAAGACACGCTGCAAGGGGAGTCTCCACTTCCCAACCTCTTTACTTTGTTTTTGTCTTGCTTAGTTTTATTTACTACTTTGTTTGCTGCACTAAATCAAAATATAAAAAATTTAGTTGCTAGTTTTACTTTATTTGCTATCTTGTTTGCTATATCAAAAACACAAAAAAAAATAGTTACTTGCATTTACTTTATCTAGTTTGCTTTATTTACTACTGCTAAAATGGCCACCCCTGAAAATACTAAGTTGTGTGACTTCACAACCACAAATAATAATGATTTCTTATGCACACCTATTGCTCCACCTGCTACTACAGCAGAATTCTTTGAAATTAAACCTGCTTTACTAAATCTTGTTATGCGAGAGCAATTTTCTGGTGTTAGTTCTGATAATGCTGCTGCCCATCTCAATAATTTTGTTGAATTGTGTGAAATGCAAAAATATAAGGATGTAGATGGTGATATTATTAAATTGAAATTGTTTCCTTTCTCATTAAGAGGAAGTGCTAAAGATTGGTTGCTATCTCTGCCTAAGAATAGTATTGATTCATGGACTAAATGCAAGGATGCTTTTATTGGTAGATATTATCCCCCTGCTAAAATTATATCTTTGAGGAGTAGCATAATGAATTTTAAACAATTAGATACTGAACATGTTGCACAAGCCCGGGAAAGAATGAAATCTCTCGGTTAAAAATTGCCCAACCCATGGACTGACTACTTGGATGATCATCCAAACCTTCTATGCAGGACTAAATTTTTCTTCGCGGAATTTATTGGATTCAGCTGCTGGAGGTACCTTTATGTCCATCACTTTGGGGGCGGCAACAAAGCTTCTTGATAATATGATGATCAATTACTCTGAATGGCACACGGAAAGAGCTCCACAAGGTAAGAAGGTAAATTCTGTCGAAGAAACCTCTTCCTTGAGTGATAAGATTGATGCTATTATGTCTATGCTTGTGAATGATAGGATTAATGTTGATCCTAATAATATTCCGTTAGCTTCATTGGTTGCCCAAGAAGAACATGTTGATGTAAACTTCATTAAAAATAATAATTTCAACAACAATGCTTATCGGAACAATTCTAGTAATAACTATAGGCCATATCCTTATAATAATGGTAACAGTTATGCTAATTCTTATGAGAATTCTTACAATAATAATAGGAACACACCCCCTGGACTTGAAGCTATGCTTAAAGAATTTATTAGTACACAAACTGCCTTTAACAAATCTGTTGAGGAAAAACTCAATAAAATTGTTATTCTCGCTTCTAAGGTTGATAGTCTTGCCTCTGATGTTGATCTTTTGAAATCGAAAGTTATGCCTAATAGGGATATTGAAAATAAAATTGTTACTACAGCAAATGCCATCCAAGTTAGAATTAATGAGAATATAAGATTGATGGCTGAATTGCGTGCTAGGTGGGATAGAGAAGAAAATGAAAAACTAGTTAAAGAGAAAAATGTAGCTAAAGTTTGGACTATTACCACCACAAGTAATGTTGATTCTTCACATGTTGCTGCACCTCCTACTATTAATGGTAAAATAATTGGTGTTGGCAATGTTTCTACTCCTAGTGCAAAGCGTACAAAATTGCCTGAAATTGCTAAAACTGCTGAAACTGCCTTTGATAAAGCTGCTGAAATTTTTTCCAACATTGGGGATAATGATCCCATTGATTTAGATTATAATGGTTTGAATTTTGATGATTGCCACATCTCTGAAGTTATAAAGTTCTTGCAAAAACTTGCTAAAAGTCCTAATGCTAGTGCTATAAATTTGGCTTCCACGCAACATATTACAAATGCTCTCATAAAAGCTAGAGAAGAGAAACTAGAGCGCGAAGCCTCTATTCCTAGAAAGCTAGAGGATGGTTGGGAGCCCATCATTAAGATGAAGGTCAATGATTTTGATTGTAATGCTTTATGTGATCTTGGTGCAAGTATTTCTGTTATGCCAAAGAAAATTTATAATATGCTTGACTTGCCACCGCTGAAAAATTGTTATTTGGATGTTAATCTTGCTGATCAATCTACAAAGAAACCTTTGGGAAAAGTTGATAATGTTCGCATTACCGTTAACAATAACCTTGTCCCCGTTGATTTTGTTGTCTTGGATATTGAATGCAATGCATCTTGTCCCATTATATTGGGAAGACCTTTTCTTCGAACTGTTGGTGCTATCATTGATATGAAGGAAGGTAATATAAAATATCAATTTCCTCTCAAGAAAGGTATGGAACACTTCCCTAGAAAGAGAATGAAGTTACCTTTTGATTCTATTATTAGAACAAATTATGATGTTGACACTTCGTCTCTCGATAATACTTGATATACACTTTCTGCGCCTAGCTGAAAGGCGTTAAAGAAAAGCGCTTATGGGAGACAACCCATGTTTTTACTACAGTACTTTGTTTTTATTTTGTGTCTTGGAAGTTGTTTACTACTGTAGCAACCTCTCCTTATCTTAGTTTTGTGTTTTGTTGTGCCAAGTAAAGTCGTTGATAGTAAAGTTCATACTAGATTTGGATTACTGCGCAGAAACAGATTTCTTTGCTGTCACGAATCTGTGCAAAATTCTCTGTAGGTAACTCAGAAAATTATGCCAATTTACGTGAGTGATCCTCAGATATGTACGCAACTTTCATTCAATTTGAGCATTTTCATTTGAGCAAGTCTGGTGCCTCGATAAAATTCGTCAATACGAACTGTTCTGTTTTGACAGATTCTGCCTTTTATTTCGCATTGCCTCTTTTGCTATGTTTGATGAATTTCTTTGATCCATTAATGTCCAGTAGCTTTATGCAATGTCCAGAAGTGTTAAGAATGATTATGTCACCTCTGAACATGTTAATTTTTATTGTCCACTAACCCTCTAATGAGTTGTTTCGAGTTTGGTGTGGAGGAAGTTTTCAAGGATCAAGAGAGGAGTATGATGCAACATGATCAAGGAGAGTGAAAGCTCTAAGCTTGGGGATGCCACGGTGGTTCACCCCTGCATATTCTAAGAAGACTCAAGCGTCTAAGCTTGGGGATGCCCAAGGCATCCCCTTCTTCATCGACAACATTATCAGGTTCCTCCCCTGAAACTATATTTTTATTCGGTCACATCTTATGTGCTTTTCTTGGAGCGTCGGTTTGTTTTTGTTTTTTGTTTTGTTTGAATAAAATGGATCCTAGCATTCACTTTATGGGAGAGAGACACGCTCCGCTGTAGCATATGGACAAGTATGTCCTTAGGCTCTACTCATAATATTCATGACGAAGTTTCTTCTTCGTTAAATTGTTATATGGTTGGAATTGGAAAATGATACATGTAGTAATTTGCTATAATGTCTTGGATAATTTGATACTTGGCAATTGTTGTGCTCATGTTTAAGCTCTTGCTCATTACTGCTAAAATTGTTAACGCAACAAATTAGAATCACCCATAGCTGAAGAATCATGTTCCCGTAGCATTACTGGCGGGTGATTAGATAGCTATAGTCCCGTGAAGAACTACTTTAAAATAATTAACACGATAAATTAGAATTACTGATGTAGAATTATATTCAGATGAAGAATTACTAACATGTAATTGTATTACTGTAGAACTACAAACGAACAACTCACTAGTAGGAAAAAGGCTATAGGGGTTCGAGTAATGGCAGCGCGCAGCTGCCAGAGCACGCGGCTGTTCTTTGTAGAAGCATGCGGAAAGCTGGCACATAACTAGTAGCTCATTGTTGGCAGCGTGTGGCAAGTCAATGCACACGACTAGTAAGTGGATCCCTCATGCGTCTTGGTACATAATTTATCTGCAGAGCGCCCCACAGTTGGCACGCGACTGGTACGAGATCATCGGTCGCATGCACACTAGTACGCGCGATGCCACTAGTTCACGACTGAGTAGATCGACAAATAGTGGTAGCGCTTGTGTCAAAAAAATAGTGGCAGCGCACCGCGCCCGCTACTGTTATATTGACTTAAACCAAACTTTGGGGATGCGCATTTCAGTTTCCCCCTCGGTGAGCAGTTCAAAAATCCGCCGCGCGCGCCGCTGACCCCGTCGCTCCGCTTCGCGCCTTGGATTGTCGGCCGGCCGCTAACCGCGCCACGCCTTCTTCCCGCCGCGCCTCCTTGCCGCCGACTACCCCGCGCCGAGCTCCCTCGCCCGTCCCCACCCGGTATGCATTGCGTGTCCGTCATTCACCTGTTTGATGAAATGCTCGTATGAGTTGCCGATTGCATTGTATATGTTTGATTGGTTTTTGATATGCTTGATGTTTTACAGGAATATGAGTTGCTGATGTTTTGTCAGAATGTCAGAATGCTGATTAATTTTCGTTTCGAAAAATTTCTAGCACTCCGTATGTCCATTTTAGCAAAGGTCATGCCAAATTTTTCCATGATTTTCTTTTCTGAATACTAATAATTTTCAATTTTGATTAGTTAGCCATGTCGTTTTGCGGAAAACTCAATGACGTTGTCGCCGGGTCCTCATCAAGCGGTTCGCGTGGAGCCGAAGAAGAAAACGTAGACACGGTCCACACCCTCCGAGAAGAACTAATGTAGTTAAGTGAGAATTGGCGATCCTGGAAGCAAACATGGCCACCATTGTGGAAAACCAAGTGAAAATAGGGTCAATGGCACCCTTCCTATCTTGATCCAATCGATCAAAGATTAGATTGCCGGAAGTCGACAAGGGCCACATCCCAAGTACCAAGGGTCTACCGAGGCATCTGGTTCTACCGAGCCGTCAGATCCTATCGTGTCCGCATCACATGTGGTGTCAGATCCTGTTGAGCCTACGTTGAAAAAAACGGACGGAAAAGACCTAAGAAAAAGGATTATGTCGCTTGCCAAACAAACCAGGTTGTGGACAAGATCGGCACAAAAGACAGGCAGTATCATGTGGCCGGTGAACGTATGTTATCGTGGGAGAAGTACCTAACGGTACATGGTGATATGAATGGTCTACATGACCTCATTCTAAAATAGGAAAGGCGTCTTATTTGTATGGAATATCCAACATACCTGCTTTTTGTCGTCAATGTTCCTAAGAGCTTAGACTTTGTTGATAAACACCCCGCGGACGTGTTTTTCCTGAGATTTCAAGACATATTCTCCATGTTTCACATGCACATATTCCACCGAAACTTTGTTCGCCTATTTACGCTTGTTGAGGCCTACCAGGTCAGACAAAGAGCAAGAGTTATCCCCGAGCTTGGCGATAGCGGACCCCTACTACTTGTATGAGAGCTACTTGGTCAACTATGAGAACATACTCAATGCAATGTATTACATCAAAAATCTCTTCTTGGTGAATAAGGATAAAGAAATGTTTGACCTTCCTTATTTTCCTGAGTAAGTCACTATGTTTGAGTTTAGATGCTTTCGTATATATTTCTTATATATTTCTTTCAATATGTTTGAGTTTAGAATATAATGGACTGTTTGAATTGTGTTGCACAGAGACTAATATTGCACATTCATTGTTTTGTGGATCCAACACTCACACGCCGTATATTTTGAGTCGGGGAGTGCAAAACCAAAAAACTACACCAACATCAAGAACGTTCTGAATGATGCTCTCAACCGCTACTACTTGATGGGTAACGGCTTGAAACGAGAAGTAGTCATAAGAGGCATGCATGTATTCGGCCACAAAACGGAGTTCCACTGCGTGAATCAACCAAAAGATAGCACGATGGAGGCATTCTACGCAATCCATCGCATGCGTGAGTTTGTACGGGATCATCGGCTACTTGTGGACTTATCTAGGCTTACAACATGGGTCAAGGACTTTGCAAACTATAGCGAGGAAGATTTTATATTTGAGTTGTATCGCATTCAGCATAAGCTTGGGCAACTCATTAGGAAGGATGTATGCAGTTCGGAGGGGTTGTTCTACTATGACGCTGTAAAATCAAGTCAGTTGCAGATAGAAGAGATATGCCATCTTCAGGGCGACCACCGGGACTTCATGACATTTGATGGCCTCCGCCCGTTCCCTCGTTAATTTGCATGATGAACTTGCTTAGGTTTAGTTTTGAATCATCTATATCTCGTGTGTTGTAAAGTTATCTTGCATATTGTTTGCGCATTTGCCTTGACCTTGTTGGTTGACCTCTTGCCGTGTGTTGTTTAATTGTATTCAAATGCACTTGCCAATGATTATACTCTGACACCGTCTAATGAAATAGGGAGCCAATAAGACCTTGTCTATATGTCCATGCATATTGCTTGCGTATTTGACTTGGTCTTATTGGTTTACCTCTTCTAATGTGTGTCTTCTATACGAGGCTCATTTCTTGGTACTTGACTTATTTTAAATGTTGTGGCACTACGCTGTTTATTATGTATAAATTTGCATTAATTATATCATTTATCTTATGCATAAAGATGTCGGCGTATGTCGTTTACAAAGGTAAGGTTCCCGGAGTCTATGCCAATTGGGAAGACTGTTGGAGGCAGGTACACCATTTTCGCAGCTGCATCTACATACGGTACAACACAATGGAGGAGGCGGAAGCTAGATACACGCACTATCTAGCTGACGATATGAGAATGATGAGGAGGAATCGGATGAAAAACGCCTTCGTCCTGATATTGCTCATCGTGACTGCATTTCTCATTTATGTGCTTTTAGTTTAGACTACTAATTAACTAGCTTATGATTGATCTTCGGTTGTTCTGATATTTGAGATCAAATAATGGTTTGGTACTGATATAATCATATCCGTGTGTATGTATTTCCTATCATGTGTGTATGTATGTCGTACTACCTGTGTAAGTATGCTATTGTTTATGTATAGATGTATAATACGGAGAAATAACAACGTGTATTCGAAATATGGGCAAGAAGAAGTTGAAACGTCTCAAGCATACTGGCAGCGTGCGGCCACACGCTGCCATTAGATATATTGGTCGCGCACCACCTCCGCACGCAACTGCTAAGGGGCACGCGACTACGAATAGATACCCCTGGCGAATTACCAGTCGCGGGCCGACGCCCGCGAGTGAAGGCCCAAATCCACACGTAAGTAGTAGGCTTTTCCCTACTAGTGACTGCAAAAAGGTTACTATCAAGAAAATTAAATTTACTATCACAAAGTTTAAAAAAGAATGTGCCACTATTCAGGCGTGTTGTTCATGTACGCGTGAACAATGTTCAGAACACTTAATATGAATCGGAGAGAGCGTAAACAAAAGCTTTTACCATGTTTTTGCTTTTTATAATTCTTGCTCACACACGATGGAAATCGTCAAGCATAATTTAATACAATTATTAATTTCACTCACATGGGCCTTCATGGATCATCTAGGTGGCATACTTGCATATATAGAACTTAGGCTCAATTATCGAGTCATAGCCCAAGCCTCTAGCATTTACTTGACGATGGACTTTGAGGCAGTAAAAAAAACATCAAAAGTGTTACAAGACTAGGCTTCTAACCTTCTTTTCAGGAGGTTCTCGGTCAGGATACAATACATAGAGCGTGACCTTACGATGAAAATACTAAGATTTTCCAAACAAAGAGAAAGAAAAATAAAGGGACGGTGGTGCACATGAAAAACACTACATGGCCGGAGCATGCCAAGACCAACACCACAAACAACCACGTGTAGTTTGCATGGAGGAGTGCATTGCGTGAGACATCCAAGCGTATCACAACGCCAATATCATGCAAAGTATCTGTAATATCATAGGTTTAGAGGCTATAAAATGAGAGAACACCAAAGTGTGCATTGCATTCATGCATAGAAAATTCTGGGAATTTTCGCGCTTTCAAATAAAACTTACCACAGTAACTGAAGTTTCACTTGACTTGCTGGAATTGAAGTAGATCATCAAGTCAAGCGCTATAAACTTCACGGTGATCTTTGCTAAAACCATGTTTTGGGTAGAGATGATTTGTTCTATGGGCTAGATCAAATGGAATTAGTTTTAACAACAAACAACATCTTAAGTAAGGGTCAACCATAAGATCTTATAAAGGATCTCAATATGACATTCCTTACAACAATACATGAATAATTATTCAATTCTAAATCAAAGAACATGAATAATTAAGAACCTATTCTTTACTTATCTTTTTCATGTCCTGTACTAAATAAGTAATTCTTACCATGATTCACATGGTATATCTTTTCAACTACAATACTTGAACCAAGTCAAGAACATTCATATTCATTCTTCATTAACCTTCGATCATTCCAACCTTGTTTCTCAACTCATTTCTATTAAACCTCAGAGAAAGGAGAGGATCATTTTATTATGTTTATACCATTCATTGAGTAGAGCCACATGTTAAAGAGAGATTAGCGAGGAATAGTTGATCATGTCTAATGCATGATCTTATCTTATAAATTGGGATGATAAGTTAAACCTATATATGTGACCAATAAATCTCATTGTTCTCATGAGATAATAAGTAATTCACTAGTGGTTAACCAAACCAATACTCATGCCTTGTGTAAGGGAGTAATGGTATTGTACCTAAACCTTGCTTATCCAAATACTTGAGACAACCCTAGCATTGCCTTGATACAAGAATTCTACCTAAGTGAGGAGGAGTAACCCTAGCCAATTAAACATAAGCAAGCTTATGCTCATACTTAATCCTAGTTGTGGATCACTTGGGTGATCACTACTAAAACCCTAGGCCATATTTGGATTCAAATCCAAGTGTCACTTTGGATTATAAGTAGAACCCTGCCATGCCTCATGCCTGTTTTATACTTTAATTAGTGAAGTATCACCAAAGCTCTAAACCTTCAAGTAGAATTCACTCCACATTAAATATTATGCCCTAACTTGTGTATCATGGATCACAAGTATAAACCAAGCCATATATGCTTAAGGACTAAATGCCATTTGGTGAGAAGAGTAAAACCAATATCCAATTCTATTTGGTATCCCAAGTAATTGTTTAGTTAACCAAATAGGAAAATATATCATAGTTTGAACCATCACCTTAGCAAGTGAATTGACCAATGATGAGTGATACGTCTCCAACGTATCGATAATTTCTTATGTTCCATGCCACATTATTGATGTTATCTACATGTTTTATGCACACTTTATGTCATATTCGTGCATTTTCTGGAACTAACCTATTAACAAGATGCCGAAGTGCCAGTTCTGTTTCTCGCTGTTTTTGGTTTCAGAAATCCTAGTAACGAAATATTCTCGGAATCGGACGAAATCAACGCCCAAGTTCTTATTTTCACCGGAAGCATCCGAACACCCGGGAAGGACCGGAGGGGGGCACTGGGCCCCCGGACCCTAGGCCGGCGCGGCCCGGGCCCCGGCCGCGCCGCCCTATGGTGTCGTCGCCCCTTCGACCCTCCTCGCGCCGCCTCTTCGCCTATTTAAAGCCCCTGGATCGAAAACCCCGATACGATTGGCGAAAACCACGAGAACCTTCCGGAGCCGCCGCCATCGCGACGCCAAGATCTCGTGGGACAGAGTCTCCGTTCCGGCACGCTGCCGGAGCGGGGAAGTGCCCCGGAAGGCTTCTCCATCGACACCGCTACCATCTCCACCGCCATCTTCATCACCGCTGCTGCTCCCATGAGGAGGGAGTAGTTCTCCATCGAGGCTCGGGCCGTACTCGGTAGCTATGTGGTTAATCTCTCCTATGTACTTCAATACAATGATCTCATGAGCTGCTTTACATGATTGAGATTCATATGAGTTTTGTATCACTACTATCTATGTGCTACTCTAGTGATGTGTTATTAAAGTAGTTCTATTCCTCCTGCACGTGTGTAATGGTGACGAGTGTGTGCACCGTGTTAGTACTTGGTTTGTGCTATGATCATGATCTCTTGTAGATTATGGAGTTAACTATTGCTATGATAATATTGATGTGATCTATTCCTCCTACATATGCATGAAGGTGACGAGTGTGCATGCTATGCTAGTACTTGGTTTAGTAGCGTTGATCTATCTTACACTAAAGGTTACTTAAACATGAGCATTATTGTGGAGCTTGTTAACTCCGGCATTGAGGGTTCGTGTAATCCTACGCAATGTGTTCATCATCCAACAAAAGTGTAGAGTATGCATTTATCTCGTTACGTTATGTGATCAATGTTGAGAGTGTCCACTAGTGAAAGTGTAATCCCTAGGCCTTGTTCCTAAATACTGCTGAGTTACTACTACTTGTTTCTTGTTTTTCTTGCGTTACTACTCGCTGCAATACCACCACCATCAATTACGCGCCAAGCACTTTTCTGGCACCGTTGCTACTGCTCTTATATATTCATACCACCTGTATTTCACTATCTCTTCGCCGAACTAGTGCACCTATTAGGTGTGTTGGGGACACAAGAGACTTCTTGCTTTGTGGTTGCAGGGTTGCATGAGAGGGATATCTTTGACCTCTTCCTCCCCGAGTTCGATAAACCTTGGGTATCCACTTAAGGGAAAACTTGCTGCTGTTCTACAAACCTCTGCTCTTGGAGGCCCAACACCTGTCTACAGGAAAGGAGGGGGAACGTAGACATCAAGCTATTTTCCGGCGCCGTTGTCGGGGAGGAAAGGTAAAAGGTACTCACACTCCGGATCTCGGCTACTAAGCTATTTCCTGTGCTGTAAGTACTCGAAGCTATTTCCTTTAGATCCTGCAATTGTAACTTTTTGTTTCTTGTTTACACTAGTTTGGCATAATGGACAAGAATGATCTTCTTATTCTATTTCCTGATTTAAAACATGGATTGTTTGATGCGAAAATTAAAAAACCTATGGAATCTTATTTGCATGCTGGTAGTAATATTAGTATGAACGCTTTGAACACCATTGTTGATAATAATATAGAAAGTTCTAAGCTTGGGGAAGCTGGTTTTCATGATCTTTTTAGTCCCCCAAGCATTGAGGAGAAAATTTTCTTTCATGATACTTTGCCTCCCATATATGATGATTATAATGATAGTGGTCTTTTGGTGCCACCTACTATGGAGAGTAAATTTTGTTGTGATTATACTATGCCTCCTACACTTGATGAGAATAATAATGATAGCTACTTTGTTGAATTTGCTCCCACTATTACTAATAAAGTTGATTATGCCTATGTGGAGAGTAATAATTTTATGCATGAGACTCATGATAAGAATGCTTTATGTGATGGTTATATTGTTGAGTTTGCTCATGTTGCTACTGAAAGTTATTATGAGAGAGGAAAATATGGTTGTAGAAATTTTCATGTTACTAAAACACCTCTCTATGTGCTGAAATTTTTGAAGCTACACTTGTTTTATCCTCCTATGCTTGTTACTTTGCTATTCATGAACTTGTTTATTTACAAGATTCCTATGCATAGGAAGCATGTTAGACTTAAATGTGTTTTGAATTTGCTTCTTGATGCTCTCTTTTGCTTCAAATACTATTTCTCGCGAGTGCATCATTAAAACTGCTAAGCCCATCTTAATGGCTATAAAGAAAGAACTTCTTGGGAGATAACCCATGTGTTATTTTGCTACAGTATTTTGTTTTATATTTGTGTCTTGGAAGTTGTTTACTACTGTAGCAACCTCTCCTTATCTTAGTTTTGTGTTTTGTTGTGCCAAGTGAAGCCTCTAATCGAAGGTTGATACTAGATTTGGATTTCTGCACAGTTCCAGATTTCTTTGCTGTCACGAATCTGTGTCCACCTCCCTGTAGGTAGCTCAGAAAATTAAGCCAATTTACGTGCATGATCCTCAGATATGTATGCAACTTTCATTCAATTTGAGCATTTTCATTTGAGCAAGTCTGGTGCCATTTTAAAATTCGTCAATACGAACTGTTCTGTTTTGACAGATTCTGCCTTTTATTTCGCATTGCCTCTTTCGCTATGTTGGATGAATTTCTTTGATCCACTAATGTCCAGTAGCATTATGCAATGTCCAGAAGTGTTAAGAATGATTGTGTCACCTCTGAATATGTCAATTTATATTGTGCACTAACCCTCTAATGAGTTGTTTCGAGTTTGGTGTGGAGGAAGTTTTCAAGGATCAAGAGAGGAGTATGATGCAACATGATCAAGGAGAGTGAAAGCTCTAAGCTTGGGGATGCACCCGGTGGTTCACCCCTGCATATATCAAGAAGACTCAAGCGTCTAAGCTTGGGGATGCCCAAGGCATCCCCTTCTTCATCGACAACATTATCAGGTTCCTCCCCGAAACTATATTTTTATTCCATCACATCTTATGTGCTTTTTCTTGGAGCGTCGGTTTGTTTTTGTTTTTGTTTTGTTTGAATAAAATGGATCCTAGCATTCACTTTATGGGAGAGATACACGCTCCGCTGTAGCATATGGACAAGTATGTCCTTGGTTTCTACTCATAGTATTCATGGCGAAGTTTCTCCTTCGTTAAATTGTTATATGGTTGGAATTGGAAAATGATACATGTAGTAATTGCTATAAATGTCTTGGGTAATGTGATACTTGGCAATTGTTGTGCTCATGTTTAAGCTCTTGCATCATATGCTTTGCACCCATTAATGAAGAAATACATAGAGCATGCTAAAATTTGGTTTGCATATTTGGTTTCTCTAAGGTCTAGATAATTTCTAGTATTGAGTTTGAACAACAAGGAAGACGGTGTAGAGTCTTATAATGTTTTCAATATGTCTTTTATGTGAGTTTTGCTGCACCGGTTCATCCTTGTGTTTGTTTCAAATAAGCCTTGCTAGCCTAAACCATTGTATCGAGAGGGAATACTTCTCATGCATCCAAATACTTGAGCCAACCACTATGCCATTTGTGTCCACCATACCTACCTACTACATGGTATTTTCCAGCCATTCCAAAGTAAATTGCTTGAGTGCTACCTTTAAAATTCCATCATTCACCTTTGCAATATATAGCTCATGGGACAAATAGCTTAAAAACTATTGTGGTATTGAATATGTAATTATGCACTTTATCTCTTAATAAGTTGCTTGTTGTGCGATAACCATGTTTACTTGGGGAACGCCATCAACTCATTGTTGAATTTCATGTGAGTTGCTATGCATGTTCGTCTTGTCCGAAGTAAGGGCGATCTACACTGAGTTGAATGGTTTGAGCATGCATATTGTGAGAGAAGAACATTGGGCCGCTAACTAAAGCCATGATCCATGGTGGAAGTTTCAGTTTTGGACAAACATCCTCAAATCTCTAATGAGAAAAGAATTAATTGTTGTTGAATGCTTAAAGCATTAAAAGAGGAGTCCATTATCCGTTGTCTATGTTGTCCCGGTATGGATGTCTAAGTTGAGAATAATCAAAAGCGAGAAATCCAAATGCGAGTTTTCTCCTTAGACCTTTGTACGAGCGGCATAGAGGTACCCCTTTGTGATACTTGGTTAAAGCATATGTATTGCGGTGATAATCCGGGTAGTCCAAGCTAATTAGGACAAGGTGCGGGCACTATTAGTACACTATGCATGAGGCTTGCAACTTATAAGATATAATTTACATGATGCATATGCTTTATTACTACCGTTGACAAAATTGTTTCATGTTTTCAAGATCAAAGCTCTAGCACAAATATAGCAATCGATGCTTTTCCTCTATGGAGGACCATTCTTTTACTTTCAATGTTGAGTCAGTTCACCTATTTCTCTCCACCTCAAGAAGCAAACACTTGTGTGAACTGTGCATTGATTCCTACATACTTGCTTATTGCACTTATTATATTACTCTATGTTGACAATATCTATGAGATATAGATGTTACAAGTTGAAAGCAACCGCTGAAACTTAATCTTCTTTTGTGTTGCTTCAATGCCTTTACTTTGAATTATTGCTTTATGAGTTAACTCTTATGCAAGACTTATTGATGCTTGTCTTGAAGTGCTATTCATGAAAAGTCTTTGCTTTATGATTCACTTGTTTACTCATGTCATATACATTGTTTTGATCGCTGCATTCACTACATATGCTTTACAAATAGTATGATCAAGTTTATGATGGCATGTCACTCAGAAATTATCTTTGTTATCGTTTTACCTGCTCGGGACGAGCGAGAACTAAGCTTAGGGATGCCGATACGTCTCCAACGTATCGATAATTTCTTATGTTCCATGCCACATTATTGATGTTATCTACATGTTTTATGCACACTTTATGTCATATTCGTGCATTTTACGGAACTAACCTATTAACAAGATGCCGAAGTGCCGGTTCTCGTTTTACTGCTGTTTTTGGTTTCAGAAATCCTAGTAACGAAATATTCTCGGAATCGGACGAAATCAACGCCCAAGTTCTTATTTTCACCGGAAGCATCCAGAACACCCGGGAAGGACCAGAGGGGGGGCACTGGGCCCCCAGACCCTAGGCCGGCGCGGCCCAGGCCCCGGCGCGCCGCCCTATGGTGTCGTCGCCCCTTCGACCCTCTGCGCCGCCTCTTCGCCTATTTAAAGCCCCTGGATCGAAAACCACGATACGATTGGCGAAAACCACGAAACC
>NC_061508.1:271197883-271316232 GCF_022539505.1 Lolium rigidum
GGCCACTTCTCCACCGCCACCGACACCACGCCGTCGTGCTATCGGATTCAAGAGGAGCTACTACTTCCGCTGCCCGCTGGAACGGGAGGTGGACGTCGTCTTCATCAACAACCGAACGTGTGACCGAGTACGGAGGTGCTGCCCGTTCGTGGCGTCGGAACCGATCGTGATCAAGATCTTCTACGCGCTTTTGCAAGCGGCAAGTGATCATCTACCGCAGCAACAAGAGCCTCATCTTGTAGGCTTTGGAATCTCTTCAAGGGTGAGACTCGATACCCCCTCGTTGCTACCGTCTTCTAGATTGCATCTTGGCTTGGATTGCGTGTTCGCGGTAGGAAATTTTTTGTTTTCTATGCAACGTTATCCTACAAAACTTTGCAGAAATAGATAAAATTCATTTTAGCTCAGAAAAATATAAATAATATATCAGAATGCTCACAAAAATAAACTCTATTCAAATAAAATATAAAATAAAAATGTGTGTCCAAAATAAAAATTCACTTATTTTTATCTTTATTAATTATGTCTTTCCAATTGTTTTAAAATCAATTTGAATTCAATAAATAGTTAAATTTCAAAAATTAAATTTTAACTAAGTAAATACTAAGATTAGTTTTCTTTATCATATTTGCATTAACTTAAATATTAGTGGTAATTCATAAACCCTAATTTGAAAATTGCTATTTTCTGTTTTCTTAAATAATAATAAATCAAGAAAATATTAAAAGCCAATGTTATTTTTGTAGCTTAACTATTGTGAACTCAAACATTTCTAATTAGCAAGTTATTATTTTAAAAACCTAACAATAATTAGGAAACCCTGATTTCTAGATTAAACCCTAAGTAGTGTTTCTCTTAATTATTAAATCACTTAAAATAAATAAAATGCTAAAACCATTATTAATTTGTTTCAAAGTAATTAGTGACCACATCTCTATTGTCAATTATCATTTTAAGAGTTGTACCATAATTTAGAAACCCTAGTTCTATTATAAGTAAGACCGTGAACCCATTATTTTATGTGTTCATCATAAATTGTTTCAATTCTAAAGCCCTAGGGGTTTAGCCCATGTGGTCATATAAGCTTCACTTATACCTATAGAACCCTAATAAGCAACCAATGAATGCATGCTCATGCTCCACTAGGACAATTCACATAAGATTATAATTTCATGTCTTTATTTTTGGATAAACTTATATAACCAATTAATGCCACCTAGATGCAAACCCTAGCTTGTTAATTAGAGTAGTGCCATTGATCACCACTCCTATATACCACACCATTAGGACCAACCTCAACCATCAAACCCTAATAGAATCTTAGTGATGAACCCTAACACCAATTTTGTGTAGTAATGCACATAACATGCTCCTATCCCACTAAACCCTACTTAAGAAGATAATAAACCATCTAGCTTAGAAATCATTAGTGATTACTTAGTGAAGCAAATGTAAAGCCATAGTAAACCCTAACTCATAGCAACATCTTGACCATCATTCTTTGATATGATACCCATAATTAACCATAGTCATAAACCTGCTAATACTTGTTACATATAAACCAATTCTATTTAAGAAACCAACCAGTTCCTATTAGTAAACTAAATGAATTCAATAGTAAACCCTAGAAGCCCATATCTCCTACTTATAGTATTTATTGTCCTTATCTAACCTGTTCTTCAAAAGTTATTCTTTTGAAGTACAAATGTCAATCAAACCATAGAAGCCATAGTTCTTATTTGAAATACTTATTATTTCTTCATCAACATGTTCTTCAAAAGTTATTCTTTTGAAGTATAATACATATAATCCTCAACCATGCATCATAGAACTTAAAAATTGACAACTGTTCTTTATATACTGTTCCACCATTATTCTTTATGTGTATGATTGTTATGATGTCTTATATCACTTGTTTATGATGCTAATTTAACCAAACCCTAATAAGAACCTTGTTTGAGAACCATTCTAAAAGTGCAACACACCCAAATAAATCTTTAAAACTCCTCCATCCTAAATCATTGAGGTTAGGTTACGCTCGGAACGATTGCATCTCATACTATGCATTATAGCATCTTTGCCAGTTCTTTAAACATTGTCCTTACCGGACAATGATGGTATTTCGGAATTTGGAGTTCTCACGTATCGAAGCTTTTGCCTGCATAATCTTGCAGTCAAGAAATGCAAGTTCATCGCTTGCTCATGTCATTTGATTATTTTTATCAAATTATATACAAAGTACTATACTTATCACTCTTGCATTGAAAAGCAAATATTATTTTACAATTATGAATATGACTATGTGGTGGGCAATGGAACCATGGTATGTGTTGATTGGTGGAGGTTCCATTGCACGGGTACTATTCATCTAGGGTTAAGTACCAATGTCGTCCAGTGATTCTAGCGCCGTACATATCGCGTTAACCATAAGATCTATAATGGCTCTGGGGAAGTCATTTGTATCTTTTCCCTCTCGCATGCCAACGGACTAGTGATAAGGGTTGCCTGGATCGGTCTATCTTTGGTAAAGGTGGGGACATGTGGTCCGTCACGGTCTACCATTAGATACAGGGAGAGGCGGACTTATTATTGGTCTATGAAGGATTGTAAGGGTTGTCCGGATCGGTCTATCTATGGTGTATAGGACAGGTCACATGAATTGTTCGGAACGGTCTACCTTAATGGTATAGGGGAGAACAAGTGCATGGGTCGGTCTACCCATAGATAAAGGGGAGGACAGACTTACAAAAGGGTGGGTCTGCGAGATCACGGAGAAGGCAGTGATTGGCTTGGATCTTACACCTGGCCTCACACCAAGGAAGTGTGGACGGAAAAGTTAACGACTGGTTGGCAACAAGGATAAGGTCTCTTATGGGAAAAGTAACGCACCTCTGCAGAGGGTATCAAAATTGTGGCTGTCACTCCCTGTTCCGGGAAGGGAACTACGAACGCGGCAGGAAAGGAACTCCACGAAGTTCTGCTCAACCTGTGAAGACTGACGGGCATAGTTTTCAGAATAAAATAAACCTTTTGAAGAAATGTTTATGAAAACTTGCATTCGCCTATGACTTTCTGGTCTATGGCTGTAGCTAGTGCATGATACACCTATTTCCTTATATGAACTTGTTGAGTACGCTCGTACTCATCCCACTCTTAAATCCCCTGCTTAGCTATGGAGGCACCGGAGGATAAACTACCGTGGAACTCGAAGACAAAGGAGTCAACTGGAACAAGATGAAGAAGCCAATCAAAGAAGTCAATGGAGTCAACTTCTGCATCAGCTAGAGTGGAAACTTAGACTAGTAATAGAAGGGAACATTTTCCTAATCCTAGCACCTAAGTAGCTAGATGTCTATAGCAAGCCAAGTAGCTCTTAAGCTTGAGTTAGCAATAAGTTAGACTACGAATCATTCTTCTGGAGCTTTATTTGAAGTTTTACCTTACTGTAAAGTAGTAGGCTGTGTGATCTTCTGTAAACAGCTTGTGTATCCTTCTATATAATACCTTGGACTCGCATATGTTTCTGTTGTACCACTCTGAGAGATGTAATATGAGTGAAACGGTGTTTCACTTGTGTTATGTCAACGACTTGTGTACTACACCATGCAGTGGTACGCTGGGTCACCACAGTATCACGCCATCACCTGCATACCTAGTCATAGTCACCATGGCGTGATATTGTATCACACACAACAACGAGGGGAGGTGCATCTCCCTGACCACACCTCGAGGGAGGTTTATGACGCAGAGAAGACGTCACCGTGGTCAGCCAACCACAAGGACTTGTGTTCCCTAATTTTATAGTCTAGCGACTAGACATGACATGTTCTCAATATTGGTTATATTGGCACTAGTGTTGAGAGTGGCTATAAAATAGAGTGCGTTGATCTTTTCCTTATTATCCACTCGCATGTATATCATTGCTTGTTCAATATTTGTGATGTTCCTCCTGAAAAGCCACCCATGTAAAAAATGCTACTATATCATAAGGCAAAAAAAGGCACACCAGAATGAATTTGAAAACGATACCCTTTTGAAAGATTCAGTTCAAAAATCAAAATGTTACACGATGAAAGAGCCATCGGGCGATCGAGTTGCAGACAGAAAGAAAAAGAGCACCCACCACAACGAATCCCCTCCTTGGCTCTTTCCCCTTAAACCCTCGCTGCCGACTTTCCACAGGCAGCAGGCAGCGCTCCCCACAGCAGGCCGCCAATGGAGGACGCGGCGAGGCGGAAGCATCAGCCGGGCGCCCACCCCGCGCGCCGCAAGGTCGTGGAGCTTCCCTTCGAAGACGCGCCGCCGCCCCCCTCCACTTCCGCGGCGACGGCGACGGCGACGGCGGCGGCGGTGGCGTCGCCGGCCCACCTCGTCGGCGCAATCGTGGAGAAGGGCTTCTCCGCCGCCGCGCCCTCCTCCGCCCCGCGGCCCAGCGTCCTCCCCTTCCCGGTCGCCCGCCACCGCTCCCACGGCCCCGTAAGCCGCCGCCGCCTCTCCTGGAAACCCTAGCCCTGAACCCGCCAAACCGCCCCCCATCCGCTTCTGCTGTACTCTCCGACTGACTAAACCGCTCTTCTGCAGCACTGGAGCCCGGCGAGGAAGGACGCCGGCAAGGAGAAGACGGAGGAGGCGGAGTACGGGATGGACGTGGACGAGATGGACTACCAGCCCGCGGCGGCGGTGGCCGGCCCGGTGAGGCGGAAGGAGAAGAAGGGCATGGATTTCAGCAGGTGGCGGGAGTTCCTCGCCGACGACGTGCCCCCCAAGCGGAGGCAGGGGAAGAAAGACAGCACGGATAAAATTGATCCCGCGGCTGCGCCGCCTAAAACTGTAGGTGGTCAGGTGGGGGTGAGAGGGTTGGGGGAAGATGCCATGGAGCTGGATGTCGGAAATGGTAGGGAAGCAGCGTTGGGTGGGACGGGTTTGGTTTCGGATGTGTTGCCGAAGAAGCCGATGGATGCAGGGGATTCGTCGATGTTGGGAAGTGGGGCTGGGGCTGCTGAATTGCGAGGAGAGGGCGTGCAATTGGATGGTCGGGCGACATCGATTGAAGCGGAGATTGATGCAGAGAACATGAATAGGCTGGCGGGGATGTCGGTAGAGGAGATAGCAGAGGCGCAGGCAGATATTTTGACTAGGATGGATCCAGCTCTGGTGGAGGTATTGAGGCGCCGGGGAAGGGAGAAGTCTGGTGGCAGGAAAGATATGGGGGAGGATAAGAGCAGGAAAGATGTGGGGAAGGATAAGAGTAGGCAAACTCCAGGGCCGGTGAAAACCGCAAGGGCTATTGCAGACGGACATTTGACAGCTGGTGAGCAGAGTGCATACTCTTGGAGGGCTTGGAGTGAGAGAGTGGAGCGGATCAGGCTGTGTAGGTTTGCATTGGATGGAGATATTTTGGGATTCCAATCTTGCCAGGAGCAACAAGATGGTAATTTATTTCTTTTGTCGCTTGAGTTACTTCAGCTTCTTGTGGTTGCATCACAGCCTTCCTTTTTCCGCTTATAGGCAAGAAGACGCATGCAGACAGCGTAGCTGAGCGTGACTTCCTACGGACAGAGGGAGATCCTGCAGCTGTTGGCTACACCATCAATGAGGCTCTGGCACTTACCAGGAGCATGGTTCGTTTTATAAACTTTACCATATGGAAGATGGGCAAAAGATACTTAGCAATGGAAATATATGGATTGCTTGAATTTTACGGGGTTCACGTTATGGGCAATTGATTGTGTGGAGCATGGTAGTTCTTGCTAAATTTGAAATTACACGATATGCGTGATGCTATCATTCGACATCCAGTTGCATAGTTTGTTAAACTTACCTTCAACCTTTACTATTTATAGTGCATGCATCTGTCATGACATGACATACTGGATATGCTAGACGGATATGTGAGGCTATTCCATAAATTTGTTTCTCCAGAATCACTAGCTACTGAGCTGGTGATTGTTATCATTGGTATATGAAACAGACTGAGTAAAAGATAGCCGTTGTCACTGAGCTCAGATTCAGATTAGTTGAGACCAGAGTGGGTCTCTGGGAAGGGTAGTGTTCACCTGCTTCATTGAATTCACAAACCTCAGTTTATGAAGTGCTTCATAGTTTTTGTCTCAGATATTGAAGCATGACCTGAAAATATATATAAATGCAATGTAATTCAGCTTTGGTCTTCAAACTATAGGTTTCTGGGCAGCGTGTACTAGCACTGCAGCTTCTTGCTTCCATTCTGACTAGGGCATTGCACAATCTGCACAAGATGGATCTAGCTGATAATGTGGAAGGAGCTAATTATGCTGACAAGGCTGATGACTGGCAAGCAGTTTGGGCCTATGTCCTTGGGCCCGAACCAGAGTTGGTTCTCTCTCTAAGGTAGCTTATTCCTGAACTTATAACTTCAATATAGATTTTCTTATTGCTACCATAGTGAAGAGAGCCACCGAACATACATGTATTACGCAATCCTATGATGTATAGTCAAGCATACCTAATAAAAACCACGGAGACATGCTTAGTTTCCTTAATATCTGAAATTTAAATAGATGCATCTATGCTTGAAAGTTGAAAATACATGCTTCAGTGGTAGTCTTTTTAGTTTTTTTCATGTTATAGAGCAAGTATTAATAGCTTGAGATGATCCAATCCATAAAATTGTCAGTGCTGGTGCTAAGGGATGTGGGGGCAGGTGCTAAGATAAAAAAAAACTTAGCACTATCCACTTAAGCGTCCAAGTTATAAGCGTTGGGATGCGGATGCTCTTATACTCCTCCCTCCTCCCTCCCCCCTCTCGTATTTTCTGTTTCCTCTCAGGGGTTTTATGGGTATATTAATTTTCATGGGGTTGGTAACTACTGGCTACTGTAGTCATCTTAAGTATCATAACCCAGATTCTGGAAATCATAGAAGAAAATTAACACAGAAAGCGGTTAGCAAATGTGCACCTAGATGTTTTGCATGATACTTCTGTAAGTCGGAGGCATCAATTTGAGACCTTGTCATGCCATATGTTTTTTAATTTTATCATTTATTTTACCACTTTGTTGCTAACTTAAACATTTGCAGGATGGCATTGGATGATAACTATGAGTCTGTAGTTTTGACTTGTGCTAAAGTTATCAATGTTATGCTGAGCTATGACATGAATGAGATATATTTTGATTTTTCAGAGGTAACTTTCCTAACCGTTTATTTTTCCATTAAAATTTGACTCTTATATGGTTGATACCCCAATTGCAGAAAGTAGTAAATCAGGGAAAAGATATCTGCACAGCTCCTGTTTTTCGTAGCAAACCTGATCTGGACGGAGGTTTTCTTGAAGGGGGGTTTTGGAAATACAACACAAAACCATCCAATATACTTACACCTTATGGTGAAAACGATGAGGAAGAAATTGATGAGAAACATACCATTCAAGATGATGTCAATGTGTCTGCACAAGATGTTGCTGCTGGTCTTATTAGAATGGGAATCTTACCACGTATCTGCTCCCTTTTAGAGGTCAGTTTTTACTTCTTTTTCTCTTGTCAGGCATGTTTTTAGGTTTTACCCTTGTCAACATCATCATCATTGATATAGCAAGTACAATATGACTAAACATGTTACCTTTTGAATAATTAGCAATTAGCAATATCCTTTGATTTCTGGGAACTGTATGCCACATTGCATCCCATTGTACCAAGTCAGCATCCGAATTTCTTACCCGAAAAAAAAGCATCTGAATTTCTTTGTTTACTGTCATCCAATAGCATCTACTTTTTGGAACAATATTTGATGCATACTTGTGCTGGTTGGACTGTTTGTTTCATAGTGATAACTTTGTATTGCGTTTTTATTGCCTTGCTAATAAGCTCTTCTTTTGACATAGTTGACACATGTTATTTTATTTTGTCAATCTATTAATTTTATTTTGGAAAACCGGTTGGCACGATTAAGGATCTTAAATCAGGTTGTACTTTGTTGATTCAGATGGACCCGCCTCCAGTTCTGAAAGACTATCTTGTTTCAATTCTTGTGGCATTAGCAAGGCACTCTCCGCAATCTGCTGATGCTATCTTGAATTGTACAAAGCTTGTTCAAAATGTTGTTAAGCTGCTGGACAAGCAAGGATCAACGGAAATTCACTCATCAGAGATCAAAGTGGTTACTTTGTTGAAGGTATCTTTGCTGCTAAGGCAATCTCATATTTTAGGGTAACATGATAGATATCTGCCATCTTAGTTTGACATATTATTTGTTTCTGCTGATATTGGTTAGCACCTGAAGCTGCAACTTGTTGGTAATGTAGTTTTTTCTTTGTTGATCACCCTTGCTTAGCATTGGTCTATAATTCGATGCAGTTATGCTTCTCCCAGTAATCTATTCTATTTTATGCTTAATGTCTATTGTTAGTTGAACTAAGTGTTGTCCTGTTGGATGCAAGTCTGTTAACGCCCTGCATCAATGATATCACAACTTAAGACTTCTTATCAGTTGCTGTTTGTCATAACTGATTTGAATTAGTTACCTTTTAGTGGCAACTAGCAACCAACAATCTTTCTCTAGGTCTCCTCTTTGTCTGTAGCTTCCGATATCTGAATACATAGGAATTATATCAATACCGTCCTTGCAACTTAGTGAACCAATTGAACCCCCTTCCACAATGCATGTACTGACAGAAACTATTTTGTGGGCCTTCAGTAGAGTTGCTTATTAATACAGCTGTCCCATTGTTATGACGAGATGATAAACACCATGAGCATATTAAAATCTATTCTTAGTTGAGACTGATCATATTGTAAAGTGGCAATCACTTTTTTAAGTATAGCTTATATTCTTGTCAAACAGAATGTCATTTCATTTAATTGTTCCTTTTTTTTGCTAGGTTTTGTCCAAATACAACAGAAAAACATGCTTGAATTTTGTGAACAATGGAGTTTTTCAGAAGGCCATGTGGCACTGGTATGTACCAGCTTATACCCTCAAGGATTGGATAAAATCTGGAGAGGAACAATGCAAGCTGAGTTCAGCAATGATGATCGAGCAACTGCGGCTGTGGAGAACCTGCATTTCATATGGGTTTTGCATAGCACACTTCACAGATTTCTTTCCTATTCTATGCCTGTGGCTCAGCCCTCCAGCTTTTCAGAATCTAAGTAAAAGCAATGTTCTTTCTGAGTTTTGCTCAATTGCAAGAGAGTCATATCTTGTATTAGGAGCTCTGGCACAAAGGCTTCCGCTTCTTCATTCAGTGGAGCAGTTGGGCAAGCAAAATGTTGGTGTCCCTGACAGTTATGCTGAGACATGGTCTTGGAGTCATGTTGTTCCAATGGTGGATTTGGCGCTTTCTTGGTTACATCTGAATGATATTCCCTGCATGTTTTCACTCATCAATGGGCAGAGTGAGAATACAACACAGGAAAGCTGCTTGGTTTTGTTATTTTCTTCCGTACTAGGCATGCTAAATTCGATATTAGAAAGAATATCACCGGATGGCACTTCTGATGGTAAAAGTTACCACTTGCCTTGGATACCAGACTTTGTCCCCAAAATTGGCCTGGGCATAATTACTAATGGGTTTTTCAGCTTCTCGTGTACGGAAGTTGTTGGACATGAGGAGCAGCTGCATTCTTGTGGTGTATCATTGATGCACGAGCTCTGTCGTATGAGATCTCAGGGTAATGTGGATACGTCATTATCTTCCATAAGTTGCCTTCAAAGTTTAGTGCTGCTATGCTGTTCTGTCGACAGAGTAATCCAGAGAGCAACAGCAAATAGTTCCGAGCATCTCAAAGAGTCTAAAACAGGGCTAGCTGGCAAGATATTAGGAGAAGGCATTTCCAGTTTATGGCATAATGACTTGTTGAACTTTCTAACTTCGCTGTTGCCAATGATTTCCTCACAGTGGTCCATATTAAAGAACATAGAGATGTTTGGTAGAGGAGGACTAGCTCCGGGTGTTGGGTTTGGCTGGGGGACGCGTGGGGGTGGGTTTTGGTCTCTGAAATGCTTACTTGCACAACTGGATTCACAGTTAGTCCTAGAGTTGATAAAAATCGTCTCTGCTGTGCCTCTTATTACTTCCAGTAAAGGAGCAAACTCAGATACCGTGGCTAATCCATTTGCCAAAGCTTCACAGATAATCAGTCCTGTCCTTGGTGTATCTTTGATTGCAGGACCTGGCCAGATCTGTACTTTAGAAAGAGCCTTTGATATCATTTTCCAACCTTCAGTTCTGAAATATCTCAAATCTTCCATACATCGCCTGGCTTCTCAAATGAAATCACCAAAAACTTTTGAGTGGGATATAACCGAAGATGAGTATCTGCATTTTAGCAGTGTGCTAAATTCACATTTCAGATCCAGATGGCTGGCCATCAAGAAGAAGAATCCAGACAAACATGCAAGAAATGACACATGCATCAATATGCCAAAAGTACCAGTGACACTGGAGACGATTCAAGAGGACACGGAGTTAACAGAAGCTGTAAATCCACCTTGCAGCACTCTAGTTCTAGAGTGGGCACACCAGAGACTGCCTCTTCCCGTGCATTGGATTCTAAGTTCAATCTGCTGCATTGATGATGCAAAAGGCACCCTGCCATCACTATCCAAATATGCTGTTGACGTTTCAAGAGCAGGTCTTATCTTTCTATTGGGTCTGGAAGCCGTTTCAGCTGCTCCATCTCTTGATATTCCTTTGGTTTGGAAAATTCATGCACTTTCTGCCTCTGTCCGCACTAACATGGACTTGCTTCAAGAAGATAGAAGTAGGGATATTTTTGAGGCTTTGCAAGAATTGTATGGCCATCATCTGGACATGTTGTGCCAGAAATATTATAGATCTCTCAATGCCAGTAATGATGAGGCTGTACGATCTGTGGCCACTGTTGAAGAAGCAAAAGTAACTAGTACTCCTGAAATTCTCAGATTCAAGGAGAAAATTCATGAGAGCTACACTACTTTTGTCGAGAGTGTCGTAGATCAATTCGCAGCTGTCTCGTATGGAGATGCTATTTTTGGTCGGCAAGTGGCCATCTATTTGCATACAAGTGTTGAAACGACGGTTCGGCTTGCAGCCTGGAATGCACTGTCTAATGCTTATGTGCTTGAACTGTTGCCTGCCCTAGACAAATGCATTGGTGGCATCAAAGGATACTTGGAGCCTCTTGAGGTATTGCTTGTCTAGTTCTTTCGGTGCTTCCATTCTGGATGCCATCTTTCGTAGTAACGGGGTATATCATGAATTCATTTTCATCATTTATTTTAAGCTTGTTTAGTGCTTGTACATGGCACAACGTAGACTATGCAAATAGCACAAAATACATGCTATTTTGGTGCAAATTATTTGATGTCGGTGCATATCAGAACTGCATGCCATGGTTTATGTCTTTGTTCCCATTTACTTTTAGTTAGTTGCTTCTCTTTGATAAAAAAAACAATGGCTTCCTGGCTTCATATTTTGCATTGCATTTGTAGGATGATGAAAGAATCTTGGAGGCTTATGCCAAGTCATGGACCTCTGGTATCCTGGACAAAGCTGCTCAGAGGGGTTCTATGTCTTTCACACTAGTGAAGCATCACCTGTCTGGTTTTGTTTTCAATCGCGGTGCTTCCATCAAATTGCGCAATAAGATGGTTAAGTCGCTTATCCGGTGCTACGCCCAGAAGAAGCATCACGAGGTAACTTCTCCCCTCCCAAGTTTTTAACAGCATGAGCTCTGTACGCTGCAATACATAGAATGTTTTAATCATGCCCCATCCTTGGTGTTTGGGATATTTCTCCGTCCAACAGGCTATGCTCCAGAGTTTTGTTATGGAAGGCATTCCACAGGACTCACAATACAGCGATGAAGTTGGTCGAAGATTTGAAATCTTGAAGGATGCTTGCGAGATGAACTCTTCCCTCCTGGCCGAGGTTCAGAGACTGAAGGCATCGATCGATGGATAACTGTCAGGGCATATCTCTAGCAAGGTTGGAGTTAAGCACGGGAAGAAGACAGCACTCCGTTCGGCTTCACTTTGTTTTTTAGCTGGTTAGGATATATTCTACTCACAATATAGCTGGTTTCCAAAGCTCGAAAACTTGGCACTGCGGCCAAATCAGCTGGAAGAAGGAAAGGCCGTCTGTAACTGTAAAGATCAAAGGTTTACACCAAGTGTGTGTGGCCATGCTTGTAGGAACAATCTGGACTAAAAATATTAACTGTCTTCACAGAAGATCTGCTAGTGCTGGCCTGTGTGCTTTTCTCGCGTTTACTGTACGCATGTTTCTTGATTCGTTTCATAAACAGCTACTATCGAGCATGAACGCATCGGTTGTTTTTCTGTAAAAAAGATTCTCTCGGAGTTTGACCAAGTTTAGTTTTGGTTTTCAGTATCCTGAAAGGATTAAATCGGTACTAAACTACTAACAACACGGCACTTCTCTCTGACGAGAATACCAGTGTCCACATTGGCATGCTCCGGAAGGGAAGCATTAATGCGCCAATGAATACGATCCGCGAAAGCCCCGCTCCTCTGTCGTCCCCTCCAGGCGACGGGGGAGCGACGCTCCCCCGTCGCCACTTCCCTTACCCTCCGCCCGCCTCCTCGTCGCCTCCCGAGGCCGCCGCCGGCTAAGCCGTGCGCCGCCAAGGACGGGGGCGGCGAGGATCTATGCCTCTCGGGCTCCCGCATGGCCGTTTCGGAGGGAGGCCACCATGCCGGCCCTGCAGGTCGCCGCCGTCCTGCTCGTCGTCGCCGTTTCCCCGCCCCTCCCTCGTCGCCCGCATCGTCCTCGCCGTGGTGCCTCTGCGCGCCGGCCCTGGCGGCGGGTCTGCGGGTCGGCTTCGGCCTTCGCTGCTCTCTGCAGCTCGCCGTCCGGTCCGCAACTCACCCCGTCCGGCCATGGCGCGCCCCCCTACGACTTGGGGTGGGCGCGATGTTCGCCTGGCGCGGCGCTGTTCGGCTGCCCGGTAGCTGCCTTGTGCGCCGCCGGCGCTAGCGCGCACGGGCTCTTTTGGGCTTCTGCGGGCTCAGATGGGCTCCTGTGGGCTCAGATGGGCCCCTGTGGGCTCTGTTGGCCCCTGCGGGCCCCGATGGGCGCCTCCCAGCTCCGTTCTCGGGGCGTCGGGCTGGTTGGCCTGGTTCTTGCCGGGTGGTGTCAAGCTCCATTCCGCTGTTTGGCCCGGCGGCGGAGAGGAAGCCGGGCGAAAGCTTTGCACTGTGTCTGGCCGGTGCCGATGACGGCGGCACCATTGGGTGTCGTTCCCCTTCTTGAAGGCGTCATCGTAGGCGGATTCTCCTGCCGTTGTGTGTGTCTTCTGGTCTCCGGGTGAAAACCCGTGCTCCCTCGGAGCGGGCGACGGCGACAGTTTCTGCCGCTACCTTCTTGAAGGCGCCGCCTTTGGAGTCCTCGACACTGTGGCGTGTGTGGGTGTGTGTTAGATCCCCCGTTCCGGTTTTTCTCACCCGGTTTCCCTCATAAACTGGGTTGCTCTGTTTGGTTTTTGGACCCGGTTTCCCTGATTAACTGTGCCAAATCTTCTTCTATTAATATATCGAGCAGCTCACCTGCCGAATTCTCAAAAAATGCGCCAATGATCGCATGTCATGCTTTGATACTCTAGGGTGACGAGGCGTTGACCCTGTGGACTGTGGTCTTGTTGACTGGAATGGTAGTATACTAGTATGGCACCACCATCCACCGACCTGTGTACCGTTCACCATAGTACTTTGACTTTAATTTTCTTATACATATTCACTCGAATTTAATACAACTTTATATTGTGTACTAAATTCGAATCAATTAAAAAAGGTAGTAGCTAACAAATGCACCGAGTCATAAAAAAACATGTCTAGTTAAATGCGTATCCAGACAAATCTATGACAAGTAATTTGGATCGGAGGAAGTATATTAATGGCATAGGCGGACCCAACAAAATTTTGAAGCCTAGGCAAATAAGCTTAGTGTGCTAAATTTTTATCAAATACATTTTTCGATAAGGGGCGCTTTATTACTTAAAACTAGTTTTAAGTATCACACCCAGCCTCTGCATAACCAGGATGCACACAGCCGTTCCGAAGTCAAGGATCCATTTATATGTGATACAAAAAATGATAAAGATAGAAGCCAACTATTATGACACTCCGTTGGCTTCAATTGCCTACTATGCAGCCACCCATGTTGGGAAATAAACTCCGTGGCCGTGTTCTCCAATCGTGTAGACACCTCCATAAAGAGGTCGCGATCCTCCAAACGCTGAAGTGGTGACCATGAACGGAGCAAAGCCGTACATCGGTAGATGACTTGCATGAGGGAGGAATTTTTGTCATTAAAAACCTTGTCATTCCTACATAGCCACAGCGACCATGCAACCGCAATCGCTCCCACTCTGATAATCTTTTTGTACCTAGAAATTGGGACGAAAATAGGCTTGCCGTCCGGCCGGAAGCCTGGGCGGCTGCCCGGGCAACAGGCATGGTAAATCCGCCTATGATTAATGGGATGTAACATTTGAAAACTAGTTTGTTTTAAATATTTGTTAGGAAAGAGTTTAATGTTCTTATAGATAATTGCTAATAGTACACAGAGTCGACCCAAACACCAGCGTATAAAGTTGATACTCCCTTCGATCCAAATTATGTGTCGTAGATGTACATAAAAAAACGTGTCTAGTTACGTTCGTATTTAGACAAATCTATGACAAATAATTTAGGTCGGAGGGAGTATATTAATCAGACGTAAGATTTGGAAACTATTTCGTTTTAAATATTTGTTAGGAAACATAGACGTACATATAAAATTGGGACGAAAATAGGCTTGCCGTCCCGCCGGAAGCCTGGGCGGCTGCCCGGGCAACATGCATGGTAAATCCGCCTATGATTATTTTTTTTGCGAATGAAATCCGCCTATGATTAATGGGATGTAACATTTGAAAACTAGTTTGTTTTAAATATTTGTTAGGAAAGAGTTTAATGTTCTTATAGATAATTGCTAATAGCTACACGGAGTCGACCCAAACACCAGCGTATAAAGTTGATACTCTCTTCGATCCAAATTATGTGTCGTAGATGTACTTAAAAAAACATGTCTAGTTATGTTCGTATTTAGACAAATCTATGACAAATAATTTAGATCGGAGGAAGTATATTAATCAGACGTAAGATTTGGAAACTATTTCGTTTTAAATATTTGTTAGGAAACATAGACGTACATTAACTAATTTATGACAAGTAACTTGGATCTACGACAATTACTACCTTCATCCCGGTTTATAGAACTTGCACGCATTTTTAGGTTGTCAATTTAACCAACGTAGTACACGATATATGCTACAAAATATATACCATTAGAAAGTTTAGATCGTGTACTTTTTAATGATATAATTTTTATAGTGTAAAGCTTATATTATATTAGTTAAATTGAAGATCTTGGAGTACGCGTAGGCCCTGTAAACTGGGATAGAGGGAGTAATTCGGATCGAAGGGAGTGCACTAATTAGTTATCTAACCCAATGCAATAGAAAAGAAACAACAACAACAGCAAAAAAATATTAGCAGTCGGTAGAGATGGGCCTTGCTCCGAGCACACAAATGACCTACGGTAACAGGCCCCCGGGGACGGGTCCAGCAAGTCGCGTTGAGTGAGTAGTGGGCTGCCCCGAGCGCACAAATGACCTACGGTTACGAGCCCCCGGGGGCGGAGGCGGGGCCGGCAAGCTGGTCACCCTCATTCTCAACTCCTTTCCTTTCGCGTCATCCCGTACTGCTGCCCCCTTCCATCTGGGTTACGAGCCCACGCTACCGGGCTCGGCTTGTTGCTTAGGCCGACGGAGGAAGTCTTTTATGTAGCGTGTATCTGACTTAGTTGCCCGGTGTGGGACTAAAAGAAACAGCGTCGGCCCTGCCGCTCCGCTCACGCGTCGATCCCAATGTCACAGCCTTGCTACGCTTGCGGCGCCTCTCTTGTTTTACTTCGGTACACGGGGCATCTTCCTCTTCCTCCGACCTCTGGTTTTTGCGGTAGCCACTAAGCTGTTCGGCGGCTTCACGTGGTTAAATGGTGCCGCTGCCGCCGCTACCGCGTCACGCCGCGTCATGCTCTGTCTCGTTTCGCTCGTTCCGTATGCGCTCTCGTTTTGTAATGACGCGGCCACGCGATGTTTCTGCTCCGCTGCGAATATGCTTGGACGGAGCCGATGAACATGCACGCTGAGGTACTAGTACTACTGTACTAGCCAAAGTTATGCTGTTCATGAGCACACATACATGAGTAAAATGCAGCAACATGCAACAACTCTAGCATGTCAGTAGCGTGTACACGTTCTTCCGACATTCCCCGTATATACTCGATGCTAGAATCTTGCTAAGGGCCTCTTTGTTTGGGCTGGCTGTGGCTGGCTGCAGCTGGCTGTGCAGCTGTGCAGGAAAAGTTGCTGTGCAGAGAAAGCAGCCGTTTGTTTCGTTTGTCCTGCTTTTTTCTGTGGAAAGCAGCTAGAAGCCCAAACAAAGAGGCCCTAAGACAAGTAGTACTACTAGCTAAAGGTAAGTGACAAGCAGTACTCAAAACTACCGCATCTCTCCGGTGGCCCGACGCATTCCGATCACCTAAAGTAACCGTTTGCGGTCGTTAGGTCGGTCTACCGCAAGAAAATCGGTCGAATATGACCACGTGTACGTTTACGTTGGGATAGCCATAGCCGGCCAATATACTTTTAGAACGTCAAGCTAGCTAATGGCGATTAACTGGACGACACCGGCGGCTGACCAGGGCAAACCATAGCTACAATCCATGATCGACCACGACCGTACCTTGAGCACCGTTGGCCCGCACCCGTTATCCGGATGATCCTGGTGACAGTATTTTTAGAGCTGTTACTTCGTTGACGACAAGAACCCCATTTCCACTAACCAAAGAGCAATTCATTTCTTCGACTCGATGCCTCCTCATTTGCTCCCATTCCCATATTAATAAAAGAATTAGGGAAATGCCAGGGAAAAAAATGCCAAAAGCATTTAGCAATTTTACTAGGATTCGTTCTGGCTCAGATGGCAAGGGATTGCTATTCTTTTTTTACGCATTAATGAGATCTCTTTTTTTCTTCATAAGCTTGCATCATGAATCCCACTTCCCACTTTGTGAAATTGTTTTGGGACAATTCCAGTTTTACTAGCGGTAGCTCAGCCAAGTAATCTGGTATCTCACCATTAAGACGGTTACCTAGCAAGTTCAGCTCTGTGAGGTTATTGCATCCTTTAAATGAATGTATCTATAATACTCCAAGTCAGATTGTTATTGTGCAATATGAGTGACTGCAGAGAGTTGGCTTGACATATCTCGGCTGGGATATGGAGAGAAAGGTAAGCGTGTAAACAAAGCTAGCTTCTGTCGGAAGAGAGTTGCTTGCCTCTTGCTGCCACTAAACCCCAATGTGAAAGAAAAGCAAGGCGATCTACCGAACAAACATTTTCTTTCTTTTTAATAAGATAACATTGGGAGAATATTCCTGGGATTTGTTTTGTACCGATTGAATGATTTCGGCAAGCTAAATCCATTCATTTGGGATCCTTTCTTTCTCCCCTTTTTATACTCAAAATCCGTTGCCTTTCCTACTCGAAAATGGCTTGCTCCAATTATTAAATAGGGAGGAGTTGTCCTTTCTTACTCGATAGCCTTTGTGCTTCCCCTATTTAATAAGTTCAGATGGGAAATGCAGATAAGCTTGAGAACAGACAGCTCTTCACTTTAAAATCCACCCTAGGTATCTCTACCTGTAGGCAGAGGGTCCTCGTTCTTCTGGAGATGCCGCTGGCGCTGCTGAAGTGGATTGGGATGGCTGCACCAAAGTCTACTGATCTATTAAGAATATGCAACATAAGCTTTAGTGCCTTGCTATGTTAATGGAAAGTAGGCATTTTGACTTAATGGGAAGTAGGCATCTCATTCATAGGCAAGAGCAGGCCGGCCTGAAGGCATGAACTGAAGGCAGGCAAGAAGGCATTAAATGGCTTTGAAGGATGCGGTGTAGCCTGTGCGGAGTATAGTATCTTTCTTTCTAGAAAAATATATGGAATCCGCGATCCTATCCTATTTTGTAAGTAATTTTAGCATTCGAAATTATTTTCTTTCGCAAGAGCACTCAAACATAGATTGAAGATCTTCAGTTCTTCGGTCGGCAGCCGCAGTCAGTAATAGCAAGCAGCAGGCTGTCCCATACCACTTTTCCTTTGAATGTTCATTATGGAATTGAATGTCACAAACAAGACTCATACTTCAGACTTTGAACTGCTTGAATCAGGAGCTGTAATCCGTAGCTTTAGAGATAGTGGCGGCAGTCACAACATTGGCAGCAGTGATCAGAGGTCAAGAAGAAGAAGCGGTAAGAGCAGTTAGAGAGCAAGCAGCGGCTCATCAAACCTTTCTGTTTCGGTTACAGCTCAAGCGGTTTGTTTTCCAGTAAGGTACTCAAGCAAGCTTTCCTCCTGAAGACAGAGTTTCGGGTGAGCTAGCAAAGAAAGTCAGCAGTTAACCGGAAAAGGGTGACCCACATCAACCGGAAAAGTGTAGCAAGTAATATATATGCTATGCTTAGTACTCGAAAATGAGCTTAGCTTCTAAATAGAAGAGGTGTAAACGCCCAGGAAAAGATCTCTAGTTAACAAAACCAATCCTAGACCTAGCAGATAAAGCGGGTAAGAAGCATACTGCGCATCCTTGATCCTTTCCCCTCGCTCTGAACCTGTGTCTGCCCTTTACCCTGCAGCCTGGAGGGGAACTTAGACTGGCACTTTAGATGGCTGGGCACTCCTTATTTTCACTCCAAAAAGCTGGAAAAAGAGCAAATCTCGGATCCAAAGATACTTGTTTTTTTGCCCTCGAAAAGGCAGCTACTATCCCTGCTAGATTTCCAGAAAACAGAATGTACCTAGGGAACCCTATTGATCAGATCAGAGACTGAACCTAGTGATCTTTCTCCTGCTGGCAAGCACCGATACCTGTCTCCTAATGAATTGATCTTCTCTTGGGCTCTGATTCACACAATCGGAAAGCCCTTGCGATGTTGGACACCCTTTTCCGATCGAGATGTACGGACCCATGTGCCTACATGCCTAGATTCTGTTCATGGATTAACGAAAATGTGCAAGAGCTCTATTTGCCTCTGCCATTCTATGAGTCGCTTCCTTTTTGCGTATGGCACCCCCACTCCCTTTGGCAGCATCTACTAATTCGGAACTTAATTTGAAAGTCATATTTCGACCCGGATGCTTTTGGGATGCTTCTAATAACCAACAAATGGCAAGTGCTCTCATTTCATCCTACCTGATGAATCGATCCTAAAATATCACCTTCAGCAGCTGTTAGTCTCTTTTTCCAGGTCATATTGTAGCTTTAATTCGCCTTTCATTCCCTCCTGCCTCGAGAAAAGAAAGGGAACTGCTTGCTGCCAATGGAGATTCCGGATACTTTTGCTTCTCTATAATCAGTTGGTCGATCAATGGATGAATACCCCACCGGGGAACCAGACGGAGATTCGAGATTGAAAATCTCTTCATGGGGCACTAGCATAAAAACGTCGGGCTGGCTGCTCTCGACATAATGAGATGCTCGAATGCCCTCTTTAAAAGGGAAGAAGGAGCTGTGGGATATCTTAGATAAAGCGCTTTCGTTCCCTCCGTCCTTCAGGCAGTGAGCTTGGTTTGTGCAATTGTTTAAAATAGGTTCTTTACCAATCGGTTGTTATAGTAGGTCCCGATCCCTCTGGTATTCGTAAAAATATTTGGAAGAAAAAGATTTATTTTTCCATAGTACATGTTTATTCTTTAGCAAAATCAAAATCATTTTCGAGTGGCAATGAGCATCCAAAACCAAAAGGTTTTTCTAGGCAACAAACAAACAAATAATAAGGTTTTGGAATAATATGAATTGACCTATCAAAAAATAATTCCAATTATTTAATATGAATAATGTACTTTTATGTGTCGAATTACTCAACACAAGATTCTTAGAACAAACCCCTCCTATATCCGCTATATGGAATAAAAGTTTTGGTATACTGTGTGCTAAGTATTCTTGATCAATAAACTTTTCCTAATAGAATTCTCATAATAAAATATGAGAATTCTATTAGGAAAAGTGGAGTCTTCTTGCAATAAAACTTACCACTTACATCTATTTTCTCCAAAATAATTGGTTTAAGGTTAGTAAATCCTATTAATAAGAGCATAAAGACTTTCATTCTATAAATTTTTTCCATTTTATTTTGATTGAAAAAATGTAATTTTAGGGAGAAACTAATTAGAAAAAAAAATTAGTTCTATGTTGCAACTTATAAAAGAGGACTTCCAAGTCTTTCAAGCGGTGTTTCCATTAGGAAAATCAAGAGTTTATTGTAAAAAAAATCTCAACGATACTACATAAACGAAGTATATTTTAATGAAGACTCTAATGTTCCTAAATTTTATGAACCTTTTCAATCTCGATGGGGGAGGCGCCGCCTAGGAGGATGAGCGGGTGTTCCTAGAGTCCCTGAAGCGAGGGTGCAGCTATATAAGTCACATGATGCTCTACACAGCCTGGGGGCGCAGATATTGCCGCCGCCAGCCCAGCCAGCGGACGCCGTCTTCCTCGACCTCAATGAGGACGACGGCGACATCAACCTCACCGACTTCGGCGACGACAAGGGCATGGACGAGCAGCAGGTGCTACTCGCGTCGTTTGATAGCGTCCCGCTGGACGGACAAGGAGCAGGCGCGCCACTGGTTGTAGGATGCAGCCACCACAAGGGGTCCCAGCTCCCCCGCGGAGAGGACCATGCGCCGTCGAGAGGCCTACGCCACCTGCCTCGATGGCTGCCGGATGCACGAGGCTCACACCTCGTTGATGAGCTCTGATGGCATCGGGCCGTCAGGGCACGCCGACGGCCAGTAGGCCGCGCGATTGCGAGTAACCCTGGCCATAGTAGGCCGCACGAAGGTGAGTATATACAACATTCGTAGTTTAGGTTAACTCAACTCTAACTATCTCTGTAAATTTTGAGTGGATGGTCTGATTAATTTGCGTCGGGTCGTTGGGATGAAGGTAGACCTATTATTTGTCCACGCAAATATAAATAATTATTCTATTTCTATTTGCATCGAGCCGCTAGAGATGAGCGAAGTTGCTTGGATCGATCGACATGCTTAACGTTCTCCTGGTACAGTACTAGGTGTATGCGGAATGCCATGTTGATGTCACGGTGACCAAAGATGCAATACCAGGTGTCGGGAATCTCCGCAAGAGAATAATGCAAAAACTGGTGAAGAAAAGAAGAATGAAGGCCAGAGTACACCTGAACTGTGAGTTTTCCTCTACAAAAACACACTCAGTAGATTCTAACACTCTTAACACGAATTTGGATTACCAACTAACCCATTGGAAGAAAATAAATAGCCAAATCAGCTGCTCCCCATTTATTTCTCAACTCACCAAAGTGTTTGTTACAACACGAAAAAAGTTTCCTTCATTGTTTACTCCCATAGGCGTCTTACATATACTGCAACATTTAGCAACCCGATGGTGGACTACTTTCTGCTCCTGATTTGCAGCCTCGTAGCTTCGGGGGTGCTGACCTATCCTTAGGCCAAGACCCACGTGATGCAGTACCACTTGATGGCGCACTTAGGATACTTGAAGCTGACCTCGCTGCATCGAGCGTCTTGTGGCTGGAGGTCCTCGCATTCAATGTTCTTTTGCAGAAAAATGATACATCATAATTTTTTTAATCCACATGGTGTGCGACTACATTTTGTACATAGCCAAGATAGCTTATATCCCATCAATGAATCAAGAGTGGTATTTATAGTAAATTTCCATATTATATAAAATTCATTTATTAATGTTTAACCTCAACAAGTATTTTTTTTTGTTTTAACTATAAGTAGCACAACAAATCACATGACAATTGTTTTAGATTGTGATAAATGGTGTTCTTTGTTATGCAGTTCTCACATCAAGCATTCAAATATTTTTACTAAAATATGTGTTAGGTTTATTCCTTCCGAGACAGAACTCTCTAAAAGGATCTTCATTAAAATTCAATCCTCGTAAATATGATAAAAGTGAAGGGAGTGAAATCATGCGCCTCTACAGACTAATTTCGTGTCCATCAATAAACTATAAATTATATTTTATTTGGGAGTGTATCTACTATTTTCTAGGAAATAATTTCCCATTCTTTAATGAACTATATATTAGTCTTCACAAATACTTTAATATTTATTAAAAAGTTATAGATATCAAAAAAATCATATGGCATAGTAAATATCCTAATATAGGTTTCTAGTACTTAAGCATGCGTGTACAAAATCCACAATCTCCCCCCTTTTTCGTCCTTTAGAAATATATAAAATAACTCTTCCCTAACATCTTTCTTGAAATCTCAAAGCAAATTTTTGGCAATCAATGGACAAGATAGTTCTTTTACCCATGAGTGCAAGTACATATGTATTTCCGATTTGTAAATCTCTGAACCGTCAATTTGATATCTGAAGTTCCTTACTACCTACATACCAGATTACAACGTAAAAAGCATATTCATGACAGTCCCCGCCACTGGAATCTCCGGCCTGTCACCCCAAAATCTCCTGTCTAAGAGCATCTCTAACAGAGCCCGTAAATCCTGCTGAAACTGAATTTTTTCAGCGGATTTACGGGTTTGGGCCGAAAGTGGCGCAAAACAGAGCCTGAATTGGTGGGCCGGCCCATATAAATAGTTCGGGGGCCCGAGAAACTGGAGCGTCGACCCGTATAAATACAGGTCGCGGAGGGGAATAGGGTTCCAAAACCCTACTCCCTCCGCCGCGTCCGCTTCCTTCGCCGCGCGCACGGTTAGACTTCCGGCGAGCAATCGCAGAGCCACCGTCGCCGCTTCTCCACTATCTCCACCACCACCATAACCGCATGTCTGGGCGAACAGCGGCGGCAGGGGAGGCGGGCGGATTGGCAGGAGCAACTCTCCACCGCGCCTCCCCGTCTTCCAGTCCGAGGCCGAGCGGCGGAAATGGAACCGCTCGGAAGGTGCTCGGAAGCGCAGCGCGCGACGCTGGACCAACTGGGGTCTAACACCGCCGGGGAAGCTCGCGCGCTACGCGAATAGCGGCAAGGGGTCGTCCTCCGGCGAGCCTGGCCGTGCGCTAGCATGGCCCGCCGCCGACAACAACATCGACGAGGAGAAGGAGGAGATGCCGGTGCGCAACCTCCAGTTGCGGTCGGGGGACTACGTCCTCAATGACGAGGAGGAGGCAACGACGGTCCAGGCCAGCAGGTGTCCGTCATCTCCGCCGCCGAGGCGCACGCGCGCTTCCACCGCGAGGAGGCGGAAGCCGTCCGTGCCGTGCGCGAGTACGAGGCGGCGCAGAAGGAGGCGGCCGTCCGCCGCGTGAAGCAGGAGGTCGTCGACCTCGACTCCGAGTAGGCCACCGACGGCGTAGTCTTCCGCAACACACATAGTAGGTCGCCGCCGGTGAAATTAGTTTACTTTTGGAGGTGGTCGCCCACGACCACCTCAAATGCAATGTATTTAGCTACCATATCTATCGAATTATGCCCCTAATATGTAAGAATTTCAGTTTTTAAGCTTGTTTACGATGATCACTTTACCGGCAAATTTTGAATTCGACGTTTTTCGGTTCCGAATACGGGTGCTGTTCTGCGCCACCTCCAAAACCGCTCACATTTTGTTTTCCGGGGGACTGAACTAACTTTTTTCGGTTCCGAAGAATAAGAGCTTTGCTAGAGATTTGCTCTAAGTAAATGTCCTGATTCGAAGTGAGCCTATCCCATGTAATCCCAGAATTTATACGAAGTGAGCCTAGCTCACTTGGTTAGGGAAGTGGATGTACAACCTAGCCATTGCTTGTGACAGTAAAGCACACATCTGTTGGGAACCCCAAGAGGAAGGTATGATGAGTACAACAGCGAGTTTTCCCTCAGTAAGAAACCAAGGTTATCGAACCAGTAGGAGATGAAGATCACGTGGAGGTTGTTGGTGAAGGAGTGTAGTGCGGCGCAACACCAGGGATTCCGGTGCCAACGTGGAACCTGCACAACACAATCAAACTACTTTGCCCCAACTTAACGAGTGAGGTTGTCAATCTCACCGACTTGCTGAAAACAAAGGATTAAACGTATGGTGTGGAAAATGATGTTTGCTTGCGAGAAAACAAAAGAGAACAATGATTGCGAGTATGTTGTATTTCAGATGTAAAAGAATGGACCGGGGTCCACAGTTCACTAGTGGTGTCTCTCCAATAAGATAAATAACATGTTGGGTAAACAAATTACAGTTGGGCAATTGACAAATAGAGAGGGCATAACAATGCACATACATATCATGATGACTACTATGAGATTTACTTAGGACATTACGATAAAGAACATAGACCGCCATCCAGCATGCATCTATGCCTAAAAAGTCCACCTTCGGGTTAGCATCCGACTCCCTTCCAGTATTAAGTTGCAAGCAACAGAATATTGCATTAAATATTGTGCGTAATGTAAACAATACAAATATCCTTAGACAAAGCATTGATGTTTTATCCCTAGTGGCAATAGCACATCCACAACCTTAGGGGTTGCTGTCACTCTGATGTCTACGGGTGCTTCTATTCTTGTAGACAGTGTTGGGCCTCCAAGAGCAGAGGTTTGTAGAACAGCAGCAAGTTTCCCTTAAGTGGATCACCCAAGGTTTATCGAACTCAGGGAGGAAGAGGTCAAAGATATTCCTCTCAAGCAACCCTGCAATCACGATACAAGAAGTCTCTTGTGTCCCCAACACACCTAATACACTTGTCGGATGTATAGGTGCACTAGTTCGACGAAGAGATAGTGAAATACAAGTGGTATGGATGAATATGAGCAGTAGTAACGGCGCCGGAAAAGTGCTTGCTAGCGTGCGGTTGATGGTAGTAATATTGCAGGAAGTAAAGATGCGGTGAAAACAGATAAACAAGTGATGATTGCAGTATTTGGAAACAAGGCCAAGGGATCATACTTTCACTAGTGGACACTCTCAACATTAATCACATAAATAAATAAGTTCTCTTCCTTTGTGCTACATATACTCTTATTTGATAATGAACACCATTCGTTGTGTAGGGCTACAAGAGCTCCCTCAAGCCGGAGTTAACAAGCGCCACAACATTCGGCAATCATATTTAAGTAACCTTAGAGCATAATAGATCTTTGCAATTTAAACCGAGTACTCACATAGCATACACACTGTCACCTTTACACTATGAAGGGGAATAAATCACATCAATACTATCATAGTAATAATTAACTCCATAACCTACAAGAGATTATGATCATAGCCTACGCCAAGTACTACACGATGCACACACTTGTCACCATTACACCGTGAAGGAGGAATAGACTACTTTAATAACATCACAAGAGTAGCACATAGACTAATAGTGATACAAAACTCATATGAATCTCAATCATGTAAGGCAGCTCATGAGATCATTGTATTGAAGTACATAGGAGAGAGATTAACCACATAGCTACCGGTACAGCCCTTAGCCTCGATGGAGAACTACTCCCTCCTCATGAGAGACGAGCGGCGGTGATGAAGATGGCGGTGGTGTCGATGGAGGAGCCTTCCGGGGGCACTTCCCCGTCCCGGCGGCGTGCGGGACGGAGACCCTGTCCCCCAGATCTTGGCTTCGCGATGGCGGCGGCTCTGGAAGGTTTCTCGTACCGTGGCTTTTCCGTCTCGAAGATTTAGGTCAGGGACCTTTAAATAGGCGAAGAGGCGGAGTCGGAAGGCTGACGAGGCAGCCACACAATAGGGCGGCGCGGCCAGGGCCTGGGCCGCGCCGGCCTGGCGTGTGGGCCCCCCAGGGCTCTCCTCTGGTGGCTCTCGGGTGTTCTGGAAGCTTCGTGGAATTCTAAGATGCTGGGCGTTGATTTCGTCCAATTCCGAGAATATTTCCTTACTAGGATTTCGAAACCAAAAACAGCGAGAAAACGAGAACTGGCACTTCGGCATCTTGTCAATAGGTTAGTTCCGGAAAACGCATAAAATCATCATAAAGTGTGAACAAAACATGTAGGTAATGTCATAAAACAAGCATGGAACATAAGAAATTATAGATACATTTGAGACGTATCACACTCCCCCAGATTCAATGGAGACATGAACCCACTATCTAGCATAAATACCCCCTCTTGGAGTTACAAGTATCAACTTGGCCAGAGCCTCTACTAGCAACGGAGAGCATGCAAGATCATAAACAACACATATCTGATAGATCAATAATCAACTTGACATAGTATTCCATATTCATCGGATCCCAACAAACACAACATGTAGCATTACAAATAGATGATCTGGATCATGATAGGCAGCTCACAAGATCTAAACATGATAGCACAATAGGAGAAGACAACCATCTAGCTACTGCTATGGACCCGTAGTCCAAGGATGAACTACTCACGCATCAGTCCGGAGGCGGGCATGGTGATGTAGAGCCCCCCTGTGATGATTTCCCTCTCCGGCAGGGTGCCGGAGGAGATCTTCTGAATCCCCCGAGTTAGGGTTGACGGCGGCGGCGTCTCTGGAGCTATTCTAGTATTTTGTCTCTCGGTACTAGGGTTTTCGGGAACGAAGGAATAAATAGGCGAAGGGGCAGCGTCGAGGGAGCCAGGGGGCTCCCTCCCCACGTCACGGCGTGGCAGTGGGGCCCCCGCGCCGCCATATGGGGAGGGCCCCCTGCTGGCCTTCCTCGACTCCCTCTTCGGTCTTCTGGAACACTCCGTGGAAAATAGGGCCGTGGGCTTTTGTTTCGTCCAATTCCGAGAATATTTGTAAAACAACTTTTCGAAATCAAAAACAGCGAGAAAACGGAAGCGGCACTGTGGCATCTTGTTAATAGGTTAGTCCCGGAAAATGCATAAAAACATTATAAAGTGTGAATAAAACATGTAGGTATTGTCATAAAACTAGCATGGAACATAAGAAATTATAGATACGTTGGAGACGTATCAAGCATCCCCAAGCTTAGTTCCTACTCGCCCTCGAGTAGGTAAATGATAAAAAGAATAATTTCTGAAGTGACATGCTACCAACATAATCTTGATCAATACTATTGTAAAGCATATGAGATGAATGAAGTGACTCATAGCAATGGTCTATAGTTTGCTAACAAAAGATAATGACTAAACAACTGAATCATATAGCAAAAACTTTTCATGAATAGTACTTTCAAGACAAGCATCAAAAGTCTTGCATAAGAGTTAACTCATAAAGCAATAGATTCTTAATAAAAGGTTTTGAAGCAACACAAAGGAAGATTTAAGTTTCGGCAATTGCTTTCAACTTTCAACATGCATATCTCATGGATAATTGTCAACACAAAGTAATATAATAAGTGCAATAAGCAAGCATGTAAGAATCAATGCACACAGTTGACACAAGTGTTTGCTTCTAAGATAGAAAGAAGTAGGTAAACTGACTCAACATAAAGTAAAAGAAAGGCCCTTCGCAGAGGGAAGCATGGATTAAATCATGTGCTAGAGCTTTTTAAGTTTTGAAATCATAAAGAGAGCATAAAAATAAAGTTTTGAGAGGTGTTTGTTGTTGTCAACGAATGGTAGTGGGCACTCTAACCACCTTGTCAAACAGACTTTCAAAGAGCGGCTCCCATGAATGACGTTATCTCTACCAGCAAGGTAGATCATCCCTCTTCTCTTTTGTTTACACATGTATTTTAGTTTTATTTATAGATGACACTCCTCCCAACCTTTTGCTTTCACAAGCCATGGCTAACCGAATCCTCGGGTGCCTTCCAACATTTCACATACCATGGAGGAGTGTCTATTGCAAAATTAAGTTGCTTACTGATAAATCGGGGCAAAACATGTGAAGAGAATTATTAATGAAAGTTAATTAATTGGGGCTGGGCACCCCATTGTCAGCTCTTTTTGCAAAATTATTGGATAAGCGGATGTATATGCCAGTAGTCCATTGGTGAAAGTCTGCCCAATAAGATTGAAAGATAAAACACCACATACTTCCTCATGAGCTATAAAACATAGATACAAATAAGGAGTAATAAAGTTTTGAATTGTTTAAAGGTAGCACATGAAGTATTTACTTAGAATGGCAGAAAAATACCACATAGTAGGTAGTTATGGTGGATGATGGCGTGTAACTCACACGTTCGTTGGGAACCCCAAGAGGAAGGTATGATGCGCACAGCAGCAAGTTTTCCCTCAGAAAGAAACCAAGGTTTATCGAACCGGGAGGAGCCAAGAAGCACGTTGAAGGTTGATGGCGGCGGGATGTAGTGCGGCGCAACACCGGGGATTCCGGCGCCAACGTGGAACCTGCACAACACAACCAAAGTACTTTTCCCCAACGAAACAGTGAGGTTGTCAATCTCACCGGCTTGCTGTAACAAAGGATTAACCGTATTGTGTGGAAGATGATTGTTTGCAGAAAACGAGTAGAACAAGTATTGCGGTAGATTGTATTTCGAGTAAAGAGAATTGGACCGGGGTCCACAGTTCACTAGAGGTGTCTCTCCCATAAGACAAACGGCATGTTGGGTGAACAAATTACGGTTGGGCAATTGACAAATAAAGAGAGCATGACCATGCACATACATATCATGATGATTATAGTGAGATTTAATTGGGCATTACGACAAAGTACATAGACCGCCATCCAAGCGCATCTATGCCTAAAAAGTCCACCTTCGGGTTATCATCCGAACCCCCTCCGGTATTAAGTTGCAAAGCAACAGACAATTGCATTAAGTATGGTGCGTAATGTAATCAACAACTACATCCTTAGACATAGCATCAATGTTTTATCCCTAGTGGCAACGAGCACAACACAACCTTAGAACTTTCGTCACTCGTCCAGGTGTCAATGCAGGCATGAACCCACTATCGAGCATAAATACTCCCTCTTGGAGTTACAAGCATCTACTTGGCCAGAGCATCTACTAGTAACGGAGAGCATGCAAGATCATAAACAACACGTAGATATAACTTTGATATCCAACATAACAAGTATTCTCTATTCATCGGATCCCAACAAACGCAACATATAGAATTACAGATAGATGATCTTGATCATGTTAGGCAGCTCACAAGATCCGACAATGATAGCACAATGGGGAGAAGACAACCATCTAGCTACTGCTATGGACCCATAGTCCAGGGGTAGACTACTCACACATCACACCGGAGGCGACCATGGCGGCGTAGAGTCCTCCGGGAGATGATTCCCCTCTCCGGCGGGGTGCCGGAGGCGATCTCTGGATCCCCCGAGATGGGATCGGCGTTGGCGGCGTCTCCGGAAGTTTTTCCGTATCGTGGCTCTCGGTACCGGGGGTTTCGTCACGGAGGCTTTAAGTAGGCGGAAGGGCAAGTCGGGAGGGGGCACGGGGCCCCACACCATAGGCCGGCGCGGCCGGGGGGCCGCGCCGCCCTAGGGTTTGGGCACCCTGTGGCCCCACTTCGTTTCGTCTTCGGACTTCGGAAGCTTCGTGGAAAAATAGGCCCCCGGGCTTTGATTTCGTCCAATTCCGAGAATATTTCCTTACTAGGATTTCTGAAACCAAAAACAGCGAAAACGACAAGCGGCACTTCGGCATCTTGTTAATAGGTTAGTTCCAGAAAATGCACGAATATGACATAAAGTATGCATAAAACATGTAGATAACATCAATAATGTGGCATGGATCATAAGAAATTATCGATACGTCGGAGACGTATCAGCATCCCCAAGCTTAGTTCTGCTCGTCCCGAGCGAGTAAAACGATAACACGGATAATTTCGGAGTGACATGCCATCATAATCTTGATCATACTATTTGTAAAGCATATGTAGTGAATGCAGCGATCAAAACAATGTATATGACATGAGTAAACAAGTGAATCATAAAGCAAAGACTTTTCATGAATAGCACTTCAAGACAAGCATCAATAAGTCTTGCATAAGAGTTAACTCATAAAGCAATAATTCAAAGTAAAGGCATTGAAGCAACACAAAAGAAGATTAAGTTTCAGCGGTTGCTTTCAACTTGTAACATGTATATCTCATGGATATTGTCAACATAGAGTAATATAATAAGTGCAATAAGCAAGTATGTAGGAATCAATGCACAGTTCACACAAGTGTTTGCTTCTTGAGGTGGAGAGAAATAGGTGAACTGACTCAACATTGAAAGTAAAAGAATGGTCCTCCATAGAGGAAAAGCATCGATTGCTATATTTGTGCTAGAGCTTTGATTTTGAAAACATGAAACAATTTTGTCAACGGTAGTAATAAAGCATATGCATCATGTAAATTATATCTTATAAGTTGCAAGCCTCATGCATAGTGTACTAATAGTGCCCGCACCTTATCCTAATTAGCTTGGACTACCTGGATTATCACCGCAATACATATGCTTTAACCAAGTATCACAAAGGGGTACCTCTATGCCGCCTGTACAAAGGTCTAAGGAGAAAGCTCGCATTTGGATTTCTCGCTTTTGATTATTCTCAACTTAGACATCCATACCGGGACAACATAGACAACAGATAATGGACTCCTCTTTTAATGCTTTAAGCATTCAACAACAATTAATTCTTTTCTCATTAGAGATTTGAGGATGTTTGTCCAAAACTGAAACTTCCACCATGGATCATGGCTTTAGTTAGCGGCCCAATGTTCTTCTCTAACAATATGCATGCTCAAACCATTCAACTCAGTGTAGATCGCCCTTACTTCGGACAAGACGAACATGCATAGCAACTCACATGAAATTCAACAATGAATAGTTGATGGCGTCCCCGGTGAACATGGTTATCGCACAACAAGCAACTTAATAAGAGATAAAGTGCATAATTACATATTCAATACCACAATAGTTTTTAAGCTATTTGTCCCATGAGCTATATATTGCAAAGGTGAATGATGGAATTTTAAAGGTAGCACTCAAGCAATTTACTTTGGAATGGCGGAAAATACCATGTAATAGGTAGGTATGGTGGACACAAATGGCATAGTGGTTGGCTCAAGTATTTGGATGCATGAGAAGTATTCCCTCTCGATACAAGGTTTAGGCTAGCAAGGCTTATTTGAAACAAACACAAGGATGAACCGGTGCAGCAAAACTCACATAAAAGACATATTGAAAACATTATAAGACTCTACACCGTCTTCCTTGTTGTTCAAACTCAATACTAGAAATTATCTAGACCTTAGAGAAACCAAATATGCAAACCAAATTTAGCATGCTCTATGTATTTCTTCATTAATGGGTGCAAAGCATATGATGCAAGAGCTTAAACATGAGCACAACAATTGCCAAGTATCACATTACCCAAGACATTTATAGCAATTACTACATGTATCATTTTCCAATTCCAACCATATAACAATTTAACGAAGGAGAAACTTCGCCATGAATACTATGAGTAGAAACCAAGGACATACTTGTCCATATGCTACAGCGGAGCGTGTCTCTCTCCCATAAAGTGAATGCTAGGATCCATTTTATTCAAACAAAACAAAAAAACAAAAACAAACCGACGCTCCAAGAAAAAGCACATAAGATGTGATGGAATAAAAATATACTTTCATGGGAGGAACCTGATAATGTTGTCGATGAAGAAGGGGATGCCTTGGGCATCCCCAAGCTTAGACGCTTGAGTCTTCTTAATATATGCAGGGGTGAACCACCGGGGCATCCCCAAGCTTAGAGCTTTCACTCTCCTTGATCATGTTGCATCATACTCCTCTCTTGATCCTTGAAAACTTCCTCCACACCAAACTCGAAACAACTCATTAGAGGGTTAGTGCACAATAAAAATTAACATATTCAGAGGTGACACAATCATTCTTAACACTTCTGGACATTGCATAATGCTACTGGACATTAGTGGATCAAAGAAATTCATCCAACATAGCAAAAGAGGCAATGCGAAATAAAAGGCAGAATCTGTCAAAACAGAACAGTTCGTATTGACGAATTTTAAAATGGCACCAGACTTGCTCAAATGAAAATGCTCAAATTGAATGAAAGTTGCGTACATATCTGAGGATCATGCACGTAAATTGGCTTAATTTTCTGAGCTACCTACAGGGAGGTGGACCCAGATTCGTGACAGCAAAGAAATCTGGAACTGTGCAGTAATCCAAATCTAGTACTTACTTTTCTATCAACGGCTTTACTTGGCACAACAAAACACAAAACTAAGATAAGGAGAGGTTGCTACAGTAGTAAACAACTTCCAAGACACAAAATAAAAACAAAGTACTGTAGGTAAAAACATGGGTTGTCTCCCATAAGCGCTTTTCTTTAACGCCTTTCAGCTAGGCGCAGAAAGTGTGTATCAAGTATTATCGGAGGGTGGTGCATTCTCAGCGGGGTGTGGAGTTTTCTCAACTATGCATATTATCTTTTCTATGTGAGTTTCAGAGGCTCCCTTTTCATTAGTCTTGGGCTTGCTACTCTCATCAAACAAATCTTCAGGAACAATCCAATCAAAATTCTTTTCTAATGCCTCACACATTCCCAAGAGCTTGCAAGGTATTGATGTTTTAATATCCCCCTCATAATTAACTTTATTAGTGTACTTTTGTCTATCCTTTTCCATCTTCTCAAGGGTACTGGCAAAGTTGGTATAAGAACCTAGCATATTATATTTAGTGAAAACTTTTCTAGCTTCTCTCGCTATTCCCCCAAATTCTTTAAGAAGGGTTTCTAATACAAAATCTTTTTTTTCTCCTTCTTCCATATTACTGAGTGTAAGAAACATATGTTGAATCACAGGATTAAGATTAACAAATCTAGCTTCTAACGCGTGTACTAAAGAAGCAACAACAATTTCATAAGTGGGAGCAAGTTCTACCAAGTGTCTATCTTCAAAATCTTCGACCGTACTAATATGAGTGAAAAAATCTTCTATATTATCTTTCCCAACTATAGACCCACGTCCTACCGGTATGTCTTTTGTGGTAAAATTAAAAGGAAACATGATGAATCAAGTAAGGGTAATGCAAGTAACTAATTTTTTTTGTGTTTTTGATATAGCAAACAAGATAGCAAATAAAGTAAAACTAGCAACTAATTTTTTTGTATTTTGATTTAGTGCAGCAATCAAAGTAGTAATTAAAACTAAGCAAGACAAAAACAAAGTAAAGAGATTGAGAAGTGGAGACTCCCCTTGCAGCGTGTCTTGATCTCGCCGGCAACGGCGCCAGAAAAAGAGCTTGATGGCGTGTAACTCACACGTTCGTTGGGAACCCCAAGAGGAAGGTATGATGCGCACAGCAAGCAAGTTTTCCTCCGAAAGAAACCAAGGTTTATCGAACCGGGAGGAGCCAAGAAGCACGTTGAAGGTTGATGGCGGCGGGATGTAGTGCGGCGCAACACCAGGGATTCCGGCGCCAACGTGGAACCTGCACAACACAATCAAAGTACTTTGCCCCAACGAAACAGTGAGGTTGTCAATCTCACCGGCTTGCTGTAACAAAGGATTAACCGTATTGTGTGGAAGATGATTGTTTGCAGAAAACAAGTAAAACAAGTATTGCAGTAGATTGTATTTCAGTAAAGAGAATTGGACCGGGGTCCACAGTTCACTAGAGGTGTCTCTCCCATAAGACAAACAGCATGTTGGGTGAACAAATTACAGTTGGGCAATTGACAAATAAACATAGCATGACCATGCACATACATATCATGATGATTATAGTGAGATTTAATTGGGCATTACGACAAAGTACATAGACCGCCATCCAACTGCATCTATGCCTAAAAAGTCCACCTTCAGGTTATCATCCGAACCCCCTCCAAGTATTAAGTTGCAAAGCAACGGACAATTGCATTAAGTATGGTGCGTAATATAATCAACAACTACATCCTTAGACATAGCATTAATGTTTTATCCCTAGTGGCAACAAGCACAACACAACCTTAGAACTTTTCATCACCGTCCCAGTGTCAATGCGGGCATGAACCCACTATCGAGCATAAATACTCCCTCTTGGAGTTACAAGCATCTACTTGGCCAGAGCATCTACTAGTAACGGAGAGCATGCAAGATCATAAACAACACGTAGATATAACTTTGATATCCAACATAACAAGTATTCTCTATTCATCGGATCCCAACAAACGCAACATATAGAATTACAGATAGATGATCTTGATCATGTTAGGCAGCTCACAAGATCCGACAATGATAGCACAATGGGGAGAAGACAACCATCTAGCTACTGCTATGGACCCATAGTCCAGGGGTAGACTACTCACACATCACACCGGAGGCGACCATGGCGGCGTAGAGTCCTCCGGGAGATGATTCCCCTCTCCGGCAGGGTGCCGGAGGCGATCTCCTGGATCCCCCGAGATGGGATCGGCGTTGGCGGCGTCTCTGGAAGTTTTTCCGTATCGTGGCTCTCGGTATTGGGGGTTTCGTCACGGAGGCTTTAAGTAGGCGGAAGGGCAAGTCAGGAGGGGGCACAGGGGCCCCACACCATAGGCCGGCGCGGCCGGGGGGGGGGCCGCGCCGCCCTAGGGTTTGGGCACCCTGTGGCCCCACTTCGTTTCGTCTTCGGACTTCCGGAAGCTTCGTGGAAAAATAGGCCCCCGGGCTTTGATTTCGTCCAATTCCGAGAATATTTCCTTACTAGGATTTCTGAAACCAAAAACAGCAGAAACAAAGCAATCGGCACTTCGGCATCTTGTTAATAGGTTAGTTCCAGAAAATGCACGAATATGACATAAAGTGTGCATAAAACATGTAGATAACATCAATAATGTGGCATGGATCATAAGAAATTATCGATACGTCGGAGACGTATCAGTGGACACAAATGGCATAGGTTTTGGCTCAAGGTTTTGGATGCATGAGAAGCATTCCCTCTCAGTACAAGGCTTTGGCTAGCAAGGTTGTTTGAAGCAAACACAAGTATAAACCGGTACAACAAAACTTACATAAGAACATATTGCAAGCATTATAAGACTCTACACTATCTTCCTTGTTTCTCAAACACTTTTACCAGAAAATATCTAGACCTTAGAGAGACCAATCATGCAAACCAAATTTCAACAAGCTCTACGGTAGTTCTCCACTAATAGGTTTAAACTACATGATGCAAGAGCTTAAACATGATCTACTTGAGGGCTCAAAACAATTGCCAAGTATCAAATTATTCAAGACAATATACCAATTACCACATGAAGCATTTTGTATTTCCAACCAAATAACAATAAGTGATGCGGCTTTCAGCTTTCGCCACAAACATGAAAAATAAAACGAAGAACACAAGTGTTCAAATGAAAAAGCGGAGCGTGTCTCTCTCCCACACAAGAATGTTAGGATCCGATTTATTAAGAAAACTTAAAATAACAAACGAGAATAAAAGCACACGGACGCTCCAAGTAAAGCATATAAGATGTGACGGAATTAAAATATAGTTTCACTAGAGGTGACCTGATAAGTTTGATGAAGAAGGGGATGCCTTGGGCATCCCCAAGCTTAGACGCTTGAGTCTTCTTGAAATATGCAGGGATGAACCACGGGGGTATCCCCAAGCTTAGACTTTTCACTCTTCTTGATCATATTATATCATCCTCCTCTCTTGATCCTTGAAAACTTTCTTCACACCAAACTCAAAGCAATCTCATTAGAGGGTTAGTGCATAATCAAAAATTCCCATGTTCATCAAGGACACAATCATTCCAAACATTTCTGGACATTACCCAAGGATACTGAAATTTAATGGAGCAAAGAAATCCACTCAAACACAGTAAAAGAGGCAATGCGAAATAAAAGGCAGAATCTGTCAAAAACAGAACAGTCCGTAAAGACGATTTTTTTTGAGGCACTTAACATGCTCAGATGGAAAAGCTCCAGTTGAATGAAAGTTGCGTACATATCTGAGGATTACTCATGAAATTTTTCAGGATTTTACAATTTTTCTACAGAGAGAAAAGCTCAAATCCGTGATAGCTAAAAATCTGTTTATGCGCAGAAATCCAAATCTAGTATCAACTTTCTATCAAAGACTTTACTTGGCACAACAATGCAAGAAAATAAAGATAAAAAGGTATTGCTACAGTAGTAACAAGCACCTTGACTCAAATATAAAACAAAAATTGCAGAAATAAAATAATGGGTTGTCTCCCATAAGCGCTTTCTTTAACGCCTTTCAGCTAGGCGCAGAAAGTGAAAATCAAGTAACATCAAGAGAAGAAGCATCAACATCATAATTTGTTCTAATAATAGAATCAAAAGGCATCTTCATTCTCTTTCTAGAGAAGTGTTCCATACCTTTCTTAAGAGGGAATTGATATTTAATATTTCCTTCTTTCATATCAATAATAGCACCAACGGTTCGAAGATAGGGTCTTCTTACCTTGAGGAGTCCTTTCAGTGTGCCATTCAGAGTAGTTGATCATCATATCATCAAGAAGCTTTGTTGCAGCACCCAAAGTGATGGACATAAAAGTACCTCCAGCAGCCGAATCCAATAGGTTCCTTGAAGAAAAATTTAATCCTGCATAAAAGGTTTGGATGTAGTTAGTCCATGGGTAGGGCAATTCTTTACCAAAGATTTCATTCTCTCCCATGCTTGGGCAACATATTCATTATCCAATTGCTTAAAATTCATAATGCTACTTCTCAAAGATATAATTTTAGCAGGAGGATAATATTTTCCAATGAAAGCATCTTTACATTTAGTCCATGAACTAATACTATTTTTGGCAAAGATAGCAACCAATCTTTAGCTCTTCCTCTCAAGGAGAAAGGAAACAATTTCAGTTTTATAATATCCCATCTATATCCTTATACTTTTTCATTTCACAAAGTTTAACAAAATTATTAAGATGGGTAGCAGCATCATCAGTACTAACACCAGAAAATTGCTCTCTAATAACAAGATTTAGTAAAGCAGGTTTAATTTCATAAAATTCTGCTGTAGAAGCAGGTGGAGCAATAGGAGTGCATATGAAATCATTATTATTTGTGCTAGTGAAGTTACACAACTTAGTGTTCTCAGGAGTACTCATTTTAGCAATAATAAAAATAAATAAAGCAAAACCGAATTAAATAAAGTAAAACAAGTTACTAATTTTTTTATGATTTTTATATAAAGAAAGCAAACAAGACAGAAAATAAAATAAAGCAAGACAATAAACAAAGTAAAGAGATTGGGTGTGAGAGACTCCCCTTGCAGCGTGTCTTGATCTCCCCGGCAACGGCGCCAGAAAAGTAGCTGCTTTGTGACGGTAAAGCACACGTCCGTTGGGAACCCCAAGAGGAAGGTATGATGAGTACATCAGCGAGTTTTCCCTCAGTAAGAAACCAAGGTTATCGAACCAGTAGGGGAGGAAGATTGATAACCCACAAGTATAGGGGATCGCAACAGTCTTCGAGGGAAGTAAACCCAAATTTATTGATTCGACACAAGGGGAGGTAAAGAATACTTATAAGCCTTAACAACTGAGTTGTCAATTCAGCTGCACTTGGAAAAGCACTAGTAACAGGGGTGATGTGAAAGCAGCAGTAATATGAGAGCAATAGTAACTGTAACACAGCAGTAGTAACAGTAAGACAGAGGCAATGGCACCAGAAAATAGTTGATACTACTTCCAATGACATATAGAACGAGTATATGATGATAAGAGATGGATCGGGGTTCCCAGCTATCTACACTAGTGGTAACTCTCAAATAACAAGTAACAAGTGTTGGGTGAACAAATTACAGTTGGGCAATTGATAGGATTGAAATAGCATTAAAACAGAACATCAAGATTATTAATCATGTAGGCATGCTTTCCATATATAGTCATACGTGCTCGCAATGAGAAACTTGCATAACACCTTTTGTTCTACCAGCCGGTGGCAGCCGGGCCTATAGGGAATCTACTGGTAATTAAGGTACTCCTTTTAATAGAGCACCGGAGCAAAGCATTAACACTTGGTGAAAACATGTGATCCTCATACCTACGCCTTCCCCTCCAGTTATCCCGATTGCTGTCACTCTGGGGCCTCGGGTTCCGGACATAGACATGTGCAAACAACTCGTAGATACAATCTAAGCAATAATTATAGAGCTCAAATCTAAGATCATGCCACTCGTGCACTAGTGACAAGCATTAAACACAACAAGATTGCAGCAACAATAACTTCACAAACTTATATAGATAGACTAATCATAATGTAACAATCCATCGGATCCCAACAAACACAACACCGATTACATCAGATGAATCTCAATCATGTAAGGCAGCTCATGAGATCATTGTATTGAAGTACATGGGAGAGAGAGTACCAACTAGCTACAGCTAGAACCCGTAGTCCATGGGGGAACTACTCACGGAGCATGATGGAGGCGGTGGCATCGATGGAGAAGGCTTCCGGGGGCACTTCCCCGTCCCGGCGGCGTGCCGGAACAGAGATTCTGTCCCCCGAAATGGAGTTTCGCGATGGCGGCGGCGCCCCTGGAGTCTTTCTGGAGTTTCGTCAATTGGTATCGAGGTTTTAGGTCGCGAGGGACTTTATAGGCGAAGGGGCGGAGTCGGAGGGGCCACGGGCCCCCCTCCCCATAGGCTGGCGCGGCCAAGGGGCCACCCGCGCCGCCATATGGTGTGGGCCCCCTGCTGCCCGCCTCCGACTCTCCTTCGGTGATCTGGAACCTTCCGGGGAAAATAAGATATTTGGTCTTTGTTTTGTCAAATTACGAGAATATTGCCCGAACAGCCTTTCTGGAACCAAAAACAACAGAAAACAGGAACTGGCACTTCGGCATCTTGTTAATAGGTTAGTTCCGGAAAATGCATAAAAACATTATAAAGTGTGAGCAAAACATGTAGGTATTGTCATAAAACTAGCATGGAACATCAGAAATTATAGATACGTTGGAGACGTATCAAAGATCACGTGAAGGTTGTTGGTGAAGGAGTGTAGTGCGGCGCAACACCAGGGATTCCGGTGCCAACGTGGAACCTGCACGACACAATCAAACTACTTTGCCCCAACTTAACAGTGAGGTTGTCAATCTCACCGGCTTGCTGAAAACAAAGGATTAAACGTATGGTGTGGAAAATGATGTTTGCTTGCAGAAAACAAAAGAGAACAATGATTGCAGTAGGTTGTTTTTCAGATGTAAAAAAATGGACTGGGGTCCACAGTTCACTAGTGGTGTCTCTCCAATAAGATAAATAATATGTTAGGTAAACAAATTACAGTTGGGCAATTGACAAATAGAGAGGGCATAACAATGCACATACATATCATGATGACTACTATGAGATTTACTTAGGGCATTACGACAAAGAACATAGACCGCCATCCAGCATGCATCTATGCCTAAAAAGTCCACCTTCGGGTTAGCATCCGCACCCCTTTGATGTCTACGCACACTTCTATTCCTGTAGACAGTGTTGGGCCTCCAAGAGCAGAGATTTGTAGAACAGCAGCAAGTTTCCCTTAAGTGAATCACCCAAGGTTTATCGAACTCAGAGAGGTAGAGGTCAAAGATATCCCTCTCAAGCAACCCTGCAATTAAGATACAAAAAGTCTCTTGTGTCCCCAACACACCTAATACACTTGTCAGATGTATAGGTGCACTAGTTCGGCGAAGAGATAGTGAAATACAAGTAATATGGATGATTATAAGTAGTAATTGCAATCTGAAATAAAAATGGCAGCAAACAAACGTGTAGCAGAACTTGTTGGAAACGGTGTTTCAATGCTTAGAAACAAGGCCTAGGGATCATACTTTCACTAGTGGACACTCTCAACAATGATCACATAATTGAATAAATAAATGCTACTCTCAAACACTCTCTTGTTGGATAACAAACACCATTCATTGTGTATGGCTGCAAAAGCACACCTCAAGCCGGAGTAAACAAGCTCCACAACGTCATAAAGGAATCACACACGATGCGCACACCTGTCACCATCACACCGTGGAGAGTGACTCCGGAGTTCATATTAAAGTAACCTCTAGAGTGCATAATAGACAAGAGTAACATCTACATATTCAACTAGATTACAAAGCTCATGATCACATAAAGATCACACCATGGGAGAGAGAGATGAACCACATAGCTACCGGTAGAGCCCTCAGCCTCGGGGGAGAACTACTCCCTCCTCGTCATGGGAGACAGCAACAGCGATGAAGATGGCGATGGAGTCGATGGAGATGGCTCCGGGGGAAATTCTCTGTCCCGGCGGCGTGCCGAAACAGAGATTTTGTCCCCCGAAACTTGTCGTCGATGGCGGCGGCGCTATGGTACTCTTCGTGGAATATGACTGTATTCTCTAGCGTTTTCGCGTCTAGGTGAATATATAGGCGAAGGGGCAGCGTCGGGGGAGATGATACGTCTCAAACGTATCTATAATTTCTTATGTTCCATGCTAGTTTTATGACAATACTCACATGTTTTACATACACTTTATATCATTTTGATGCATTTTCCGGCACTAACCTATTAACAAGATGCCGAAGCGTCAGTTCCTGTTTTCTGCTGTTTTTGGTTTCAGAAATCCTACACAGGAAATATTCTCGGAATTGGTCGAAACAAAAGCCCACGGCCCTATTTTCCATGGAGGGTTCCAGAACATCGAAGGAGAGTCGGAGGCCGCCAGCAGGGGGCCCACACCATAGGGGGGCGCGGGCCCTGCCCTGGCCGCGCCACCAGGTGGGGAGGCCACCCCCTGGCTCCTCCGAGGCCGCCCTTCCGTCTATATATTCTCCCCGTCGCGAAAACCCTAAAATATCCAGTGATATTCCACGAAGAGTTCCGTAGCCGCCGCCATCGCGAAGACAAGTTTTGGGGGACGGAAGTCTCTGTTCCGGCACGCCGCCGGGACGGGGAATTGCCCCCGGAGTCATCTCCATCGACACCACAGCCATCTTCATCGCCGTTGCTGTCTCACATGATGAGGAGGGAGTAGTTCTCCCCCGAGGCTGAGGGCCCTACCGGTAGCTATGTGGTTCATCTCTCTCTCCCATGGTGTGATCTTTATGTGACCATGAGCTTTGTATCACTATTAATCTATGTGCTACTCTAGTGATGTTATTAAAGTAGTGTATTCCTCCTCCATGATGTAAAGTTGACAGTGTGTGCATCATGTAGTACTTGACGTAGGTTATGATTGTATTCTCTTGTAGATTATGAAGTTAACTATTACTATGATAGTATTGATGTGATCTATTCCCCCTTTCATAGCTATTGTTGACAGTGTGTATGCTATGTTAGTACTCGGTCTAAATTGCAACGGTCTATTATGCACTCTAGAGGTTACTTTAATATGAACTCCGGATTCACTCTCCACGGTGTGACGGTGACAGTGTGCGCATCGTGTGTGATTCCTTTATGAAGTTGTGGAGCTTGTTTACTCCAGCTTGAGGGTGCTCTTGTAGCCCTACACAATGAATGGTGTTTGTTATCCAACAAGAGAGTGTTTGAGAGTAGCATTTATTTATTCAGTTATGTGATCATTGTTGAGAGTGTCCACTAGTGAAAGTATGATCCCTAGGTCTTGTTTCTAAGCACTGAAACATCGTTTCCAACAAGTTCTGTTACATGTTCGCTTGCTGCCATTTTTATTTCAGATTGCAATCTATACCTAATAATAAAAGCAAAAGGGTTTCTCCCTCGGTCGTTTTTACCTTTTCTGATTTTACCCCTCCACTTGTAGTAATTACGGGGTAATGCCACCGCCAAGTGAAGTTTGCTTTTGTTCGGTCAACGCCCGAAACGTCGAGCCATGACTCCATGAGAGCGCCCCGCCCAGCCCCGCCCAGCGAGGTACGGCCGGCGTTTACTGCCCCCGCCCACCTCCGTCGGCAAGGTACGTCTTGGCTTCCCTGCCGCGCCCCGCCCCCATGGCCTCCCATCCTAGCTCCGCAGTTTCGACCCTGCGAAGGGGAGACGGCCGGAGCCGGCCGCACATGCCGAGCGGGCGGCGAGGTCACCGCCGGTAAGCCCCGTGCCCCTCCTCCTCCGGCGCGGCACGGACTGGCTCCATCCGAGTCCCCGGAGCCCCCCGTACCCATGGCCGCCCAGAAATCCCGGCTGCAGCCTCGATCGATCCGCCACCAGCTGACTTCGTGGCGCCGCCGCACCTCCCGACTCGGCTGCTGATTTTTTGGTTGATGCGCTTCTTCAATTTTTATACATTAACGGAAGAGAAACTTCTCGATGTGTTGCCGAGTAAAGAGAAACTTCCCTGTTTTTCTCTCTGGTTTAATGATCTGTTCAGAGTAGCTCCTGAATCATGCGTAATACGCATCAGTGCTAATGGCGGGATTTGCTTCTTTTTCATTCTTTCTTGTGGATAATGGCATTACTCATGTGTGTCTGAAGGCCTGAGTGCTTCTTTTTTCATTCGTTCTTATGCACAATGGCACTGCTCATCAGCTCATGTGTGAATGTTATGTCTCCGTTTCAACTTCAAGTGCTACTCATGGAGGCCAGCACCATAATTGCAGGTTCCAGCAGCCTCGTCTTTCCAAATCGCACATACCCTAGCCCGGCAATCTTCAATTATGCATGCAAAATTCAGAGGCACTTGTTCATCTAAACACTGCCAATCTGGGACACCCCGTCATCTGTTCTTGCCATCTTCTCCTTTCGTACACCTAGGCACTTTGGCTGTGTTTATTTGCATTACTCAGCTAGCCTATTCCGGTGGTTAGTTATAAAATTTTATAAATTGTTCTCAGTAGTGTCTTACTTTGTTGGTCGTATTTCTGTGCATATATGTAAATTTTGTGGTTAACTGATCTTGTCGTGGCCGACTGTCGGCAACGTGTTCTACCGAAATTGACCAAAACATGTAGATTTTCGGAGTTCATCATCCTTCTCCCGGACTACAGCACGCAGCCCAAGGCGACACAACAAACCCAGAGAACTCACCACTGTTGACAGGTTACGTATGACCAGGACACATAGAGATTATGCATAGCAGGCAAGAACAAAGGATTCAAACTGAACTAAAAGCTGAATTTCTGTGGATTATTCATATCTAGGGTCAGAGGAACTCGGTCTGTTTGAGCAGGAGAGGGTTTGGAGAGCTGACTGAGCTATACATCTTTAGCCCAGGATCCAAGTACGAGGGGTATGGAAAAACACAGTGCGCAAGGGGTGTTGGCGCCAGGGTTAGGGGCTCAGTGCCTTCGGCTTTGCGACCTGAACATGTCCGCTGTAGACGTAGGCCTCTTCTGGATGAGGATGACCCTGCCTGGATTTGTCACACCGACCGTTTGTACATATATTGCTCATGGGCAAGATAATACATGTGAAACAGGGACATAAGTACATGTTTTGACGTTATCAAAAAATGTTTTCGCTTTCATCAAGTGATGTTGGCATTTGGATCATTCTTCCATATCTTGCCTGGTGATTGGTGAAGATGTTAATTTCTGAATTTCAGTGTTTTACTATTTACTGACATGAAAATATTCAGATTCGGTTCAATGGCAAGAGTTAGAATTTACAGTATGGATATACTAGCCTTTCACTTACTGAGTTTTTGGCCCTTGAGTTTAGGATCATAATTGGTTTTCTTAGTCCATCTCTATCTCAAGTTGTTCTTTCTGATACTAAAGCATTTTTGTTATTTGCAACTGAAATTTGGATGCCATTACTAATATGTCACCATGTAAGTAATCCCAAATATAATGAGCTATAATTGGTGTTTTGTTTCAGCATATAATTATTTTTTTCCTGAAGAAAATTTCCATGGCCTGAAGACAGCTACCGTGGCCAACGGCCATCATCCGCCACCGGCGCCTCTCTCGAGATCCTTTATTCTGGCCATGTGGACATATTTCAAAACAAGTCTTTCGCTTTTCTGGCCCTGTGGACATATTTGGTAGTTGCATACGATATATTTAGTGTTAAATTCGATCGGTGCTTCGGCATTTCTTCTTTAAAACTTGTGGATGTGTGGACTGATTAAAGTACAGGGAAAGGTTTTAGCAGCGCCGAGGTGTCTTTATTGTACTTTCCAGTTTGACATGTGTGCAGTTTGTTGGGTGATAGCCTGAATATCTTTGTGCTCGGAAGTGCTGAGCTCGGGCAGTCATCGAATTTACGAGCATGATACGGACACGTTGATGCACGGTGATCGCCGGCCACAATACGTTGTCGCAGGCCATGGGGATATTTTTTCAGCGCGAGAAAACGAGAAGAAGGCTTGTTGTTTGACATCGAATGTTGTCCACCGAGAATATGCATATGGTCGAGTAAGGGCTGACGTACTACCATATGTATGTTCAGAAACAGTACTACCACACGGAATCAAGAACTCAAATCATTTGGAACCGATTGAGGAATGGATCTAAACATAGTTGTTCATTCAATTTAATATGACATCGTAGCAACGCACGGGCTTTGTGCTAGTTACTACTTATAATCATCCATATTACTTGTATTTCACTATCTCTTTGCCGAACTAGTGCACCTATACATCTGACAAGTGTATTAGGTGTGTTGGGGACACAAGAGACTTCTTGTATCTTAATTGCAGGGTTGCTTGAGAGGGATATCTTTGACCTCTACCTCCAGGAGTTCGATAAACCTTGGGTGATTCACTTAAGGGAAATTTGCTGCTGTTCTACAAACCTCTGCTCTTGGAGGCCCAACACTGTCTACAGGAATAGAAGCGTGCGTAGACATCAGGAGCCAGGGGGCTCCCTCAACACACCTTGGCGCGGCAGTGGGCCCCCCCGCGCCGCCCTATGGTGTGGCCCCCCCTGCTGGCCTTCATCGACTCTTCTTCGGTCTTCTGGAACACTCCGTGGAAAATAGGGCCGTGGGCTTTTGTTTCGTCCAATTCCGAGAATATTTGTAAACCAACTTTTCTGAAATCAAAAACAGCAGAAAACAAGAACTGACACTTCGGCATCTTGTTAATAGGTTAGTCCCGGAAAATGCATAAAAATGATATAAAGTGTATATAAAACATGTAGCAATTGGCATAAAACTAGCATGGAACATAAGAAATTATAGATACGTTGGAGACGTATCAAGCATCCCCAAGCTTAGTTCCTACTCACCCTCGAGTAGGTAAACGATAAAAATAATAATTTTTGAAGTGACATCTACCTAATCTTGATCAATACTATTGTAAAGCACATGAGATGAATGAAGTGACTCAAAGCAATGGTCTATAGTTTGCTAACAAAAAGATAATGACTAAACAACTGAATCATATAGCAAAAACTTTTCATGAATAGTACTTTCAAGACAAGCATCAAAAAGTCTTGCATAAGAGTTAACTCATAAAGCAATAGATTCTTAATAAGAGGTTTTGAAGCAACACAAAGGAAGATTTAAGTTTCAGCAATTGCTTTCAACTTTCAACATGTATATCTCATGGATAATTGTCAACACAAAGTAATATGATAAGTGCAATAAGCAAGCACATAAGAAATGATGCACACAAAGTTGACACAAGTGTTTGCTTCTAAGATAGAAAGAAGTAGGTAAACTGATGATGTCTATGGGTGCTTCTATTCTTGTAGACAGTGTTGGGCCTCCAAGAGCAGAGGTTTGTAGAACAGCAGCAAGTTTCCCTTAAGTGGATCACCCAAGGTTTATCGAACTCAGGGAGGAAGAGGTCAAAGATATCCCTCTCAAGCAACTCTGTAATCACGATACAAGAAGTCTCTTGTGTCCCCAAGACACCTAATACACTTGTCAGATGTATAGGTGCACTAGTTCGGCGAAGAGATAGTGAAATACAAGCGGTATGAATGAATATGAGCAGTAGTAATGGCGCCAGAAAAGTGCTTGCTGGCGTGCAGTTGATGGTAGTAATATTGCAGGAAGTAAAGATGCAGTAAAACAGTAAACAAGCGATGATTGCAGTATTTGGAAACAAGGCCTAGGGATCATACTTTCACTAGTGGACACTCTCAACATTGATCACATAATAAATAAGTAACTTCCTTTGTGCTACATATACTCTTGTTTGATAATGAACACCATTCATTGTGTAGGGCTACAAGAGCACCTCAATGCCGGAGTTAACAAGCTCCACAACATTCAACATTCATATTTAAGTAACCTTTAGAGTATAATAGATCTTTGCAATTTAAATCGAGAACTAACATAGCATACACACCGTCACCTTTACACTATGAAGGGGGGATAAATCACATCAATACTATCATAGTAATAATTAACTCCATAACCTACAAGAGATTATGATCATAACCTACGTCAAGTACTACACGATGCACACACTGTCACCATTACACCGTGAAGGAGAAATAGAATACTTTAATAACATCACAAGAGTAGCACATAGACTAATAGTGATACAATGCTCATCATATGGATCTCAATTATGCAAGGCAATTCATGAGATCATTGTATTGGGGTACATGAGAGAGAGATTAACCACATAGCTACCGGTAGAGCCCTCAGCCCCGGGGGAGAACTACTCCCTCCTCATCATGGGAGACATCGATGGCGATGGAGATGGCTGTGGTGTCAATGGAGATGACTCCGGGGGCAATTCCCCGTCCCGGCAGGGTGCCGGAACAGAGACTTCTGTCCCCCGAATTGGAGTTTCGCGATGGTGGCGGCGTCCCTGGAGTCTTTCTGGAGTTTCGTCAATCGGTATCGCGTTTTTAGGTCAAAAGGGCTTATATAGGCGAAGAGGCGGCGTAGGAGGGGCACCAGGGCGCCCTCCCCATAGGCCGGCGCGGCCAGGGGCCTGCCCGCGCGACCCTATTGTCTGGGGACCCCAGGCCTCCCCTCCGGCTCTCCTTCGGTGTCCTGGTCCGTCTCGGTGAATTATGATGTTTGGTCTTCGTTTCGTCGAATTCCGAGAATATTGCCCGAACAGCCTTTCTGGAACCAAAAACAGCAGAAACGAGAACCGACACTTCGGCATCTTGTTAATAGGTTAGTTCCGGAAAATGCATCAAAACGATATAAAGTATGAATAAAACATGTAGGTATTGTCATAAAAGTAGCATGGAACATAAGAAATTATAGATACATTGGAGACGTATCAACTGACTCAACATAAAGTAAAAGATAGGCCCTTCGCAGAGGGAAGTAGGGATTAAATCATGTGCTAGAGCTTTTCAAGTTTTGAAATCATATAGAGAGCATAAAAATAAAGTTTTGAGAGGTGTTTGTTGTTGTCAACGAATGGTAGTGGGCACTCTAACCCCCTTGTCAATCGAGACTTTCAAAGAGCGGCTCCCATGAAGGATGTTATCTCTACCAAGCAAGGTAGATCATCCCTCTTCTCTTTTGTTTACACATGTATTTTAGTTTTATTTATAGATGACACTCCTCCCAACCTTTTGCTTTCACAAGCCATGGCTAACCGAATCCTCGAGTGCCTTCCAACATTTCACATACCATGGAGGAGTGTCTATTGCAAAATTAAGTTGCTTAACGATAAATCAGGGAAAAACATGTGAAGAGAATTATTAATGAAAGTTAATTAATTGGGGCTGGGCACCCCGTTGCCAACTCTTTTTGCAAAATTATTGGATAAGCGGATGTATATGACACTAGTCCATTGGTGAAAGTCTGCCCAACAAGATTGAAAGATAAAACACCACATACTTCCTCATGAGCTATAAAACATTGACACAAATAAGGAGTAATAAAGTTTTGAATTGTTTAAAGGTAGCACATGAAGTATTTACTTGGAATGGCAGAAAAATACCACATAGTAGGTAGTTCGGTGGACACAAATGGCATAGGTTTTGGCTCAAGGATTTGGATGCACGAGAAGCATTCCCTCTCGGTACAAGGCTTTGGCTAGCAAGGTTGTTTGAAGCAAACACAAGTATAAACCGGTACAACAAAACTTACATAAGAACATATTGCAAGCATTATAAGACTCTACACTGTCTTCCTTGTTGCTCAAACACTTTTACCAGAAAATATCTAGACCTTAGAGAGACCAATCATGCAAACCAAATTTCAACAAGCTCTACGGTAGTTTTCCACTAATAAATTTAAACTACATGATGCAAGAGCTTAAACATGATCTACTTGAGAGCTCAAAACAATTGCCAAGTATCAAATTATTCAAGACAATATACCAACTACCACATGAAGCATTTTCTGTTTCCAACCAAATAACAATAAGTGCTGAGGCTTTCAGCTTTCGCCATGAATATTAAAGTAAAACAAAGAACACAAGTGTTCAAATGAAAAAGCGGAGCGTGTCTCTCTCTCCCACAGAAGCATGTTAGGATCCGATTTATTAAAAAAACTTAAAATAACAAACGAAAATAAAAGCACACAGACGCTCCAAGTAAAGTGCATAAGATGTGACGGAATTAAAATATAGTTTCACTAGAGGTGACCTGATAAGTTGTTGATGAAGAAGGGGATGCCTTGGGCATCCCCAAGCTTAGACGCTTGAGTCTTCTTGAAATATGCAGGGATGAACCACGGGGGCATCTCCAAGCTTAGACTTTTCACTCTTCTTGATCATATTATATCATCCTCCTCTCTTGATCCTTGAAAACTTCCTTCACACCAAACTCAAAGCAATCTCATTAGAGGGTTAGTGCATAATCAAAAATTCACATGTTCAGCAAGGACAGAATCATTCCCAACACTTCTGGACATTACCCAAGGCTACTGAAATTTAATGGAGCCAAGAAATCCACTCAAACACAGTAAAAGAGGCAATGCGAAATAAAAGGCAGAATCTGTCAAAAACAGAACAGTCCGTAAAGACGAATTTTTTCGAGGTACTTAACATGCTCAGATGGAAAAACTCCAGTTGAATGAAAGTTGCGTACATATCGGAGGATTACTCATGAATTTTTTCAAAATTTTAAGATTTTTCTACAGAGAGAAAAACTCAAATTCGTGACAGCTAAAAATCTGTTTTTGCGCAGAAATCCAAATCTAGTATCAACTTTCTATCAAAGACTTTACTTGGCACAACAATGCAAGAAAATAACAAAGGTGTTGCTACAGTAGTAACATGAACCTTGACTCAAAATAAAAAGAAAAGCAAAAATAGCAGAAAATAAAAACGATGGGTTGTCACCCATAAGCGCTTTTCTTTAACGCCTTTTAGCTAGGCATAGTGATTTTTATGATGCTCACATAAAGATGAGACTTGAAAAGAGAGCATAAAGAAGCATATATAAAACATGTTTAAATCTAATACTCTTCCTATGCATAGGAGCCTTGTAAGAAAAAAGTCAATGAAGAACATTGTGAGTAGCATAGGAAGACAAAACAAGTGTAACTTCAAAAATTTCAACACAAGGAGAGGAGACTTAATATTATTGTGATATATGAAATCGTGTCTCCCTCTCTCATAAGGACCAGTAGGTCTTAAAGTACCCAGCAAATAAAAGCAAATCAAGAGAAAGCTCAAAACATTCATCATAATGAGAAGAAATTTAGTAACATGAAGATTTCTATACCCATACTTTCCTCTCTCAAAATAATTTTCAGTGGCATCATGAATAAACTCAACAATATAGCTATCACATAAAGCATTCTTATCATGATCCACATGCATAAAAGTATCATTACTCTCCACATAAGCATAATCAATTTTATTAGTAATAATGGGAGTAAAACTATCACATCCATCATTGTAATCATCATAAATTGGAGGCATAGAATAATCATAATGAACTTTATCCTCCATAGTAGGTGGCACCAAAATACCACTATCATTATAATCATCATAAATGGGAGGCAAAGTATCATCAAAGAAAATTTTCTCCTCAAAACTTGGGGGACTAAAAATATCACAACCAGCTTCCCCAAGCTTAGAATTTTCCATAGCATTAAAAATAATAGTGTTCAAAGAAATCATGCTAAAAACATTGCTACAACTATTTTGCAAACAAAGTTCCATGGGTTTTTTAATTCTCTCTTCAAACACATCATGTCCTAATTCAAGATAAAGTTCATAAAGATCTCTAATTTTTGTTGTTGTTTTCCATTAAGCCTAACTAGTGAAAATAAAAACAAGAGACAAAAAGATAAAATTGCAGAATCTAAAGGAGATACCTTCGAGCACTCACACACCGGCAATTGTGCTAGGAAATAGCTTAGTAGTCGGAGGATGTGAATACCTTTTACCTTACCTCCCCGGCAACGGCGCCAGAAAATAGCTTGATGTCTACGCACGCTTCTATTCACTGTAGACGAGTGTTGGGCCTCCAAGAGCGAGAGGTTTGTAGAACAGCGGCAAGTTTCCCTTAAGTGAATCACCCAAGGTTTATCGAACTCGGAGAGGTAGAGGTCAAAGATATCCCTCTCAAGCAACCCTGCAATTAAGATACAAGAAGTCTCTTGTGTCCCCAACACACCTAATACACTTGTCGGATGTATAGGTGCACTAGTTCGGCGAAGAGATAGTGAAATACAAGTAATATGGATGATTATAAGTAGTAATTGCAATCTGAAATAAAAATGGCAGCAAGCGAACATGTAGCAGAACTTGTTGGAAACGGTGTTTCAATGCTTAGAAACAAGGCCTAGGGATCATACTTTCACTAGTGGACACTCTCAACAATGATCACATAATTGAATGAATAAATGCTACTCTCAAACACTCTCTTGTTGGATAACAAACACCATTCATTGTGTAGGGCTGCAAAAGCACACCTCAAGCCGGAGTAAACAAGCTCCACAACGTCATAAAGGAATCACACACGATACGCACACTGTCACCATCACACCGTGGAGAGTGACTCCGAAGTTCATATTAAAGTAACCTCTAGAGTGCATAATAGACAAGAGTAACATCTACATATTCAACTAGATTACAAAGCTCATGATCACATAAAGATCACACCATGGGAGAGAGATGAACCACATAGCTACCGGTAGAGCCCTCAGCCTCGGGGGAGAACTACTCCCTCCTCATCATGGGAGACAGCAACGGCGATGAAGATGGCAATGGAGTCGATGGAGATGGCTCCGGGGGCAATTCCCCGTCCCGGCGGCGTGCCGGAACAGAGATTCTGTCCCCCGAAACTTGTCGTCGATGGCGGCGGTGCTGCGGAACTCTTCGTGGAATATGACTGTATTCTCTAGGGTTTTCGCGTCTGGGGCAATATATAGGCGAAGGGGCAGCGTCGGGGGAGCCAGGGGGCTCCCTCACCACACCTTGGCGCGGCAGTGGGGCACCCCGCGCCGCCCTATGGTGTGGGCCCCCTGCTGGCGTTCATCGACTCTTCTTCGGTCTTCTGGAACACTCCGTGGAAAATAGGGCCGTGGGCTTTTGTTTCGTCCAATTCCGAGAATATTTGTAAACCAACTTTTCTGAAATCAAAAACAGCAGAAAACAGGAACTGGCACTTCGGCATCTTGTTAATAGGTTAGTCCCGAAAAATGCATAAAAATGATATAAAGTGTATATAAAACATGTAGCAATTGGCATAAAACTAGCATGGAACATAAGAAATTATAGATACGTTGGAGACGTATCACCCTTCCAATATTAAGTTGCAAGCAACAGACAATTGCATTAAGTACTATGCGTAATGTAAACAATACAAATATCCTTAGACAAAGCATTGATGTTTTATCCCTAGTGGCAACAGCACATCCACAACCTTAGGGGTTGCTGTCACTCCCCCAGATTCAATGGAGACATGAACCCACTTTCTAGCATAAATACCCCCTCTTGGAGTTACAAGTATCAACTTGGCTAGAGCCTCTACTAGCAACGGAGCGCATGCAAGATCATAAACAACACATATATGATAGATCAATAATCAACTTGACATAGTATTCCATATTCACCGGATCCCAACAAACACAACATGTAGCATTATAAATAGATGATCTTGATCATGATAGGTGATAACCCACAAGTATAGGGGATCGCAACAGTCTTCGAGGGAAGTAAAACCCAAATTTATTGATTCGACACAAGGGGAGGTAAAGAATACTTATAAGCCTTAACAACTGAGTTGTCAATTCAGCCGCACCTGGAAAAGCACTAGTAACAAGGGTGATGTGAAAGCAGCAGTAATATGAGAGCAGTAGTAATAGTAACACAGCAGCAGTAGCAGTAATATGAGAGGAATGGCACAGAAAATAGTTGATACTACTTCCAATGACATGTAGGAACGAGTATATGATGATGAAAGATGGACCGGGGTTCCCAGCTATCTACACTAGTGGTAACTCTCCAATAACAAGTGTTGGGTGAACAAATTACAGTGGGGCAATTGATAGGATTGAAATAGCATTAAGACAGAACATCAAGATTATTAATCATATAGGCATGTTTTCCATATATAGTCATACGTGCTCGCAATGAGAAACTTGCATAACATCTTTTGTCCTACCAGCCGGTGGCAGCCGGGCCTCTAGGGAATCTACTGGAAATTAAGGTACTCCTTTTAATAGAGCACCGGAGCAAAGCATTAACACTCCGTGAAAACATGTGATCCTCATATCTAAGCCTTCCCCTCCAGTTATCCCAGTTGCTGTCACTCTAGGGCCTCGGGTTCTAGACATAGACATGTGCAAACAACTTGTAGATACAATCTAAGCAATAAGTATAGAGCTTAAATCTAAGATCATGCCACTCGGGCCCTAGTGACAAGTATTAAACACAACAAGATTGCAGCAACAATAACTTCACAAACTTTATAGATAGACTAATCATAATGTAACAATCCATCGGATCCCAACAAACAAAACACCGATTACATCAGATGAATCTCAATCATGTAACTCATGAGATCATTGTATTGAAGTACATGGGAGATAGAGTACCAACTAGCTACAGCTAGAACCCGTAGTCCATGGGGGAACTACTCACGGAGCATGATGGAGGCGGTGGCGTCGATGGAGATGGCTTCTGGGGGCACTTCCCCGTCCCGGCGGCATGCCGGAACAGAGATTCTGTCCCCCGAATTGGAGTTTCGCGATGGCGGTGGCGCCCCTGGAGTCTTTCTGGAGTTTCGTCAATTGGTATCGCGTTTTTAGGTCGAAAGGGCTCTTATAGGCGAAGAGGCGGAGTCGGAAGGGCGCCAGGGCTCCCTCCCCATAGGCCGGCGCGGCCAGGGTGGAGCCCGCGCGGCCCTGGTGTGTGGGGCCCCCCTGGCCCATCTTCGTCTCCCCTTCGGTGTTTTGGAATCTTCCGGGAAAAATAAGATACTAGGTCTTTGTTTCGTCGAATTCCGAGAATATTGCCCGAACAGCCTTTCTGGAACCAAAAACAACAGAAAACGAGAACTGGCACCTGTGGCATCTTGTTAATAGGTTAGTTCCGGAAAACGCATAAAAACATTATAAAGTGCGAGCAAAACATGTAGGTATTGTCATAAAACAAGCATGGAACAACGAAATTATAGGTACGTTGGAGACGTATCAGCATCCCCAAGCTTAGTTCCTACTCGCCCTCGAGTAGGTAAACGATAAAAAGAATAATTTCTGTAGTGACATGCTACTTACATAACCTTGATCATACTATTGTAAAGTATATGAGATGAATGAAGTGACTCAAGGCAATGATCTGTAGTTGCTAACAAATAGATAACATATAGCAAAACTTTTCATGAATAGTACTTTCAAGACAAGCATCAAAAAGTCTTGCATAAGAGTTAACTCATGAAGCAATAAATTCAAAGTAAAGGCATTGAAGCAACACAGAGAAAGATGTAAGTTTCAGCAGTTACTTTCAACTTTCAACATGCATATTTCATGGATAATTGTCAACACAAAGTAATATGATGAATGCAAATAAGTAAGTATGTAAGAATCAATGCACAGTTGACACAAGTGTTTGCTTCTAAGATGGAAGGGAGTAGGTAAACTGACTCAACATAAAGTAAAAGAAAGGCCCTTCGCAGAGGAAGCAGGGATTAAATCATGTGCTAGAGCTTTTTAAATTTTGAAATCATATAGAGAGTATAAAAGTAAAGTTTTGAGAGGTGTTTGTTGTTGTCAACGAATGGTAGTGGGCACTCTAACTACCTCATCAACCAGACTCTCAAGAGCGGCTCCCATGAAGGACGTTATCTCTACCAGCAAGGTAGATCATCCCTCTTCTCTTTTGTTTACACATGTATTTTAGTTTCATTATTTATGGATGACACTCCTCCCAACCTTTTGCTTACACAAGCCATGGCTAACCGAATCCTCGGGTGCCTTCCAACATTCACATACCATGAAGGAGTGTCTATTTGGAAAATTAAGTTGCTTACTGATAGATCAGGGCAAATCATGTGAAGAGAATTATTAATGAAAGTTAATTAATCGGGGCTGGGAACCCCATTGCCAACTCTTTTTGCAAAATTATTGGATAAGCAGATGAACCACTAGTCCATTGGTGAAAGTCTGTCCGAAGTAAATGACAAGATCGAAAGATAAAACACCACATACTTCCTCATGAGCTATAAAATATTGACACAAATAAGAGATAATAGCTTTTGAATTGTTTAAAGGTAGCACATGAAGTATTTACTTGGATTGGAAGGAAATACCACATAGTAGGTAGATATGGTGGACACAAATGGCATAGGTTTTGGCTCAAGGTTTTGGATGCACGAGAAGCATTTCCTCTCAGTACAAGGCTTTGGCTAGCAAGGTTGTTTGAAGCAAACACAAGTATGAACCAGTACAGCAAAACTTACATAAGAACATATTGCAAGCATTATAAGACTCTACACTGTCTTCCTTGTTGCTCAAACACTTTTACCAGAAAATATCTAGACCTTTGAGAGACCAATCATGCAAACCAGTTTCAACAAGCTCTACGGTAGTTCTCCACTAATAGGTTTAAACTACATGATGCAAGAGCTTAAACATGATCTACTTGAGATCTCAAAACAATTGCCAATTATCAAATTATTCAAGACAATATGAAGCATTTTCTGTTTCCAACCAAATACCAATAAGTGCAGCGGTTTTCAACTCCGCCATGAACATTAAAATAAAGCTAAGAACACCAGTGTTCATATGAAAAAGTGGAGCGTGTCTCTCTCCCACACAAGGATTGCTAGGATCCGATCTTATTCGAACAAAAACAAAAATAAAAACACACAGACGCTCCAAGTAAAGCACATAAGATGTGACCGAATAAAAATATAGTTTCACTAGAAGTGACCTGATAAGTTGTTGATGAAGAAGGGGATGCCTTGGGCATCCCCAAGCTTAGACGCTTGAGTCTTCTTGAAATATGCAGGGATGAACCACGGGGGCATCCCCAAGCTTAGACTTTTCACTCTTCTTGATCATATATCATCCTCCTCTCTTGACCCTTGAAAACTTCCTTCACACCAAACTTCTCATAAACTTCATTAGAGGGGTTAGTACTCAAAAAAAACTTTAATCCACTTTAGTCATGTAGTGACACATTGGAAGAACTCAATAAAACATTAGCTACAGCTCTCCAAGTCTAGAAAGCCTTGCTTAAAGTCCACAAGAGACAATGCAAAAAACGAGACAGAATCTGTCAAAACAGAACAGCCAGTAAAGACGAATTTTTAAGAGGTACTTCCGTTGCTCAAATCAGAAAACTCAAAACTAATGAAAGTTGCGTACATATCTGAGGAACACTCACGTAAATTGGCAGATTTTTCTGAGTTACCTACAGAGAATCCTACCCAAATTCGTGACAGCAAGAAATCTGTTTCTGCGCAGTAATCCAAATCTAGTATCAACCTTCTATTAGAGACTTTACTTGGCACAACAATGCAATAAAATAAAGATAAGGAGAAGTTGCTACAGTAGTAACAACTTCCAAGACACAACAAAACAGTAGCAAAATAAAGACATGGGTTATCTCCCAAGAAGTGCTTTCTTTATAGCCATTAAGATGGGCTCAAGCAATTTTAATGATGCTCACATGGATAATAGAAATTGAAGCAAAAGGAGCATCAAGAAGCAAATTCAAAACACATTTAAGTCTAACCCACTTCCTATGCATAGGAATCTTGTACACAAATAAATTCATGAAGAACAAAGTGACAAGCATAAGAAGATAAAACAAGAGTAACTTCAAAAGTTTCAGACATATAGAGAGGTGTTTTAGTACCATGCAAATTTCTACAACCATATTTTCCTCTCTCATAATAATTTTCAGTAGCTTCATGGATAAACTCAACTATATAACTATCACATGCAGCATACTTTTCATGATCCATAAACACAACATACTTCCTCATGAGTCCATTAGTGAAAGCTGCCCAACAAGATTGAAAGATAAAACACCACATACTTCCTCATGAGCTATAAAACAGTGACACAAATAAGGGATGATAACTTTTGAATTGTTTAAAGGTAGCACATGAAGTATTTACTTGAAATGGCGCAAAATACCACATAATAGGTAGTTATGGTGGACACTGGTGGCATAGGTTTGGTCTAAGGGTTTGGATGCACGAGAAGCATTCCCTCTCAGTACAAGTCTTTGGCTAGCAAGGTTGATTAGCAAGCATAAGAGTTGAGGGAAACAAACAAATATACATGTGATAGAAACAATCATGCATCTTTCTTGTAAGCACAAATAATTTCAACTTCGGAATACTAAGCTCATAGCTAACAAGAACGAAAGATAATGAAACAACATATCTACATGTATCTCCTCTTTTCTACTTAAACTCAAAGTGTTGTTGCTATTGACCAATGCTAAGTTTGCCAAAACCAAATAGATTTACTCAATGCTCCCAAAGTGATACCAATACTAACAACAAGATTAATCATATAATAGAGATTGCAAACTAAAATAAGATGTGCAATATGTAAATGATAAGACTTCTCATTAATATTCCATGACGATAACTCACACCAAGGGATACATAGATAACCAACTAAATAGAGATACTTCCATACTGCAAACTATCTTATATGATAACTTCCCTACTCATGATATGACACTACTTGATAATAAAAAGGTAAAAGATAGTGATGATGTGATACCGCGGCATTCCCCCAAGCTTGGAACAAACCAAGGGGATGCCAATACCGATGATGAATTACTCCTTCGGTGATGATGGTGATGGTCCGTTCCTGCGATCCTTAAAGATCTCCTTCAGCTTCAGCTTCTCAGTTTGGCAGTTCTGCACTAAGACTCGAAGAGATACATTGTTATCTGAAAGTGGCGGTGGTGGCCTTGTGATGGGAATTGAGTAATATTCCAGCATTCTGCGAAGTCGGTTGTTCTCCTCCTGAAGTATCTCCACTTCCCTTCTCAAAGCACGGTATTGATCACAAAACTCATCGGTAACCCGTAGTGCTTCCTCCACACAAGGGAAAGAGTTGAGGCTAAGAGTAGGTGGTAGAGGTCCCTGCAAGTTATGAGAAAAAGAACGTCCAGTGTTAACCGATCCCACCAAGATTGGCTTACTCTCCACAGTCTGCCGCTTCCTTTTTCTTTAGGCCCCTGGACATCTTTAATCTGCAACACCCCATCGACGAGCAGCAACTCCTTGGGGTGCATCTTCGGCTCGTTCATGTACGGGTTGATGACGTCCTCAAAGAAGCTGTCCTTCGGAGTTCCCGACGAAGACATGCTGGCTCTAGATCCGAAGCAGATTTTGGCAGAAAACAGCTCGAAACAAAACACGACGAGAAAACGATATACGGACCTCCAGGGGTCCGGGGGATTATATAGCAGAAATTTTCACGATAGAAGGAAAGTACCGGGTCGAACTAGAGTCGGAGAGGGACACCGAGGCGATGTCCTCATAGGGCGGCGCGGCCAGGCTGGGGCCCGCGCTGGCCTATGGGGGCACGCCCTCGTGCGTCTCCTCCACTCCGTTTCGATCTCGTAATTTTTCATATTTTCCGAAAATAGCAAAAACATAGTTCGGAAAGTTAAACGCGGACTTTTTATTACCAAGCATCGTTACCTATTCAAAGTCGAACTCCGTAGAACTCGTCAATTTGACCTTTGATGAAAGCTTCCGGAGTCACCACTTGGATAACATCAACATCTTCATTATAAGAATCTCCAGAGATATAATGCTTGAGCCTTTGTCCATTCACTACTTGTGTGGCATCACCTTGCAGAGAACTAATTTTAATTGCCCCTGAATGATACACCTCCACAATGACATATGGTCCTTCCCATTTTGAGAGTAATTTCCCTGCAAAAAATCTGAGACGAGACCGATACAATAGGACTTTATCTCCCACATTAAATTCTCTTTTGATAATTCTTCTATCATGCCATTTCTTAACTTTCTCTTTAAAGAGTTTAGCATTTTCATATGCTTCATTTCTCCATTCATCTAAAGAACTCAATTGTAGCAATCTCTTCTTACCGGCAAGTTTAGGATCTTTATTTAGTTCTCTTACAACCCAATAAGCTTTGTGCTCTAGTTCTAAAGGTAAATGACAAGCTTTCCCATAAACCATTTTGTACGGTGACATAACCATAGGATTTTTATAAGCAGTTATATAGGCCCATAATGCTTCCTTCAATTTGATAGCCCAGTTCTTTCTAGATTTATTAACAGTCTTTCCCAAGATAGATTTAATCTCTCTATTTGATAATTCTACTTGCCCGCTAGTTTGAGGATGATAAGCAGAAGCGATTCTATGATTAATACCATACTTAGCAAGAGTCTTTCTAAAACGACCATGAATAAAATGAGAACCTCCGTCAGTCATAATGTATCTAGGTACTCCAAATCTAGGAAAAATAATATCTAAAAGCATTTTTAAAGAAGTCTCACCATCAGCACTTTTTGTGGGTATAGCTTCCACCCATTTAGTAACATAATCAACAGCGACAAGTATATGAGTGTTACCTTCTGAAGAAGGGAAAGGACCCATGAAGTCAAATCCCCAACAATCGAATGGTTCAATAACAAGAGTATAATTCATAGGCATTTCATTGCGTCTGGAGATATTACCAACCCTTTGACATTCATCACAAGATAAAATAAACTTTCTTGCATCTTTGAAGAGAGTTGGCCAATAGAAACCTGATTGTAGAACCTTTTGCGCGGTTCTATCTCCGGCGTGATGTCCTCCATAAGCACTACCATGACACTTACTCAATATCTCTTGTTGTTCATACTAGGGAACACATCTTCGCATAATACCATCCACTCCTTCTTTATATAAGTGTGGGTCATCCCAAAAATAATGCCTCAAGTCATAAAAGAATTTCCTCCTTTGCTGAGCTGAAAAGGTTGGAGGCAAGTACTTGGAAACAATAAAGTTAGCATAATCAGCATACCAAGGACTATCTCGCGAACTCACCTTTATTACAGCCAATTGTTCATTTGGAAAACTATCATTAACAGGAACAGGATCATAAGCAATATTTTCCAATCTAGATAAATTATCAACAACAGGATTATCAGCACCTTTCCTATCTATAATATGTAAATCAAATTCTTGCAAAAGAAGCACCCATCTAATAAGCCTTGGCTTAGCATCTTTCTTCGTCATAAGGTATCTAATTGCAGCATGATCAGTATGAATTGTAACTTTTGAATCAACGATATAAGATCAAAACTTGTCACAAGCAAATACCACAGCTAATAATTCTTTTTCAGTTGTAGCATAATTTCTTTGAGAAGCATCAAGAGTTTTGCTAGCATAATGAATAACATTTAATTTTTTATCTACTCGCTGTCCAAGAACAGCGCCTACAGCAAAATCACTAGCATCACACATAATTTCAAAAGGTAAGTTCCAATCAGGAGGTTCAACTACAGGAGCAGTTGTTAAGGCTTTCTTTAGAGTTTCAAAAGCTTCCTTACAATCATCATCAAAAACAAAAGGTACATCTTTTTGAAGAAGATTAGTAAGAGGCTTTGAAATCTTGGAGAAATCTTTAATAAATCTCCTATAAAACTCAGCATGACCAAGAATACTACGAATACCTTTAACATCCCTCGGATAGGGCATCTTCTCAATTGCTTCAACTTTAGCTCTATCAACTTCAATACCTCTCTCAGAAATTTTATGTCCCAATACAATTCCTTCATTAACCACAAAGTGGTACTTCTCCCAATTAAGAACAAGGTTAGTTTCTTCACATCTCTGCAATACTTTATCAAGGTTTCGCAAGCAATTATCAAAAGAATTCCCATAGACAGAAAAATCATCCATGAATACCTCTACAATATTCTCACAAAAGCCATGAAAAATAGCAGACATGCATCTTTGAAAAGTAGCAGGAGCATTACATAAACCAAAAGGCATACGTCTATAAGCATAAGTTCCATAGGGACAAGTGAAAGTAGTTTTCTCTTGATCTTTAGTTTTTAACAGCAATTTGTGAGAACCCAGAATAACCATCAAGAAAGCAAAAAATGAGTATTTTTAGACAACCTTTCTAACATTTGATCAATAAAGGGTAAAGGGTAATGATCTTTCTTAGTAACCTTATTAACTTTTCGATAATCAATGCACATTCTATACCCTACAACTACTCTTTGAGGGATGAGCTCATCATTATCATTAGGCACAACAGTCATTCCTCCTTTCTTAGGAACACAATGCACAGGACTAACCCATCTACTATCAACAATAGGATATATAATACCAGCTTCAAGAAGTTTTAATACCTCATTTCTTACCACATCCTTCATCTTAGGAATTAGACGACGCTGATGTTCAACAACAGGCTTTGCATCATCTTCCATGTTGATAGCATGTTGGCAAATAGAGGGAGAAATCCCCTTCAAATCATCAAGAGTGTAGCCAATAGCTCCTCGGTGTTTCTTCAGTATTTCCAATAACCTTTCTTCTTCAAATTCTGAAAGCTTAGAACTAATAATAACAGGATATATTTTCTTATCATCAATATGAGCATACTTAAGATTATCAGGTAATGGTTTCAAATCAAAAACAGGATCTTCCTTTGGTGGTGGTGTTGTACCTAAATCTTCAACCGGTAAGTCATGTTTAAGAATAGGTTGACGAAGGAAAATTTCGTCAAGCTCATTTCTTTCTTCCCTAAAGACTTCACTCTCACTATCCTCCAAATGTTGCTGCAAAGGATTATTAGGAGCAAGAGCAATAGACGCACATTGTTCAACTCTAAAATCATTATTAGGCAATTCAGCTTTATAAGGAGTTTTGGCAAATTTAGAGAAATTAAACTCATAAGATTCACTAGCAAATTTAGTCACAATTTTTTCCCTCTTGCAATCTATAATAGCTCCACAAGTATTTAGGAAAGGCCTACGAAAAATAATAGGACAAGACTTACTAGCAGCGGAACCAAGTACCAAGAAGTCAGCAGGATATTTAATCTTACCACATAGAAATTCCACATCTCGAACAATACAATAGGAGAGATAGTTTCTCTATTATCTAGCCGAATAACCACATCAATATCTTCAAGTTCACAAGAACCAATTTCATGCATAATCTCCGTATAAAGCTCATAAGGAATGGCACTAATACTTGCACCAATGTCGCATAAACCATAATAACAATGATCACCAATTCTAACAGAGAGCATAGGAACGCTAGCTTTCCTAAACTTATTAGGATGCGAAACAATATTAGAAGCATCTTCACAGAAAATAATATGACCATCTTCTACATTTTCAGTCACAAGATCTTTAACTATTGCAATAGCAGGTTCAACCTTTATTTGTTCTTCAGGTTCTATAGGTTTCTTTACACTTTTATTAACCGCACTAGTTATAACAGAATACTCCTTCATTTTAGCAGGGAAAGGAGTTTTTTCAATATATGCTTCAGGAAGAATATGATCAACAATTTCAATTATAGCACATTTATTTATAGATGGATCAGTTTTATCTTTGTATGGTTCATGATACTTATCAAAATTCTTCCTAGGCAATTCAAAGTGAGAGGTAAAAGCTTTATAAAAGTTTGCAACGACTTGAGAATCAAGACCATAAGTAGCACTCATATTACGAAATTCATCAGTATCCATAAAAACTTCAATGCATTTATAATCATAGTTTATACCTGACTCTCTATCTTTGTCGTTTTCCCATCCTTCAGTATTCTCCTGGATCCGATCAAGAAGGTCCCTTTTAAACTCTTCTTTGTTGCGTGTAAATGATCCAGAACAAGAAGTATCCAGCAAAGTCTTATCTTGAAAAGACAGTCTTGCATAGAAATTATCAATAATAATATTACCAGGAAGCTCATGAATGGGGCATTTGAGCATTAAAGACTTCAATCTCCCCCATGCTTGGGCAATACTTTCTCCATCATGAGGCCAGAAATTATATATGCGGTTCCGATCTTTGTGAATTTCACTTGGAGGATAGAATTTAGAATAAAATAGAGGCACAATATCCTTCCAATCAAGAGAATCACCATTCTTCAGCAATTTATACCAATGCGCCGCTTTACCAGACAGCGATATAGAGAATAGTTTCTTTCTAACTTCATCCATAGCAATACCTGCACATTTGAATAACCCGCATAATTCATGTAAAAACAGTAAATGATCACCAGGATGGACAGTTCCATCCCCTTCATAGCGGTTATCCACAACACGTTCAATAATTTTCATAGGTATTTTATATGGAACCTCTTTCTCACCTGGCGCCTCATCCACTACCTTTGCAGTAGTAGTAGATTTTCCAAATAGGAATTCAAGAGAAGACCTCTCCATAATGAATTATAGCAGCAAGCAGAAATAAAACCAGCACGTACAGTAAAGGTTTTCCTTACCAATTCCACTTACCAATAGCGCTTCACTCCCCGGCAACGACGCCAGAAAATAGTCTTGATGACCCACAAGTATAGGGGGTGTATCGTAGTACTTTCGATAAATAAGAGTGTCGAACCCAACGAGGAGCAGAAGGTGTTGACAAGCAGTTTTGATGAAGGATTCACTGTAAATGCTCACAAACAAGTATTCAGGGGGTTTTGATATAGCAGGTAAATAAAGTACGAGTAAGTAAAATGCGAGAGAAATAATTGCAGCGAGTGGCCCAATCCTTTTTAGCACAAAGGACAAGCCGGTTTGCTTACTTATAATGACCAAACGTTCTTGAGGACACACGGGAATTTAGTCTAGTGCTTTCGCTTCATATAGCTGATTAATCTTCATTGTTTTGATAAGTGTTGTGTGGGTGAACCTATGCTAATGCACCGCCCTTCCTAGGACTAATACATACTTGTGATTATACCCCTTGCAAGCATCCGCAAATACAAGAAAGTAATTAAGATAAATCTAACCACAGACCTTAAACTCCGAGATCCTGCTATCCCTCCTGCATCGATATACCAACGGGGGTTTAGGTTGCTGTCACTCCGGCAACCCCGCAATTAGCAAACAAATACAAGATGTATTCCCCTAGGCCCATAAAGGTGAAGTATCATGTAGTCGACGTTCACATGACACCACTAGAAGAATAACACCACAACTTAAGTATCATAACATTGAATATTATCCAACATAATTCACTACTAACATTTAGACTTCACCCATGTCCTCAAGAACTAAACGAACTACTCACGAGACATCATATGGAACATGATCAGAGGTGATATGATGATGAATAACAATCTGAACATAAACCTTGGTTCAATGGTTTCACTCAATAGCATCAATAACAAGTAGAAATCAATACCGGGAGAGTTTCCCCTATCAAACAATCAAGATCCAACCCTAATTGTTACAGCGGTGATGAGGTGCAGCGGTGGAGATGGCGGTGATGATGATGGAGATGATGGTGATGATGATCCCAATGATGTCCAGCTCGATGACGGTGACGATGGCGTCGATTTCCCCCTCCGGGAGGGAATTTCCCCGGCGGATTTCAGCCTGCCGGAGAGCTCTTTTCTCTCTGGTGTTTTCCGCCCCGCAGAGGCGGCTGTGACTCTTCGCGACTATCCTCTGGAGCTTAGGTTTTCGGGACGAAGAAGTACGCGAAGGAGAGGAGGCCAGAGGGGGTCGTGGGCCCCCTCCCCACAAGGCGGCGCGGCCAGGGCAGGGCCCGCGCCGGCCTATGATGGGGGCCCCTGGCAGCCCTCCTCGTCTCCTCCTTTTGGCTACCTCCGTCTTCTGGAAAAATAGGATTTTCAGTATAATTCTCGTCAATTGCTGATCTTCCGAAATATTGCATTCTGACGGTGCTTTTTCCAGCAGAATCCTGACTCCGGTGCGCGATTCTCCAATAATCATGAAACATGCAAAATAGATAAAATAACATAAGTATCATCTCTAAATATGAAATATATCAATGAATAACAGTAAATTATGATATAAAATAGTGATGCAAAATGGACGTATCAATAACCCACAAGTATAGGGGATCACAACAGTCATCGAGGGAAGTAAAACCCAAATTTATTGATTCGACACAAGGGGAGGTAAAGAATACTTATAAGCCTTAACAACTGAGTTGTTAATTCAGCTGCACCTGGAAAAGCACTAGTAACAGGGGTGATGTGAAAGCAGCGAGTAATATGAGAGCAGATAGTAACAAGTAACACATTAGCGATAGCAGTAATATGAGAGCAATGGCACCGTGAAAATAGTTGATACTACTTCCAATGACATGTAGGAACGAGTATATGATGATGAAAGATGGACCGGGGTTCCCAGCTATCTACACTAGTGGTAACTCTCCAATAACAAGTGTTGGGTGAACAAATTACAGTTGGGCAATTGATAGGATTGAAATAGCATTAAGACAGAACATCAAGATTATTAATCATATAGGCATGTTTTCCATATATAGTCATACGTGCTCGCAATGAGAAACTTGCATAACATCTTTTGTCCTACCAGCCGGTGGCAGCCGGGCCTCTAGGGAATCTACTGGAAATTAAGGTACTCCTTTTAATAGAGCACCGGAGCAAAGCATTAACACTCCGTGAAAACATGTGATCCTCATATCTAAGCCTTCCCCTCCAGTTAACCCAGTTGCTGTCACTCTGGGGCCTCGGGTTCTGGACATAGACATGTGCAAACAACTTGTAGATACAATCTAAGCAATAAGTATAGAGCTTAAATCTAAGATCATGCCACTCGGGCCCTAGTGACAAGCATTAAACACAACAAGATTGCAGCAACAATAACTTCACAAACTTTATAGATAGACTAATCATAATGTAACAATCCATCGGATCCCAACAAACAAAACACCGATTACATCGAGATGAATCTCAATCATGTAACTCATGAGATCATTGTATTGAAGTACATGGGAGAGAGAGTACCAACTAGCTACAGCTAGAACCCGTAGTCCATGGGGGAACTACTCACGGAGCATGATGGAGGCGGTGGCGTCGATGGAGATGGCTTCCGGGGCACTTCCCCGTCCCGGCGGCGTGCCGGAACAGAGATTCTGTCCCCCGAATTGGAGTTTCGCGATGGCGGCGGCGCCCCTGGAGTCTTTCTGGAGTTTCGTCAATTGGTATCGCGTTTTTAGGTCGAAAGGGCTCTTATAGGCGAAGAGGCGGAGTCGGAAGGGCGCCAGGGCTCCCTCCCATAGGCCGGCGCGGCCAGGGTGGAGCCCACGCGGCCCTGTTGTGTGGGGCCCCCCTGGCCCATCTTCGTCTCCCCTTCGGTGTTCTGGAATCTTCCGGGAAAAATAAGATACTGGGTCTTTGTTTCGTCGAATTCCGAGAATATTGCCCGAACAGCCTTTCTAGAACCAAAAACAACAGAAAACAGGAACTGGCACTGTGGCATCTTGTTAATAGGTTAGTTCCGGAAAACGCATAAAAACATTATAAAGTGCGAGCAAAACATGTAGGTATTGTCATAAAACAAGCATGGAACATCAGAAATTATAGGTACGTTGGAGACGTATCAATAGGCAGCTCACAAGATCTAAACATGATAGCACAATAGGAGAAGACAACCATCTAGCTACTGCTATGGACCCATAGTCCAAGGATGAACAACTCACGCATCAGTCCGGAGGCGGGCATGGTGATGTAGAGCCCTCCGGTGATGATTCCCCTCTCCGGCAGGGTGCCGGAGGAGATCTTCTGAACCCCCCGAGTTAGGGTTGACGGCGGCGGCGTCTGTGGAACTGTTCTGGTATTTTGGCTCTCGGTACTAGGGTTTTCGGGAACGAAGGAATAAATAGGCGAAGGGGCAGCGTCGGGGGAGCCAGGGGGCTCCCTCCCCACGTCACGGCGTGGCAGTGGGGCCCCCCGCGCCGCCATATGGGGAGGCCCCCCTGCTGGCCTTCCTCGACTCCTCTTCGGTCTTCTGGAACACTCCGTGGAAAATAGGGCCGTGGGCTTTCGTTTCGTCTAATTCCGAGAATATTTGTAAAACAACTTTTCTGAAATCAAAAACAGCATAAAATAGGAACTGGCACTGTGGCATCTTGTTAATAGGTTAGTCCCAGAAAATGCATAAAAACATTATAAAGTGTGAATAAAACATGTAGGTATTGTCATAAAACTAGCATGGAACATAAGAAATTATAGATACGTTGGAGACGTATCAGCCATCCAGTTTCAAATCCCCAGGGACGCAAATTTGGGTTCTTATAATTTAAAAACAAAATCACTGTAGGGGTTTCCTCTACCGTATTTCTTTTTAAAAAATCCCAGAATTTATAATATTTATGCCTAAACTACATGGACCCTTACTCGCACTCAGAAACCCAGAATGAGATTTGAGAACTAGACATGAGCTTCGCTCTTGCTCCCATGTAGGAAAAAAAACCTCTCCTTGGTTAAAAGTACTAACATTTAGCAAGGCACCTCCTTATCTTTGGTTGTTTTCATCGAGTAAACTCTATTGCTTGGATCTCTTGCTCTCGCATATCTATCTTGGTAATCTCCTTACTGGTAGGAATTGTACCTTGGTTTTACAATCTCTTGCAAGGCATTGAGTCTACCCGTTTGGATCTTTATCTCGCAACTCTATTGAGTTGGTGAAATGAGCCAACAAGAACAACCAGTGTGCTTAGTGGTGTGAGTTCATATCTTCGTATTCTTTGTGTTTTTCGTGTTCATCGCCCTCTCCCTTAATTTCCCCTTCGCATCGTGTTCAACCATGAGATCGGGCACTACAACGTGGCTTAGCCCACATTAACTTTGCTTGTTTATTCATCTTCAGATATCATGATTTTTTGAAAAATTATCCATTATCAGATCCAGGACCTGTTCTACGTCGCGCGTTTTCCAATCCTCAAACTAGTTTCAGTGCATCCATCCCTAATATCCAGTTTCGGGATACGTGAGATCTGCTAGAGTTTCTCTAAGAACCGGTTTTGTTGCAAGGGATTTTGGGGGATTTCAATCCTTTGGAGTTTTTTTTTCTTCTATAGAGTTTGTTTGGTTCATTAGAACAATCTAATAATTCGCATGTAGCTTTATAGGAAAATTTCACTTAGATCCAACGTCTTGATCCCCCCCCCCCCCCTCTTATTTCCAGGACAACTATGACTATGGCATAGCCATTCCTTTAGAAAAAAAACAGTGTGTTTTTTTTTTCTATGAAGCAACCAAATAGCATGTATCAGAAAATTATTGTATTTTCCATTTTTTTTTTGTAGAATTCACCATGGTATGACATCTTATTCCTAGCTTTTTCTTACTCCTGCATTCGTTAAGAGCATCTCCAGTCGCGTCCCCCAAACCGTCTCCCAACAACGTCGGATCGAGCGTTTGGGGGACGTATTTTGTTCGTGCCGTGTTTGGGGGACGTCGCTCCCCACCCGCGTCCCCCAAACACCGCCCTCAAACTTTTTTAAAGGGTTTTTGAAAATACAACCATTTATTAAATATAGCATACAAATAAATATGTTTGCGGAGATTGTGTTCAAATGAAAATACAACAAACAATAAAACAACTAAACAAATGTAATAAATGTGGCTAGATCAAGGTGCCGCGACATTTGCTGATAATCCTTTGATCCTCCACATATGCTCAACGAGATCAGCTTGAAGTTGATCGTGAACATTGCTGTCACGGATCTCTACATGCATGACGAGGAAATCAGCAAAATCTGCAGGCAACTCATGATCAACCTCCGCAAGAGGGCCCTGACACTCATAGGGACCAACATGTGTCCTGGAATGATTCTTGCGGTCATCCTCGATGATCATGTTGTGCATGATCACACAAACCTGCATCACCTCCCACATTTGGTCGTGAGACCAGCTTAGAGCAGGGTACCGAACAATTGCAAATTGAGCTTGAAGCACACCAAATGCCCGCTCGACATCCTTCCTGCAAGCCTCCTGTCGCGCAGCAAAGTGGGAATTCTTCTGACCTGAAGGAGCCGAGATTGTTTTGACAAAAGTGGCCCTTTTTGGATATATTTCATCGGCTAGATAATATCCTTTGGTACATTGGTGGCCATTGATCTCATAGTTGCATGGTGGAGCATAACCTTTCACTAGTCTGCTGAACAGCGGAGACTGCTGCAACACGTTGATGTCATTGTGTGATCCCGCCATGCCAAAGAAAGAATGCCAAATCCACAGGTCATAATCTGCCACAGCTTCAAACACCACACTGCAATATCCATGATGCCATTTGTGTATACCTTGCCAAGCAAACAGGAAGTTCTTCCATGACCAGTGCATACAATCGATGCTTCCAAGCATTCCAGGGAATCCTCTGGCATCATTTTGTGCCATGATCCTTGCAGTCTCTTCCTCAGTTGGCCTTCTCAAGTAGTATTTGCCAAACTTTCCCACCACAGCTCGGCAAAACTTGTACATGTACTCAATGGCAGTAGACTCACTCATGCGAAGGTAGTCGTCCTATGTATCGGCAGGTGCTCCGTATGCAAGCATCCTCATGGCGGCGGTACACTTCTGAATCGATGAGAACCCGGCAACGCCTACAGCGTCGTGCTTGAGCTTGAAGTAGGTGTTGAACTCTCGAACGTCGTGGAGGATATTCATGAACAAACCCTTGCTCATCCTATACCGGCGCCGAAAATTGTTGGCATGTGTTGCGTCATCTGCGAAGTAGTCGTTGTGCAGCATGGTATGCCCCTCCATCCTCTGCAGGGGCTTCGACTTATTTCTCCCCGGTCTTGATCCTCCGCGGCGCGGGCTCTTCCTATTCTCCGCCTCGGCGTCAAGCATGTCCTGGAGGGACGCGATGATCAACAAATGCCCCCAGAGGTCGTCGTCGAAGGCTTGCTCGTCCTCCAGCAGTCAAACAAGCATCTCGTCGTTGCTATCCATGTCTGAAGTAAAATCAATGGTTAAAATAGCGCCGCGGTAGACGGGGCAACGAACAGCGGCCAATCGCGCCTACCTGGCAAGTCGTCGAACACCTTGTGTGCGCGGAGGTGGGGCGGATTTGATGTCGCGTTCTGGGACGCGCTGGCGACGCGGCGGTGGGGAAACGTCCGGCGAGAGTGCCATCCGCGACGACGATGCCGACTCTCATAAGAGATCAGCCGTCGAAACGGCCGGCAAATCCAGCGGCGGCGGAGGGGTGGGAGGCGCGGAAGGGAAGGCACGATGAGAAATAAAAGGCGCTAACCAACGGTTTATGAAAATAGTCACCGACAGGTGGGAGTCCGCCTCGCTTTTCGTTGTGTCTAGCGTGCCCGGAGCGTCCTCTGTAGGGCGGGAACGGCCTCGGAGCGCCAAACACCGTACGCGCCGAACAAAAAAGGCTTTAAAGGACGCGGCTGGAAACGTTTTTTTGTTCGCGCGCCTCAAATCCTTTTTAGGACCTTTGAAATTTTCTTTCTAAATCGTCTGAACCAATAGTGCCCTAGGAATGACTGATACCTAAGTCAATTCGATGTTTGAAGTCTACCTACCTGCCTAGATTACAACGTAAACGGAATATTCTTCATGTCACAGTCCAAACAACCTATTTCTCACGACTGATGAGCCATGTTACCTCGCACACCTTGATTTTCAAATCATTTGTTTTGGCACCACTCACAATCAGCCGAAGTACTGTACTCCCCCTCGTGCTCCCGGAGAAGCCTGGTCGTTACGCTTCCCCGCCGGCTCCATCGCTGCCGACTGCTTGGTCAGTTGACTCCACCTCCTTCTTTGTCGCCGCCACCCACCACCTCAGGTCCAGGCTCGAGTCGTTGTCTTCCTCCTCCTCCGCCGCCGCCGTTGTAGAACAAGGTTCGTTATCGCGGCATGGCCTCCTCGGCCGCCGGCGGAGACCCAGTGGCGGTCGCCGTGGCCGTGCGCGGGGACGGCCGCGCCAGCCGCCGGGCCGCCAGGTGGGCCGCCGCCAACCTCGCCACCGTGCCCGGCCGCGTCGCGCTCGTCCATGTCATCCCGCCCGTCTACTTCGTTCCCTCCCCCAGTACGTTCCGCCGCTTCCTTCCCTCGATTTCCTCCTCTCCGATTCATTTCGCGCGCGCGGTGGTGTGGTGGGGATAGTTAATCAACGGCGAGCTGAAAGCTGGAATCTTTTTGTGTGCTGACTGCTGTGGCCTTGTGGTGCAGCGGGGGAGAGGGTGCCGGTGGAGAGGATGGAGGCGGGGGTGGTGGAGATGTACGCGCAGGACAGGAGGGCGCGCGCGCAGGACGTCTTCCTCCCCTTCCGCCGCCTATGCGGCCGCAGAAGCGTCAGTCCTCCTCTACCCTCTTCACGGTTGCGCTGCTGCTAGCTCAGCGGGTTTGATCGAGCGATTCGTGTCTGAAACCGAGCGTGCGTGCAGGTGGAGACGGTGGTTCTGGAGGGGGACAGCGTCGCGGAGGCGCTGGCGAGGTACGCCGTGGAGTCCGGCGTCCGCAACCTGGTGCTCGGATCCGCCTCATTGCCCTGGTTCAGGAGGTATATATTCCAATTCCTCGTCCACTTTTCGAGTTCAGAAAAGGCTAATTGCGCTTTTGAGAACCCACCGAATGATTGTTGCCATTGTATCGCTTTTGCCCCAAAAGAAGAAACAGAAATGTAAGATATCAGGGGAACAGAAAGGGGGTTACTCCCTTTTGTGGATGGTGACGTGCCTCATCACTCTGTCATGTTTACGCATTTGGATTCAGAAAAGTGATAGATGGATCCATCCACGTACATACATCACGGCATTCAGTTTCATTTTCTATTTACAGAGACTGAATCTATTTTTCTCTCGTTCAAGTTTGGGGAACAGAATATTGTAGGATTAGCTTTCAACGCGTATCTTGGTAAGATTTGTGGAAACAGTAGGCATGTTGATGCTGATTGGTTCCTGTTCGGCTCATAAATTGGAGTTATGCACGATACAATCTGGTCCCAACTTCCAATGGTCGCATTTCTTAGGAACAGTTGGTGGGGGAGTTGGTAGCTTACAGCTTTTTTGCGGAGGGCATCGAGATTATCTCCAGTTCTCGAGTAGCATAGTTGGTTCCAACTGAAAGCTCATGCTTAACTAACTTCTTTTATAAGGTAGGAAATTTGAGTAGCTCAGAAAAATACACATACATTGTCTGTCTCAATAATTCTTTAAGAAAATTATTGATGTTGTTCCTACTCCTAGCAGATTAAAGAGCTTATAGTTCTTTAGTCTCTTCAATGTTGTGCTTGGTGTTTCCTGAATCTATACAATTCCCACATGCATTGCCATAAATACATTAATATAGTAATCAATTTAAGAAAGAATTACTTTCTGGCTGAATTAGAGTTACATATTTCTGCTTCTATAAAAGTTAGTATCATTTATGAACTTCAAATGCATAGCCCAAATTTAGGATTTTTTTTTTGCCTCGTTGATTTCTACACAGTTGTGCCAAATCTATCATTTGTAAGTGCTATGGCTGTTCTGTTTTCAGGATATTTCGGCTCCAAGATATGCCCGCTACTGTTCTAAAAGCCATGCCGTGTTCCTGCAATGTATTTCTTGTGTCCCGGCGCAGATTAACTATAAAATTTGCAAACCAGGCTCAAACAGGCAGTATGTTTTGACATCTTTCTCTGACTTCGTTACATTTCTGTCTGTTTTATTTTACCAAAACAATGCTAATAATTTCATTTTGTCATCAACACTTGTTTTTCTACAGAGGCATACACTTGTGTAAGGATCAAGTCACTTACCCATAGATCATTTTCCCTAATGAAGAGGAACTGGTCGCAAGAAAAACAATCATTACGTGACCTCCCTGATGACGAGGCACCAAAATATTCTGGAGTTAATAGTTCTGACTCGTGCTCTCAGTTGTCCAGTTCTCTTAGCACTTCTACGAATGCTGTTAAAAGTTCAGAAAGTCATGGGAGATGCCTTTTAGGAAACCTTGGTCGAAAGACACCTGGGAGAAGAAGGGACAAAGAATTTGATTCTATTAGTCAACTGAAAGAATTTCTTTATGTATCCTTGAAATCAGTTGAAGAGGTCAGTTGTTTCCGATTGTTCTTACATATGTTGATTTCTAGATGATTTGACATTGATTCTGCTAACCGTGAGGTCGCATGCATCTTCTGATAATGCTAATTTGTGTTCCTATCTTGATTTACAGTCTCAACCTATTGATGACGTAGCAGAACTGAGGAAGGAGTTGCAGGGTACAGCGACGATATATCATGAAGGTAGTGAAGATCTTGTCCATGCTAAGAAAAAGGTTAGTGATTTATGATAGAGCATCTAAATTCTCATCTAACTGAGGTAAATTTATTCTAATGATTGTTGTATATCTCACTGTCTGGTGCCTTCAAAAAATAATTTGGTAACAGTAATAGAAAAAATAGCCCATTGATTCATTGGAAGGAACATTTTTTATTCGAACTTGAACAATTTGATGGATAGAAGGTTTATATCGATCTTCTCAATTAGTTGCAGCCTACATATGCTATCCATTCAGTATTGTTTCCCTTCAGGCAGCAAGGATTTACTTTGTTCTTATCCATTACATCATTATGTTCCAGATCCAGGTACTTCCTAATGAGTGCAGTGAAGATTTGAAGAAGGTGCAAGATGCATTACAGAGGGAGGATTTGAAACAGATAGATAATCGCAAACATTCCAAAGCTGTTAGAGAAGCTGAGGTGGTGAAAGAGGCATTCGTTAATGAGGCTTATTCCAAGCACGAGGCTGAAATAGTAGCTAAAATTATGACTACTGAGAAGGGAAAGACTGTGGATGCTCTATTGTCGACAGAGAAAAGTTGCAGGCGTTACTCGAGACATGAAATAGAACTCGCTACTGATTACTTTTCTGATGCAAAGAAGATTGGTGAGGGGGGCTATGGGATTGTATACAGGTGCACCCTTGATCACACTGAAGTAGCTGTCAAGGTTATCCAGCAAGATTCCAGGGACAAGATTAATGAGTTCTTTAAAGAGGTACTTCCATTTATATATATCCTTTAATCTTCTCATAAGAGCTAAACAGTGTCTTGTCTAGGTTAGTTACTGAGGTAGTGAGGTTTCTAGCGGTAGGTTTTGCTGGATCATTTATACTATGTCATCAATACCCACAAAGAGAGGGTAAACATAAGAGATTTAACGTTTCGTATCGTGGATGATGAAATTATTGAGCGCTTCAATCTTTTACTTATCATGCAGGTTGAGATTCTAAGTCAGCTTCACCATCCCAACTTGGTTTTGTTGCTTGGTTTTTGTCCTGAAATTGGATGCCTTGTATATGAATACATGGAGAATGGAAGTCTAGAAGATCAACTCAGTAACAAGAAAGGCTGCCAACCACTGCATTGGTTTCTTCGCTTCCAAATAATATTTGAGGTAGCTCGCGGGCTTGCTTTCTTGCATGGAACTAAACCAGAGCCCATTGTGCATCGTGACCTGAAGCCTGGAAATATCTTGCTGGACAAGAACTATGTAAGCAAAATAGGCGATGTAGGTCTGTCGAAGCTCATATCGGATCTTGTACCAGATGGTTTGACAGAATACAGAGACACCGTCATCGCTGGCACACTGTATTACATGGACCCCGAGTACCAATTAACTGGGACGGTTCGTCCGAAATCGGATCTTTTTGCTTTGGGGGTCATCATTCTTCAACTACTAACCGGAAAGCTTCCGCATGGGCTGATAGTTAGTGCAGAAGAGGCGATCCAAAAAGGAATGTTTTCTGATATACTTGACAAGTCTCAAAGTGATTGGCCAATAGCCGAGGCAGAGATGCTGGCAAAGCTGGGGCTGCATTGCACGGCGCTAAGATGCAGGGACAGGCCTAACCTCGAATCGGAGGTGCTTCCGGAGCTCGAAAATATTCTAAGTAGGGTTACCGCTTCTCCTCCAAAGCTAAGAAGCCCAGATGTAGCTGTGCCAAGCCACTTCATCTGCCCTATACTGCAGGTAAAATTCGCGAGGAACTTACCATCAGTTCAACTATTGCTCTAGCTCAACAAACTACTTGGACGCAGGAGGTGATGGATGATCCTTACGTTGCTGCTGATGGGCACACCTATGAGCACAGGGCAATCAAAGCTTGGCTCAAGAAACACAAGACCTCCCCAATTACGAAACGCAGGCTTCCGAATCTGTCCATAATTCGGAGCAATTCTTTGCAAGAGGCGATACAGCAATGGAAGCAGACATCTAGATGATTGATTTGCTTGTGGTTGTATATATTTCTTTTTTTCGGTTATGATTTTTGGTTCCACTGTAAAGAAAGAGATAACTGTATATCATCGTAGAGAGAAGACTTGGTTCACTAACTGATTCATTTTGCCGGCTTACATTCAGAGCAGGTTCAGCCTAAATGGCTTCCTGCTATTAAGAGACATGAAATAACTACCGAATCTGGAGTACCCAAGTGCTAGCGTGACATGTTTTTTCTTCTTTTGGAAGTTCTACGTATGATGCTATATGTGTTCTCATCAACCATACCTTGACGCAGCTGAATTGCATCCTCTTGATTATCTGGGGTGAAAACAAGGTTCAGATATCCTTCAGAATCATCTGATCAGAGTATCCCATAGAACTCTTTGCCCTTTCAGCCTTGCTCTTCTAAGATGATACGCATAGTGGTCTATATCTGAGTTCCCAGTTATGTACATCGTTCAGGCTCAAATGTCTTCTCATGCTTGGAAACTATAAAATCTTCGGGCAACTATTTGTTGACAGATATTGCCAGCACCAGTATGCTAAAATATGATACCATTGAGGTACATCTTACTAGGTACAACTAAATTCAATGAGTTAACTACTCAATGAGGTACACAGGAAAAAAAAACATTATTTGGGTACAACCTGCGGTGGATTCTTCTCAACATACAATTATACTTTGAAATGTGCAGTGGCAACATCTACTTCTTTCGGAACAAGTGATGTGCAACCATCCATTCATCACCATTGTTATATCCGAAAAGTTCAGCGACTGAGATGAAGAATGTCCGCCAATAAGCTATCCATTTGGTAGCTGATTCCTTCCCATAAGTTTTCTCAAAGATTGGCCTTATGGTGGTTATGTTCTTATCCATAAGCTTCAGCCACTCCTCACTGCAGGTAGACATTGAATGTGAAATTAGCATACTGTGACCTTGCATTGTATAAACTCTAGCAGTTCACAAACTTTTATTGTGTACCAGTAGCAAAATGAAAACCAGGAAATTGTACAGCAATTCATTGACAGTTCGCAGCATATCATAGTATTATAATATCAAGATCTGAAAAAAAATTTATTTTCCTACCTAATCAATTAATCTAGTGCGAAATCATGTCGAAACACAGTGAGTAACAAGGATAGGACACTTTGAAACCTGGGAAAGGCAATACCTAGTTCTAGCATAATGTGTGCCACTGACAAGCCAATGATTGACCATAGATACATCTTCCTGCAGGAATACTCAGTAAATATCAACATTCATATTTGATCAATGGCCAGCCAACCAATATATATATTTGTCCAGTTGCATGACGCATGTCAAGAGGACGGTTCATTAGATACAAACCTGAAAGTAGAGAAGGAGATTTGCTGATGGCATTGTTCCTCCAGTGAAGAAATACCTTGTAATCCAATCATCATCATTCTTGTCCTGTTGAAAATATGATATTCGGATTCACATGAGAATTAAATTACAGCATACATTTAATTATACAGTTCTCAACAATACTTAACGAGTCTGCTTCAGACCGAGACAGACTTATTTCACTTTTGCAGCAGTGAATAAAGAGTAAATTCTGAGGACATTAGAGGTTTGGTAATAAACAATTTTACCCCAAGGAATTGAATATCAGTGGGAATAAGATTGTTAGAAGTAACTTCACATATCCCGTACGTCAGGGAATATAAATAGAGCAACATATATGAGAGGTAGCACCATAATCCATATAATAGGAAACCTATTTCAGATGAAAGCCAAGACCAAACCACTTGCAAAAATACAGTCTTACTGAAGTACCTCAAAGTGATACGCAAATGTCTTGTGGCAGAAGTAGTGAACAAATAATAAGGTATCCTCTTTCATCCATCCAGATATCTTTTTAAGAAGTGCCTTGTAGTTTTTCATGTGCTGCACAACAGGTCCATTACAGACACTCTTTTACTTTGTGAAATCACAAAAGGGGCCAAAACCACAGAAAATTTCAAGTTGAGTTATACCTCAAACATTTCTATGGATATGATCCTGTCAAAAGAACGCTCCATCTCAAACTTGCTGATGTCTGCTACAATTATCTCAACATTCGAGAGCTCATTTTCCCTGTAATAGAAAAGAAGTGGTATACACAAAAGTATTAGTGCAGGAAAATGAAAAACATTGGGCCAAATGGTAGCAGCAAATCTGTCAGCATGTCTAGGAAAAGAGAAGGTTGATGCATGTGAAAGATCATCTCTACTGACTGCTGATTGTTACGAAGCCAAGGGCAGATGAAAGAAATAAAGAAGGCACATATGGCATATGTTGATCATGCTCTTAAACAGCTCATGGATATAACTAGAATTACAAAACCAAAAACTTCAAAAAAGAACATGACGAAATGAAGTCAAATCGAGCCATCATGAATATGTTATGATGCCAATTTAAAATGACAAGCGGGACAAAAGATTGACACTAGATGGCAGAAGAATGCACTCATCAGGCATTATCAGAATTAAAACCGCTGCACTTACCTACACCTCTCTTCTATAAAAGCTTTTTGTGTTGTTGAGTTGCATATCCCTGTAATGCTGCAGTTCCGATATTTCTTTGCTATGTACACAGAGAGGGATCCCCATCCACATCCAACATCAAGAATGCTTTGACCATCTTGCACTTGAGCTCTCTCACAATACAACTCCAACATCGCAACCTCAGCATCTTCTAGGGTGCTTGAATCATGAGGGAAGTAACATGAACTGGAAAAAATGTGATGTATATATGTGAATAAACGAAAAAATCAAGAGGCGCATCTTTACACTAATAAAAAGAGTTACACATAATAGCTTTTACTCTCTTTTTTGAAAATAGCTTTTACTCATGTATAAGATTAGAAGATACTCCCTCCATCTCAGTTTACTAGTCTTCCCCGTATTCCTAGGTCACCAATTTGACCTATATAATTTAAATTATATAATACAAAAATTATATCATCAGAAAATAGAACATCTAAACTTTCTAATGATATAATATTTATAACATATAACTAATGCTAACTTGATGAAATTTGCGACCTAGGGGTACGCGCACACCTAATAAACTGTGAGGGAGTACAATATTTCATCTAGCACCTTTTTTTTACACTAAACAATTAGCAATGCCACCAGTTCTGATACTAGTATAGTGTCTGAAGCGGAACCTGTATTTCAAGTGTTTTCCAAGCACTAGCTTGAAGAATGTGGTCGGCAACTCGTAGTGTTGGGTTTTAGCTTTGTCCGTTTCGATTGCAATGGGCATGCCTTCAAGAGCTGCATCACAAATCAGACTCTACACTGTCAATGCAATGATATCAAACCCACAATTAACTATAAGCAGAATTAAACGCTATCGCATCTAACCAGAGACAATAGCGGTAGCCTATCATGAAACCGTAAGTCGCACATCACATTATCTGGCCAAACAAATTTGAACTCGATTTTTTCCAGAGAAGTATATAACATGCCGGCAGATCTTCAATGGAATTGCAGAACTACATTGGATCGCAATGGTAATACCTAATGCATCACTGTTTCAGTTCGCAAATAGATAAAGTTCCTCACAGGGACACAGCGACACATGGAATGGAGCACCGAATGGAACCACAGGCAACCAACAACGACCGTCTATGCTGCAATTCACGTACTAGAAATTTACCAAAAATCACACCTTTTTCTACACAAAGTCCCCACTCTTTTTTTTTCTGAAGGAAAGGGGTCTCCCCCAGTTTCATTAGCGAAACTTGACAGAGTTTTACAGTGTAATTTACTTATTTTACATACAGTTCCCACTTTGCAGGGTAACCACCTCCCCGTTCCCGAAAAATCATCCTAGAATTGCGCGGCACGGTAACTGGCCAGAAAGATGCTGCATTTGGGATGGACGGTGCTTACAGTGCGCGAAGAGGACGAGGTCTTGCAGCTGGAGCGGCGCGGAGGGGAGGTAGCCGAGGCGGAGGCGCTGCGCGAGCAGGAGGCGCGTGAGCCGCCGGGTGACCGCGTCCGGCAGGAGGTTGCGCTCCAGCGCCGCGAGCGCGGACCGCGCCGCCGCCTCGTACGCCCGCTCTACCAGAACCGCCGCCGCCATCTGCTCCGCTCCCGGCGCTCGGCTGCTCTGGATTTGGATTGGACTTTCTTGGACTGGTGCGTAATCCAGTAGCCTAATTGGCCTGTCAATGCGCAGTTCTTGTGAACGTCAAGCGTACACGTCTGTCTGTTGGATAATGTAGCATGGGAAAAACGTGACAGCGGATGGGATCGCTTCGAGGTTCAAACTGTCGTCACGTCCAAACGAGATGCAATTTTTGTTATAAAAATACTCCAACTTGTCATTTTTATTAATTAGCAAAAGGGTGAAAATTGATCAATTAATTAACGGTGAAAACTAGGATTAATTTATCAGAAACTTTCACAGTGGCTGTCGTGGAACCTTACAACCCAATGAGTCCATGACCATACCTTGCCATTGTCCATGCCAGGTTAGTCCAAGAAAGCTCGGTGTAAAAGAACTAGGCCTAGGCTTGGCCCAGTTACGGTGGGCTGGACCTTTTTTTAAAATGTCGGCAACATGCAAACTACGATTTCGAAAGTGGGCGTTGTGAGGATCAACGAACCAGACCACAGTGGCCTCGAGGACACGTTGAAGAGTCATCTATTGCACCCTAGTCACGCCCCCGACATCGTTGGACTTCATAGCCATTGTCAAGCAAGACCATACAACAACCACCCAGTCTTCTGCTTGTCTCTCTGGCAGATGCACAACTCTAAGAATGATACCCACAAGAGATGATACGATGCCAAAATTCTACTTTTGTTCGATCACATGGGTCTAGGGTTTCCCCCGAAGTTGTCAGGGGAAGGGGTGAGAAGGAAGGAGTGTGCATCACCTCGAGGAAGCCTTGAAGAAAGAATTGACGCCTGAATCAACCGAGAGGAACACTTTCACTGCATTTTAATTCCTAGACCTCCAACCATATGCATCATCCAACCATTGGCAATCCTCTTCCGATTTAATCTAGGTGGATCCAATGCATGAATGTTGTTGTCACACTAAAGTGACACAAACTAGGGCCCAACCGAGCTCCTTGTCACTTGTCACCACCAAAAGTGCATGGAGCCCTTGTGGTTTTGGTAATTAATGACAGTCTCTCATGATTTTAGTGAGTTATATTTGAAGGGCTTTTCTGACAATGCTTGAAACCCATTTGTTTGATTCAGGGTTGTATGGCATGAAGATAATGATATACGTTGATTTCTGACATCAAGATTACTAAACTGATGAGATGAGTATGATTAGATCAACGGAGATGAAGTTATTTTGTGGTACTCAAATAAATTATTCTCTAGCTTATGAGTTAATCCAAGGTGATCAACATCTTGGGAATATAATTACAAGAGAAGGATTCAATACATGGCTTCAAGACAAGGGCATACATGCTCATATACTTAGCCATGGTTGATCAACGCGCTTGTAGCATCCAATCAAGTGAAGAATTATTCATGTATCTCAATAGTTTGTGACAGAGCATGAAAAATACCAGTTGATGACTCATGGTGTATCCCAATGCCAGTCATGCATGTCTTCATCTATACGTTGTAGTCTGTATGATTATTGCAAAATTGAGTATTTTGTTAGAATGTCTTGAAGAAATGAGTATTAAGTAAATAATGCACTATTGACTTCAAGACATCATGTTACTGAATAATTAAGCGAAGATACAAGATTGACCAAGATGAAGGTAATAGCTTGGATCCAAGCTGGTCAATACACAAATCATAAAATGATGTACCCTGTGGGATCAAGTGATCTCATGGTAGGATACACATTGGTGAATTGTGATGTGTGAACTAACCATGATGTTTGTGTTATTTGAGAGCCCCCTTTTAAGCCCCCATTTTCACCCTCTCTCTCTTGCACTTATTCTTCCTTCTCTAGCTCTCCTCCATTGTTGCTATTTGAGAGCTCCCTCTCCCTCAAATTCCCCTATGATCCTTGCTCGTATTTGAGGAAAAGAGAGAGGATATCTAGATCTATATTTGCACCAATCAAATCTCCCTCTTTGTGAGGGAATCCCTAGATCTAGATCTTAGAGAGAAATTTGGTGTTTCTCTTCATATTTTGTTCTTCCTATCTTATTTCCCAATAGGTTTAGTAGCTTTGTTGGAATTCAAGAGTGAAAGATTTCCTCAAGGTTTGTGAGGCCTTTGTGGTGAAATTATTGGGAGCCTCCAATTAAATTGTGGAGATTTCCTCAAGCTTTGTGCGGGTTCGGTGACCACCCTTAAGGTTCCATAGTGGATCGAGGTCTTCCCTTTTGGTGGTCAGGCTCAAGGAGAATACGGTGAGGCCTTCGTGGTGTTTGGAGTTGTAAGAGAAAAGTTTAAACCCCAAGTTTTGTGTGTTTGATGACAACACTTGAGTAATATCACCGTGTGCCTTGAGTATCATTGTTAGATTTGCAAGTGCACGGTGACCTCGCTGGACACGTCAAGATCGGAAGACTGAAGCGTAGTTGATAGGTTTTCTGGTTTTGTGTGTGTATCGCGAGGTGACATGGCTGGAGAGAAAAAGGGGAGAAAACCAGTTTTAGCCAGGCCGGTACTACCGGTACCTGTAGCGGTAGTACCGCTACCCCTATGGGTACCGCCCACGGTACCGCTCTGAGTTCTGCGCTGATATTGACCCAGAATACGAGTTGCAGTACCTCTGCAGTACCTGGAGCGGTAGTACCGCTCACGAGCGGTAGTACCGCCCACGGTACCGCCCAGGTACCGTAACTAGTTACGGCTGTACCGCTCTGGTACCGCTCCGGTACCGCTTCGAGTCCAGTAAGGTTTGGACCGGTACCTCGAGCGGTACCGCGAGCGGTAGTACCGCTCTGCGTCCACATGGACCAGATCTGGGGAATTCAAACTTAGAGCGGTAGTACCGCTTACCCAAAGCGGTAGTACCACTTAGGCAAAAACTGGACATAACGGTTGGATTTGGAGGAGCCTATTTAAGGGCTCCTTCTTCCCCAACACGATTTTATCTCTTCCCTCTCTCTCTCCTCCATTGTTGCTGAGCGTAATCCTTGAGGATCTCCCTCACCATCCAACCAATCTTGCCCAAACTTTGAGGAGTGGTGGAGGAGACCCCGATCTATAGTTCTACCAAGAGAGATTTTACCAATACTAGCTATTCCTTAGTGGATCTTGGTGGTAGGGTTCCTATGGTGGAGCATTGGAGAAAGTGCAGCTATGAAGGCTAGCTTGGTGATGTACTAGCCCCATAGGGTGTTGGGAGCATCCTTGTGTGTGGAGCTCGCCCCAACCTTGTGAAGGAATCACCGCCTCAACCGGTGCCTTAGTGGAGAAGGGGGAGCACCTTCGTGGAGCTCTCTCGAGGAAGAAGGTGAGGCCTTCCTTCGTGGTGTGGCCGCCTAGTCTCTTGTGTGAGACTAGCACCTCCTCAACGCAGACGTACTTCCTATTGTGGAAGGAACTGCGGGAAACAAACCTTGCCTCGTCTCCGCGCCCCCCGTTGTCTCGCTCCTTACTCTTACTATCTTGTTGATTCCTTTACTTGTTGCACTTGTCCTAGGATCATTGTAGGATCACCGCTATCGCTAAAGTTCTCACCTTTACCTTCCGTTGCACTAAAAATTGAAAAAGACTAAAACTTGCCGTAGCGCCATTCACCCCCCCTCTTGTTCGCTACGATCCATTCAAGTGGTATCAGAGCAAGGTTTTCTTGTTCGGGCTTTACCGCCTAAGAAATGGCCGAACGAGAGGCGGATAAGAATGGGTCACCTTCCCTTGTGCCACCTGCTCCATCATCTCCCGTCGATACCACAACGGCTACGTTGGATGACCTCAAGAAATTGGAGTCATCCATCGTTAACCAAATGAAGGCGATGATGATGGAGTTTGTTGCTCAAAAACCGAACCCTATCGTTGATCCTAAAGCAAGTGCCGAGGATCCCCCACCAAAAGCTAACCCCTTTCCTCTTGTTGATTTTGTCGCGCAAACGACAAATGATCCACAAAAGGAAGGGCTTGGGGAGACCGGCACTTCAACAAAGGGGAAGGATGAGACACCGGTTGCGGGACGCCTAGGGAGTAATCATGCGGTGCCACCACCAAATGATTACACCATAAACGTTCCAATACCTATGCCACATATCTTGTCGCATGGTTCACCACCGTTACTTGAGTCAAACAACTTTGAAAATTGGCAATTCTTAATGCGTTCTCATGTGTGCAGCGCATCTACCGAGCTTTTGCGTATCATCGAGGAGGGCTATTCACCACGAGATCCAAAGAGCTTGAAAAGAAGAGATGTGGTGGATGACCAACTCAACGCCACCGCCATCAACATGATTCACATGGCCATCACGCCCAAGGACCGTGCTCATATCCGCTCGCTCAAGACCGCCAAGGAAGCATGGGATAAACTTGAGAAGCTCTTCCTCGGAAATGCAAGCATCCAAAGCTCTCGTTTTGATGAAGTGAACAACATGGCCGACAACTTCGTCATGATTGAAGGAGAGACCCCCGAAGAAATGTATCGGCGCCTCATCGCTCTTGCCGTACAAATGCAAGATCTTGGAGCAACGTTTGTGGATGACCATTGGATCAAGCGCAAGTTCTACAATGCTCTCCTCCCTTATGAGGAAGTGAAGTTGACGGCCATCTGCCAAAATGCCTCCTTCCGTGCTATGACATCCGATGAAGTTCTTAGCGAAGTCATTGCTTTGGACATCTCCAAGAAGAATGAAGAGGATCTTGTTGCTCGCGCCCACAACTCCCGCAAGCCCAACCTTGCATTGAAGATGAAGGTACATGAGGCGAGTGAAAGCGATGAGGATCCCGTTGAGTGGGGACCGGATGATCTCAAGATCAATTATCATGAGCACATGGCTCTCGCCGCCAAGAAATTTTGGGATGGAAACATGTCCCGAAGCACAAGACCAAGAAGATCACGTGATTCTCCAAGAAGTTTCTCCAAAAGCCCAAGGGAGGGGCAAAGGGGAAGAACATGCTACAATTGCGGTGACAAGAATCATTTTGTCACGGATTGTATGTTTGAGAGAAGAGAAGATCATGGTGGAAGGCTTATCCGCAAGGATAAGTTCAAGTCACTCTCCAAAGGATTCTCCAAGTTCTCCCCAAAGTCCGATGATGACAAGGTCTCCTTCACCAAGAAGCCTAGAGCCTTCATCATTCGAGAAGAGTACTCCTCCGATGGGGATGAAGAACATGAGGACAAGCGCTCCAACAAGGAAGGAGAGGGAGTAGCCGCCATCGCCATTTCCACTCCCTCTATCTCCCTCTTCGACTCTCCTAATGAGAACCTCGTCACCAACAATGCTCGTTGCCTTATGGCAAAGGTATCTGATACGTCCAAAACGTATCTACTTTCCCGAACACTTTTGCTATTGTTTTGCCTCTAATTTGTGTGTTTTGGATACAACTAACGCGGACTAACGCTGTTTTCAGCAGAATTGCTCTGGTGTCTTGTTTTTGTGCAGAAATTCAACTTTCGGGAAAATCCTCGGAATTTATATCAATGGGCCTATTTTACAAGAATACTCAGGGAGCCAGAAGGGCAAGCCAGGTGGAGGCCCGAGGGCCCCACACACCAGGCCGACGCGGCCCAGGGGGGCGCGCCGCCCTAGTGTGTGGCCCCCTCGGCTGGCCTCCGACGCCCCCCTCTGGACTACTTAAGGGGTTCGATCTAAAAATCGTGAGGAAAAAGTCGAAGTCGCCAGAAACCCTCCAGAACGCCGCCACATCGCGAAACTCCGATCGGGGGCCAGAAGTCTCTGTTCTGGCACTCCGCCGGGACGGGGAATTGGAGGAGATCATCGCCATCATCATCACCGACGCCTCTCCATCGACCAGCCATGTTTCCCCCATCCATGTGTGAGTAATTCCCCCGCTGTAGGCTGAAGGGGATGGTAGGGATTGGATGAGATTGGTCATGTAATAGCATAAGATCGTTAGGGCATAGTGCCTAGTGTCCGTAATTGGTACTTTGATGATATTGTTGCAACTTGTTATGCTTAATGCTTGTCACTAGGGCCCGAGTGTCATGATCTCAGATCTGAACATGTTATTGTTTCATCATGATATGCATTGTTTTATGATCTTACCTGCAAGTTGTATACACATGTCGCTGTCCGGAACCAAAGGCCCCAAAGTGACAGAAATCGGGACAACCGGAGGGGATGGCGGTGATGTGAGGATCACATGTGTTCACGGAGTGTTAATGCTTTGCTCCGGTACTCTATTAAAAGGAGTACCTTAATATCCAGTAGATTCCCTAGAGGCCCGGCTGCCACCGGCTGGTAGGACAAAAGATGTTGTGCAAGTTTCTCATTGCGAGCACGTGCGACTATATATGGAACACATGCCTATTGATTGCTTTGTACTTGGACACCATTTTATCATTATCTGCAAATGCCCTGCTTTGATTGTTACATGAGTTTCTCTCATCCATGCAACGCCCGTTATCCGTCCCTGTGCCTACGGTATTTTAATCCTGCTGTTTACTAAAGTCACTACTGCTGTCTTTGTTACTCTGCTGCTGTTATTTCACTACTGCTACTACTATAAAACTGTTATAACCGATAAACTCTTGCGAGAAAGTCCGTTTCCAGGTGCAGCTGAATTGACAACTCCGTCGTTAAGGCTTTCAAGTATTCTTTGTCTCCCCTTGTGTCGAATCAATAAATTGGGTTTTACTACCCGCGAAGACTGCTGCGATCCCCTATACTTGTGTGTTATCAAGACTGTTTTCTGGCGCCGTTGCCGGGGAATATAGCTTTATTTGGAGGTTCACTTGGATTGATATTGTTCGCTGCAAATTCACCATAATGGGTAAACCTCGCGATCCTAAAGTCGCCATATTACCATCCACTACAAGAAAAGGTACAACTCTGAGTACCTCTGCTACTCTTGATTCACCATCTGTGATAAGTCAACTTGTTTCACCGCCGCAAGCTTCACTTGCGGGTACTTCTGCTGAATCTGAAAATTCTCATAATATTGATAATGTTTCTGCTGTGCTTGATGATAGTGGTTCATTGGGATCCTTTCTAGATGCTATAATTGCTAGGTCTAGACAAATTGAAAATACTGAAACTCCTAATGCTGCTACACTCGTTAATTCACTCGAACTTGATTATTCTAGTGATGATCCTGATGAGGATTATGTGGAACTTAATGATGATTTTATTGATAAATGCAATGCTATTACTGATGCAAGAAAAATTAAAAAGTTTCTCGCACAATATACTGTTATACATAAGTTATCTCCTGATCCTAAATTTGCCACATCTCCTATATGAATTAAGGATAAAGATTATGATTTTTCTCTCGATCTATCTCATATAGCTATTGTTGAGAAAACACCCTTTTGTGGTACTGAAAAAGAAAGTGCTGTAGAACACATGAATGAACTCTCTTCTATGAGTAGCTTGTTTTCTGATGATGTCAAGATGCATACTTATTTCGTTGCTAAAATTTTTCCTTTCTCATTAAAGGATGATGCTAAAACTTGGTATAATAATTTGCCTCCTAGTTCTATTAAAAGTCCAGTTGATTTGCTTGATGCTTTCTTTCGGAAATACTTTCCTACTAGTGCTCAACATGCTGCTTTACAGAAAATTTATAGCTTTGACCAGGAAGATGGAGAGAAATTGCCTGAAGCATGGGCAAGATTTTGCTCTCTTATCAGGGCTCGACCTAGACATGAATTGGAAAAGCATGATTTACTTGATATATTCTATAGTGGACTAACCATTGAGTCTAGGGCATATTTGGATAGTTGTGCTGGTTGTGTTTTCAGGAGAACTCCAGACGAAGCTGAAGAATTATTGGCTAAAATAGGCCGGAATCATGATGATTGGACTACACCTGAACCAACTCCAACGCCAATATTGAAGAAGAGGGGTTTAATTAAATTGAATGATGAAGATATGAGGGAAGCCAAGAAGTCTCTCAAGGAGAAAGGTATTAAATCCGAAGATGTGAAGAATCTACCTCCCATAGAAGATATATGTGAGATAATTCCCCCTTCATCCATGATTGAGGTAAACTCTCTTCAACGCTTTACTAGGGAAGATATTCCGTATTCAAAACCTCCTGCTCAATGCTTAGATGAGTTTGATAATTATATTGTTAAGCAAAAAAAATTTAATATGAGAGTAGAGAATCATCTAATGGAAAATTCTCAAGCTATTAGCAATTTGCATGATATTGTGGAGAGAACCTCCAATGATGTTAAGATGCTTGTTAAACATTTTCAAATGGTTCAAACTCAAATTGATCAACTCACTAAAGTGCAAAATGACTTGTTAAAAAATAATTCTAAAGAGAAACATGCTTATGAAGTAACAACTAGAGGCGGTGTCTCTACCCAGGATCCTCTATATCCTGAAGGGCATCCCAAAAGAATTGAACAAGATTCTCAACGCATTGAACCTAGTGCTCCTTCTAAGAAAAAGAAGAAGAAACATAAAAATGTTGTAGAATCCTCTGAACCTGTTAATGATCCTAATAGTATTTCTATTTCTGATGCTGAAACCGAAAGTGGTAATGAACATGATAATGATAATGATAATGATAAGAAAGATGCTTCCGATAAAGAAGAGGTTGAAGATGAACCTGAAAAGCATGCTAAAAATAAAAAGTATACTAAAGAAGATTTTATTGCTAAGAAACATGGTAATGAAAGGGAACCTTGGCTACAAAAGCAAATGCCTTTTCCTGCTAAGAAACTAAAATCACAGGAAGAAGAACACTATAATAAATTTTGCGATTGGATGAAACCTTTATTCTTGCAAATCCCTTTGACTGATGCTATTAAATTGCCTCCTTATTCAAAGTATATGAAATATATTGTCTCTAACAAAAGGAAAATTCCTAATGAGGAGATTTCCACTATGCTTGCTAATTACTCTTTCAATGGCAAAGTTCCAAAGAAGTTGGGCGACCCAGGTATACCTACTATTCCTTGCTCTATTAAGAATAATTATGTTAAAACTGCTCTATGTGACTTGGGAGCCGGTGTTAGTGTTATGCCTTTTTCTCTTTATAAGAGACTTTATTTAGATAAGTTGATACCTACTGATATATCTTTGCAAATGGCTGATAAATCTACTGCTATTCCTGTTGGTATATGTGAGGATGTTCCTGTTCAAGTTACTAATAACTGCTTGATATTAACTGATTTTGTTGTGTTGGAAATGCATGAAGATGATAATATGTCTATTATTCTTGGGAGAACTTTTCTTAACACCGCAGGGGATGTTATTGATTGCAATAAAGGAAAGGTTACTTTCAATGTTGATGATAAGGAGCATACCATCTATTTCCCCAAGAGGATTGATAAAGTATGTGGAGTTAATACTATTTCTAATGTGAGAACTATCAAAGTTGGAACTATCGATTGTCTTATATATGAGCCTAAAGAAGGATATCAAAGTCTTATGATTGGATCCATATCAATACAATTCAAGGTAACATGATTGATTTGAGGTTTATTTCTTCTTATGCTATGTAAAATTTATTTGGTGGCAAGACTTGATCAACCTTGTTAACAAATACTTTTTATATGCATAGAGGAGGTAAACAACATCTCTTTCTTCCTCCACTTGTTCTACTTGCTGTAGCTCTTTTGATTTGCAAAGTTCCTTAGTTAATTAGAGATTTTAAAATTTTTCCTGTCCAGTAATAATAAACTTAATGCCCAGAAATGTGCATTTTTCAAAGTTTTCAAAAATTCACAAAAATTATACCGTTGGTCCTATTTTTCGAAAATGCACCTGGGAGCACTTGGGGATGACCAGTGGGGCACCCCAGGGTGGCACCCCACAGGCCGGCGCGGCCAGCAAGGGGGGCGCGCCACCCTGTTGTGTGGGTCCCCCTTTGCCCCACTTCAGCATGTTTTCCTCCCATACTCTTCTCTCTCCCGAAAAAATCAGCACCAACTTTCTCTCACTCGTGTTTTTGCTCAAGAGCTCAGGCTTTTTCGATCTCTTTGCTCAGCCCAGATTTCTGTCTGAAATTTGGCACATTTGCTCTCCGGTATGTGACTCCTCTGATTATCCAAGTAGAATTTTGTTTGGTTGAGTATATCTTGAATATTTTGCTGTTGTAGGTAACATGTTTAGTGATCTTGCATGCTTGTTCTAAGATGAATAAACTAGTCTTGATGCATGATTAGTACTCTAGCAAGTTCCTATGGTAGTTCCCCTCAATTATATGTCACCAAATCAAAATTTATATTGTTTGTTGAAAATTTCAGAAAATGGAGTGGAATAGATATCAACTGAACCAACAAGAATTGGAGGTGCAACAAGTCATGAGAGTGAACCGCGAAGAGGGAGTATACCCCTCTTACTACCCGTGCACAGATTTCATGAGAAGTGCAGGAATATTGGAAGATGTTCAGAATCTAATTTCTCGTGCAGGGTTGAATGATTTTGTTGATGGAGAACCATGCCAATATGAAAAATTGACTATGTCTGTTGTGCAGGATTTTAAGTTCAATTGGTCGCAATTTAACCCCATGGTTCAGTACAAGATTTATAATAAAACTGTCAACTTGCCATTCAATGATTTTTGTACAGCAATTAGAGTGCCGCAATGGGGATCATGCGAGAAGATAAGGGGATCGCCGCGAGAGCTCTTAAACCTCTTCGAGATGATTTGTCATGGAAGGAGTTTCTCAGAGGATGGTGGCAAAATCACTAGCATTCAACTCCCAGCTATCCGCTACTTTGCTTATTTCATTACTAAATGCGTTCTTGCTAGAAAGAATGGTAGTAAATTATCTGTCCAGGATTTAGCTTTTCTAGCTGCTGCATTGCAAAGCAATAGGGCTTATAATTTGGGTGCATTGATAGCCTACAGACTTGCTACTAACCGTGAGAAGAGCGGAATTTGTGGAGGTCTCATCGCCTCTCGTTTACTAGCTTTGCATGGTGTAGAACCTCACCATCTTGATATTCAACTTTCCATAGAAAAACTTGACATAGTCTCCATGATTAAACATGAATTTGTTTCTGATTCATCTAACTTGAGTAACCTGTCTTACAAGATAACATTTTACAAGAAGACTTGGAGAACAACTAAGAAAACTGAAAAACTAGTAAGATTTCCTGCACCTGTTCTATTTAACCTTGATTCCAGGGAGGATTGGTCAGTCACAGAAGGTGCACTGAATGCACCCACATAGAGGGAGGAGGCCATCATGCAAGAGACAACACGGAGGAGGCCGAGGAACACCTCGACTCGTCATCCGATGCAGCAAGTTCTTCGCATCAACATTTTGGACATGTGGAGCCTCCACGCTTTTCTTCTGCACAGGGACCTTACTATGACTACGCCATGTATGATCCACCGGCGAGGAACAGCGACCCTCGCCGGGGTTGAACTCCACTTAGGCCAAAAGCCTAAGCTTGGGGGGAGGTATACCGGCATCACTCATTTTTTGCATATTATGGTTGCTGGATACTTGTATATACTTGTTTAGTTTCTTTGAGTGGTTTTCTAATGAGAGGGAGATGATATTTTGGGAAGTGCTGCCTGAAAACAGATTCTGGACTGTTACCGAATTTTTTTCTCAAAAATAGCCAGAACGATATTTTGCGAAGCCAATTTTTGTGCATGTTCCCCAGGTTGTTATTTAACTTTCATTAGTTGAACACTTTTCGATTTGTGCAGTGGAAGAATTTCTTAAAAATCGAGTATCTGTATCTGCTTGTCAAGTTTGACGAATTTCTGCTGCTTTGTGTTTATGTGACTCTTCTAGTTTCCATTTTCTTGTTTTTTGCTTTGTTTCTTTCCTAAAACACAAAAAGACCAAAAATATTTCTGTTGTTTCTCTTCACCATTTGCTTGTTTTGGTTTCTTGCTTTTATTTTGTTTAATTGCGATCGTTGGTTTGCTATAAGAAAATCCAAAAAGATTTTGCTTTGTTTGCTTGTTTCCTTTTGTTCTTGTTCTCAAATTCGAAAACACCAAAAATATTTGATGTTCTTCTTTGGTTTTGTAAAGTTCATTGTGAGTTCAATGGTCTTCGGTGGCTGGAGCGTGGTTTTTATTTCATATTATCCAAGCTACACAAGTGAAAGGCAATAATGACGATCTACGACAATTCAAATGTGGTGAGAGACTGGTATGAACTCTATTTGTTTTCATTTTTGTACATATACTCATCCATGTGAGCATGCTTAGTTGGTTCATGTGAGGTATATGTCATTTAAGAAAGTCTAGTAGTTCATGATCTCTCATGTTTAGCTCCAATTTATTAATATGAGTAGCATGTCATGGATGTTTGCTTGCATTGTTTTATTCATAAGTAGGTATGACATTGTGGTATCCTCCTCTGAATAATTCATTTGCATCGACTTGGCACATGCTCACGCATGCATATGACTGAACAAAAGTCAATTAAGCCTCGATGATTTATATTGCTTCAGAGTTCTTGTATCACTTTTATGCCTCCGTTAATTTATTTTACCGCAAGCATGATTATGACAGTGGCTGCTCTCTTGATTTGTCGCTCCCCAGTCTATTGCTAGCCTTCACTTGTACTGAGCGGGAACGCTGCTCGTGCTTCCAAACCCCTGAAAACCAAGTTGTTCCAAAGTGTCCACCATAAATACCTATGCATGGCATTTCAAACCATTCCAAGTAAATTCTCATGCGCTACCTTTAAAACCTTCAAAATGCTTCTCAATTTGTGTTTAAGTTTTATAGCTCATGAGGAAGTATGTGGTGTTTAACTTTCAACCTTGTCATTTACTCTTGACGGACTTTCATTATGGACTAGTGGCACATCCGCTTATCCAATAATTTTGCAAAAAGAGCTGGCAATGGGGTTCCCAGCCCCGATTAATCAAACTTCATTAATAATTCTCTTCACATGTTTTGCTCTGATTCATCAGTAAGCAACTTAATTTTGCAAATATACACTTCTCCATGGTATTTGATTGATGGAAGGCACCCGAGGATTCGGTTAGCCATGGCTTGAGTAAGTAAAGGTTGGGGGGAGTGTCGCTCATAATAAAACTAAAATACGTGTGTAAACAAAAGAGAAGAGGGATGATCTACCTTGCTGGTAGAGATAACGTCCTTCATGGGAGCCGCTCTTGAAAGTCCGGTTGGCGAGGTAGTTGGTGTACCCATTACCATTCGTTGACAACAACAAACACCTCTCAAAATAATTTTACTCCTGTTTAAAAAAATGAAAAGCTCTAGCGCATGTTAATCCCTGCTTCCCTCTGCGAAGGGTCAATCTTTTACTTTTATGTTGTGTCTCCATCCTTTCTTTAAGCACTATCTTGAGAGCACAACTTCCATTCTTAGTATAATATGCTTGTCCCAAAATATGATTGATTGCGGTATAACTTTGATGCTTTTATCTTTGACAATCACTATTTCTAGTCTTTCTATGAACTTCGAGAGGTGCTCGAGCATTTATGTTTTGCTGATCAAATATGGGCAAGCGAGATACCACTTTATCATACTCTCTTATGAACATTGCAATCCTGCTTATAGACATGATTCATGATGCTTATTATCAATTGTTGGTACCTTTCCATGATTGACATAGCTGTTAGATGATCTTATTTGCATGTACCTTATTATGAATTGCCTAAGTGTTAGCCATATCATGAGAATATTTACATCATATGAGCAAATGTGTTCGTGAAAGTTCTTTTATCGCACTCGGTTGTTAATCGAATTCCTTGAGGACAAGCAATAAGCTAAGCTTGGGGGAGTTGATACGTCCAAAACGTATCTACTTTCCCGAACACTTTTGCTATTGTTTTGCCTCTAATTTGTGTGTTTTGGATACAACTAACGCGGACTAACGTTGTTTTCAGCGAGAATTGCTCTGGTGTCTTGTTTTTGTGCAGAAATTCAACTTTCGGGAAAATCCTCGGAATTTATATCAATGTGCCTATTTTACAAGAATACTCAGGGAGCCAGAAGGGCAAGCCAGGTGGAGGCCCGAGGGCCCCACACAACAGGCCGGCGCGGCCCGGGGGGGGGGGGGCGCCGCCCTAGTGTGTGGCCCCCTCGGCTGGCCTCCGACGCCCCCCTCTGGACTACTTAAGGGGTTCGATCTAAAAATCGCGAGGAAAAAGTCGAAGTCGCCAGAAACCCTCCAGAACGCCGCCACATCGCGAAACTCCGTCTCGGGGGCCAGAAGTCTCTGTTCTGGCACTCCGCCGGGACGGGGAATTGGAGGAGATCATCACCATCATCATCACCGACGCCTCTCCATCGACCAGCCATGTTTCCCCCATCCATGTGTGAGTAATTCCCCCGCTATAGGCTGAAGGGGATGGTAGGGATTGGATGAGATTGGTCATGTAATAGCGTAAGATCGTTAGGGCATACTGCCTAGTGTCCGTAATTGGTACTTTGATGATATTGTTGCAACTTGTTATGCTTAAAGCTTGTCACTAGGGCCCGAGTGCCATGATCTCAGATCTGAACATGTTATTGTTTCATCATGATATTCATTGTTTTATGATCTTACCTGCAAGTTGTATACACATGTCGCTGTCCGGAACCAAAGACCCCGAAGTGACAGAAATCGGGACAACCGGAGGGGATGGCGGTGATGTGAGGATCACATGTGTTCACGGAGTGTTAGTGCTTTGCTCCGGTACTCTATTAAAAGGAGTACCTTAATATCCGATAGGTTCCCTAGAGGCCCGGCTGCCACCGGCTGGTAGGACAAAAGATGTTGTGCAAGTTTCTCATTGCGAGCACGTACGACTATATATGGAACACATGCCTATTGATTGCTTTGTACTTGGACACCGTTTTATCATTATACTGCAAATGCCCTGCTTTGATTGTTACATGAGTTTCTCTCATCCATGCAACGCCCGTTATCCGTCCCCGTGCCTACAGTATTTTAATCCTGCTTGTTTACTAAAATCACTACTCGCTGTCTTTGTTACTCTGCTCGTTGTTATTTCACTACTGCTATCTGCTATAAAGCTGTTACTACTTGATAAACTCTTGCGAGCAAGTCTCGTTTCCAGTGCATCTGAATTGATAACTCCGCTGTTAAGGCTTTCAAGTATTCTTTGTCTCCCCTTGTGTCGAATCAATAAATTGGGTTTTACTACCTGCGAAGACTGCTGCGATCCCCTATACTTGTGGGTTATCAGTATCCACGGAGGTAAAATCCCCTTCCAAACCATCATCTTCGACTAATGCCTTATATATTGATGATGCCACTAGTCTCACCGTTAAACGTGAGATTATGGGTTTGGATTCTTTTCTCACTAACATGAAAGGGGATACCAAGACTCATGTTGGGGCTCTCTTAGCCCAACTTGGTGCGGCACAAGATCTTATTGAGGAGAGGGAGAGGTTGGAAAGGGAAGCGGCAAATGAGATTGCCTCTCTCAAAGAAGAGCTTGAAGATGAACGAAATCTGCGCATGTCTCTTCAAGTTAGTGTCATCGTCCTTGAAGATTCCAACAAAGCTATTGTCTCTCGGCTCACCAAGGATCGAGACCATACTCTTGGTTTGATGGGTGAGCTCAAAAAGAAGATGCTCTCTCTAGAGTAAGCCAACAAGGAGAAAGATGATTAAGACCCCAACCCTTGCCATGACGAGCTTGTTGATCAAGTTACTTCCTTGAGGAGGCACAATGCTCTTCTCTTGGAGGTCAATGCTCTACAAGAAGAAGCCTTGGATGAATATTACCGCTTGTGCAAGGAGAAGACCTCTTGTTGCAACCATGAGGAAGAAATTGCCACTCTTGAGGCCACCAAGGCCAAGCTATTGAGTTTGAGTAGCATGCAAGAAGATTCTTTGGTGGAATGTCTCCGCATGAGCAAGGAGAAGGCCACTTGTTGTGATCATGAGGAAGAAATAGCTGCCTTGAAGAGAAGGGAAGCCAAGCTCATGGAGGTCAATTCCATGCAAGAGGAAGCATTGAAGGTGCATTTCCCTTTGAGCAAGGACCATGCGTGTTGCACTCATGAAAGTGACATTGCCAAGATGGAGAGTGACAAGCGCATACTCATGAAGATGAACGCTCTCCAAGAAGAAGCCTTGATGGAACACTTCCGGGTGAACAATGCAAAGGAAGTCCAAGTGTTTGATATATGCCATTCTCACCCGGAGCATGAAGATGAAGTCAATCGTTTGAAGGTCAAAGTTGATAGACTCCAAGTTCAAGCCAAGTACTTGGAAGGAGTCATTGAAGCTAAAGATGGAGCCAAAGAGGGCTCTTGCAATGAAGGAGGAGTGGCTACCAAGCAAAAGAGGAAGAGGACCAAGAGGACCAAGAAGAAGAAGAACAAGGAGAACATGGAGATCAACCTTGAAGAGAGCGATGCTAGCTCAAGAAGGGATGGAGTACCCAACTCCGCCTCGAAGGGTTTCGCCGGCTCTAACAACCCTTCTCATGTTCTTTTTGTTGATTACTATGGACACATTCGTGCTCGCTTTATTGGTCCTCAAAAGGACAATGTTGATTGGACTATTTGGGTTCCCAAACCCCTTGTTACTAACATGCTAGGACCCATTGAAAAATGGGTACCTAAATCCAAGACTTGATTCCTTGTAGGACTATGCTTCCGGTGGCGCTAAGTGGGTGGTTGATAGTGGAGCCACAATTCATATGACCGGAAGCAAGAATATTGTTGTCGACCTCGAGCCTCTCACTCTACCGTATCATATGGCGACAACACGTGCTCTAAGGTATTGGGTCTTGGCAAGGTGGTGGTAACACCCGACATCTCACTTGTGAATGTCCTCCTTGTCGAGACCCTTGGTTACAATTTACTCTCTGTTCATCAAATTGCTCGCATGGGTCTATGTACTTTCTTTGATGAACATATGGTGGTCCTCTTGTGGAGCAAGACACTCAATTTAGCTTTTGTTGGATATGTAGAGAACGGATTGTATGTTGTCGATTTCTCCGGAAAGACAACATCTTCCGCTCTTTGCCTGTTCGCCAAAGGTGACAAGGGTTGGTTATGGCATCGTCGACTAGCCCATGTCAACATGAGGACTTTGCAAAGTCTCCACAAGGGTGGCCACATTCTCGGACTAAAAGAAGATGTCTCTTTTTGTAAGGATCGTGTTTGTAGGGCTTGCGTACAAGGAAAAATGCATGGAGCTCCTCACAAGACCAAGACTCTCATCTCTACCACAAGATGCTTGGAGCTCCTACATGTTGATCTCTTCGGTCCACCATCTCATGAAAGTCTTGGAGGAAAGAAGTATTGCCTCGTCATTGTTGATGACTATTCACGCTATTGTTGGGTATTCTTCTTCAAGTACAAGAGTGAGACTCAACGGACCATGATGGAGTTTGCTAACCAAGTTCAACACAAGTACGACAACAAGATCCTCGCAATAAGGAGCGACAATGGAACGGAGTTCAAGAACTACACCTTGGATGACTTCCTCGGCGAAGAAGGAATCCAACACCAATACTCCACGCCATATACTCCCCAACAAAATGGGGTCGCCGAAAGGAAGAATCGAACCTTGATCGAAGCCGCTCGAACCATGATGATGGAATACAAGTCCAACTACAATTTTTGGGCGGAAGCTATCTCTACCGCTTGCCACGCTACTAATCGTCTCTACTTTCGCAAAGGTCTTGAGAAGACACCATATGAGATCCTCACCGGAAACAAGCCAAATGTGTCATACTTCAAGGTCTTCGGATGCAAATTCTATGTGCTTGTCAAAGACACATGCCTATCCAAGTTTTATTCAAGAGCTCAAGAAGGAATTTTCGTTGGCTATGCTACGGATTCTCACGCCTATAGAGTCTTCAACAAGTCAAGTGGGCGAGTTGTAGAATCTTGTGATGTGACATTCGATGAAGATGATAGATCTTTGGAGGAGCGAAGTGCTTCTTGTGAGAAAGGAGATGCAATTCTCCCGGATACCATAGGAAGGATGGGTGTTGGCATTCGCCGACCTCAAGAGCTACCTTCTATGAGTACCGGGGAAGGACCAAGTTCCGCCCAAGTGGAGCCATCTACACCACAAGGCCAAGCTTCTTCCGTTGATCTTACAAATGCAACTCAACCTCTACAACAACCTCAAGTTCAACCTCAACCTCTACAACAACCTCAAGTTCAACCTCGACAACTACAACAACAATCAAGTCCAAGTTTACCTCAACAAGCTCAAGAACAACATTCACCGCAAGCTCATATACCATAACAACCAACATCAAGTGACCAAGGCCAAGCTTAAAGTTCTTCTCCGAGTGGTTCGGGGATAATCTTTATGGACAATACTATTCCTAATACCCCCGAGCCATCCGGCTCTCATGATGATGATGCCTCTTTCAACAACAATGGAGGTCAAGGCGAGGACCTAAACCGTGATGAAGGCCAAGAGGACTCACAAGAATCTTCTCCTTTAGCCGACACTCGCCGTGAAGACCCTACTACAAGACACTTACGTCTCAAGTCTCTTTCCTTGCATAATATCATTGGTGATATAAAGAGCAAAGTATCCACCCGGAGGCAACTAGCAAACTTTTGTGAGCACCACGCCTTTGTCTCTATGGAGGAACCACTCAAAGTCAATGAAGCTCTCAAAGATCCCGATTGGTTGAATGCAATGCAAGAGGAACTCAACAACTTCAAGAGGAATGATTTGTGGACTCTCATGAAGCGACCCGATCATTGCCGCAATGTTATCGGCACCAAATGGGTTTTCAAGAACAAGGAAGATGAAAAAGGCATGGTCATCCGCAACAAAGCAAGATTGGTGGCACAAGGCTATTCTCAAGTCGAAGGCGTGGACTTTGGTGAAACCTTTGCACCCGTTGCAAGGCTTGAGTCCATCCATATCCTTTTGGCCTTTGCCTCTCATCATGGCTTTAAGTTGCAACAAATGGATGTTAAGAGTGCTTTTCTTAATGGTCCTCTACATGAGGAAGTATATGTGAAGCAACCCCCGGGGTTCGAGGACCCCCATTTCCCGGACCATGTCTTCAAGCTCAAAAAGGCCCTATATGGACTCAAACAAGCTCATAGAGCGTGGTATGAGCATCTAAAGGAGTTGCTTGAAGACCGTGGTTTCGAAGTGGGGAAAATTGATCCCACTCTTTTTACTAAGAAAGTCAATGGGGAGCTTTTCGTATGCCAACTCTATATAGATGACATCATATTTGGCTCGACTAACACAATATTCAATGATGAGTTTGCTATGTTGATGATAAATAGGTTTGAGATGTCAATGATGGGTGAACTCAAGTACTTTCTTGGGTTCGAGATCAAGCAAATGCAACAAGGCACCTTCATCAATCAAGAAAAGTACCTCCAAGACATGCTCAAGTGCTTTGATATGAAGGACTCCAAAGGCATTGGAACTCCGATGCATCTCAAATGTCAACTCTCTCTTGACGAGACCGACAAGGCGGTGTATCCCAGGCTCTACCGTTCGATGATAGGTTCGCTTCTTTACCTTTGTGCCTCTCGCCCGGATATAATGTTAAGCGTTGGTATGTGTGCACGGTTTCAAGCGAGCCCGAAGGAAAGCCACATTGTGGCGGTCAAAAGGATCTTTCGATATTTAGTTGATACCCCACACTTCGGACTATGGTACCCAAGGGACACGGACTTTGCTTTGGTTGGTCTCACCGACTCCGATTGGGCGGGCGACAAGGTTGATAGGAAGTCTACATCCGGAGCTTGTCACTTTCTTGGAAGATCTTTGGTGTGTTGGTCCTCGAAGAAGCAAAATTGTGTCTCCGTCTCCACCGCGGAAGCCGAGTATATTGCCGCGGCAAGTAGCTGTGCTCAAATCTTGTGGATGAGGCAAACCTTGCGGGATTATGGACTCGAGTATAGCAAGGTGCCTCTCTTGTGAGACAATGAGAGCGCAATCAAGATCGCCTACAATCTGGTTCTTTATGGCAAGACGAAGCACATTGAGATACGGAACCACTTCATCCGGGATCACATTGCTCGCGGAGATATTGTACTATCCTACATTGGCACCAAGGAGCAATTTGCGGACATCTTCACGAAGCCCTTGGATGAGAAGCGTTTCATTGAGTTGAGGCATGAGCTAAATATCATTGATCCATCGAACTTTGCTTGACCGTCGTGCGCACATACCACTCCTAACCTTTATATCTAGATGAAAGGCACGCATGAACATAGGGGGAGCGTGGTTTAAATCTATTGAGCTATCCCTCCCCCCATAATGCATAAAGAAATCCAAAACATATGCTATTTGTCAATTGAGTGACTTATGAGCTTCATGTTGAGTTGTAGTTCGTGAGTCCTAGATACATCTACGCGACCTCACACTACTACACTCTTACACGGTGGCTTCGTCCACCAACCCCCTCTTTGAGGGGTTTTCGGTTCTTTGTGTTTCTTTGTGTCCTTTCTTTTTGTCCTTCTTCTTTGCTTTCTTCTTATTCATGTTTTTGGAGAACCTCATTCTAGCTTGTTTTCCCTCTTGGTTTTTGCAAGCTTGGTTGTATGTTTTTTTCTCCATCCTTCTAGTTTCTTTACCCTCCTTTTTGGTGTTCCGATGCCAAAGGGGGAGAAGTTCCTATGTGGATGGGGACCTTTGTTGTTTGTAGCCTTTTGGTTCTAGTTGCTTATCTTTTCTTGTGGCTACATCAACAACCCTATGGAGGCATCTTACGTGAGTTTGGGTATTCTCAAGGCTATGGTATGATAACTTCACCCAAATCTCCTTGCATGATCTTATGTTGCCTCCATATTGTGCATATGCTACTTGAACATGTCTTTTATCCATGTTGCATATGTGCTTGGTTTGTAAAAACTAGGGGGAGTGATGTCTCTAGAACATGTGTATTTGTATTCAAATACATATTCATGATATGCACATGTGTAGTGGGAGCTCCGTCGAGTTTTTGCAAATCTAAGTATCTCATCATAATATCATATGTTATTGTAAAGTCTTGTGTTGTCATCAAACACCAAAAAGGGGGAGATTGTAAGAGCAAAGTTTAAACCCCAAGTTTTGTGTGTTTGATGACAACACTTGAGTAATCTCACCGTGTGCCTTGAGTATCATTGTTAGATTTGCAAGTGCACGGTGACCTCGCTGGACACGTCAAGATCGGAAGACTGAAGCGTAGTTGATAGGTTTTCTGGTTTTGTGTGTGTATCGCGAGGTGACATGGCTGGAGAGAAAAAGGGGAGAAAACCAGTTTTAGCCAGGCCGGTACTACCGGTACCTGTAGCGGTAGTACCGCTACCCCTATAGGTACCGCCCACGGTACCGCTCTGAGTTCTGCGCTAATATTGACCCAGAATACGAGTTGCGGTACCTCTGCAGTACCTGGAGCAGTAGTACCGCTCACGAGCGGTAGTACCGCCCACGGTACCGCCCAGGTACCGTAACTAGTTACGGCTGTACCGCTCTGGTACCGCTCCGGTACCGCTTCGAGTCCAGTAAGGTTTGGACCCTGTTGCGGTACCTCGAGCGGTAGTACCGCTCTGCGTCCACATGGACCAGATCTGGGGAATTCGAACTCAGAGCGGTAGTACCGCTTATCCAAAGCGGTAGTACCGCTTAGGCAAAAACTGGACATAACGGTTGGATTTGGAGGAGCCTATTTAAGGGCTCCTTCTTCCCCAACACGATTTTATCTCTTCCCTCTCTCTCCTCCATTGTTGCTGAGCTTAGGGCATCTCCAACGCTATGACCCAAACGGACGTAGTATTGTATCCGTTTGGGTCGCCCCGCAGACACGCGGATGTCACCCGGACGCCCACTCACATCCGGCTACTTTTTTATTCTCCAACGCCACACACCACCCAAACCGGAGCCCTCGCTGTGGTGCTTCGTGCGTGGATGAGGACCTCCTCCTAGGTGAGCAAGTGCGTCACGGGCGAGGCCGGCGCTGCGCAGGTGCGTGGCAGGCGAGGCCGGCGACGGCGTGGACCTGGCGCAGTCGGCGATGGCGCAGCCGTGGCGAGGATGGCGCGGCGAGCGAGTGCAGCGGCGCGGCCAGGAAGGTGTGGCAAGCAGAGGCCGGCGAGTGCCCCGCTCCCTGCCCACCCCTGTGCCCCGCTCCCTGCCCTCTCCCCGCGGGCGCGCGACCCTGGGCGCTCGAGGCGAGGCGCGGGCCAGGGCGCACGGCGAGGCACGGGACGGCGGCGTCCAGGCGCAGAGCGGGCCAGGGCGCGCGGGGCGGCGCGAGATGGCGCGGGCCTGGGCGCGCGACGAGGCACGGGATGGCGGCGGCCCGAGGCGCGGCACAGGGCGCGCGAGGCGTGACGGTCGAGGCCGGCGCTGCGCAGGTGCGTGGTGGGCGAAGACGGCGGGGCACGGCCGGTGCCCGGGGCGAGGGAGGAGTCGCGGCGGCCGGCGTGGCGTGGGCGGAGCAGCTGCGCGCGGCGCGGGGCTCGGGAGGAGCAGCTGCAGCTGCAGCGGCGGGCGGGCGGCAGCGCGTGTCGCCGTCGACGAGCCCGCGGCGGCGAGGCGTGGTGGCCCTGGCGGCGAGGGGCGGCCGGCGCCCGCGCAGCGTGGAGCGACGCGACCGGCGCCCGCGCAGCCCGGCGTGGAGGAGCGACGGGGCCGGCGCCCGCGCGGCATGGCGGGGCTCCGGGCGCCCTTGGCCCCGGCGCGACGCGGCCGGCGTGGCGGGGCTCCGTGCGGCCTTGGCCGTGGCTCATGAGCCCCGCGAGCGCCGCCCCCGCCCGTGGCTGACGCGGCGAGCCCCGCCCGTGCCCGCTGCGGCCAGTTCCGCCCTGCCCCGGCGACCTCCGCCCCGCCCACGCCCGCGCCCGTCGCGTCGAGCGCCGACCCCGCCCATGGCCGACGCGGCGAGCCCCGCCCACGACCACACCCTTGGCTCGCGCTGCCCCGTTCGACGTCGCCGGCGCGGCTCCAAGCTCGCCACGACCTTGCCCGCCCCTTGGCCGTGGCTCCGCCCTTGGCCGTGCTCGCGCCGGCGTGGCGAGCGGCCGTCGACGAGGTTCGCCGCCGGAGCTCGTTTTGGCAGCGGCAACTTCGAACATGGATGGAAAAAAGTCAGGAGTCGGCGACGGGGTGCGGCCGGCGTGGGCGACGGCGGCATCAGCCCAGGCCAGCCAAAATCCGGTGGTTGTGCCGGTCATCTCCATGGGAAAAAGAAGACATAGGAGAGAGAAGCTGTGGGCCTGGGTGGATAAAGCGGACGTCCGGAGCTGTCCCGAGCCAGCCGGACAGACGCAAAGTCCACCCAAATTTAAGTCAGGTTTGGGTCGCCCCGGACTTTAATGACCGTCCGTTTTGCATTTGGGTCTGCGCGTTGGGACGCGTTTTTACCCAAACGGACGAAAGTGGTCTCCGTTTTTGGGTTTGGGTCTCCGCGTTGGAGATGCCCTTAATCCTTGAGGATCTCCCTCACCATCCAACCAATCTTGCCCAAACTTTGAGGAGTGGTGGAGGAGACCCCGATCTATAGTTCTACCAAGAGAGATTTTACCAATACTAGCTATTCCTTAGTGGATCTTGGTGGTAGGGTTCCTATGGTGGAGCATTGGAGAAAGTGCAGCTATGGAGGCTAGCTTGGTGATGTACTAGCCCCATAGGTTGTTGGGAGCATCCTTGTGTGTGGAGCTCGCCCCAACCTTGTGAAGGAATCACCGCCTCGACCGGTGCCTTAGTGGAGAAGGGGGAGCACCTTCGTGGAGCTCTCTCGAGGAAGAAGATGAGGCCTTCCTTCGTGGTGTGGCCGCCTAGTCTCTTGTGTGAGACTAGCACATCCTCAACGCAGACGTACTTCCTATTGTGGAAGGAACTGCGGGAAACAAACCTCGCCTCGTCTCCGCGCCCCCGGTTGTCTCACTCCTTACTCTTACTATCTTGTTGATTCCTTTACTTGTTGCACTTGTCCTAGGATCATTGTAGGATCACCGCTATCGCTAAAGTTCTCACCTTTACCTTCCGTTGCACTAAAAATTGAAAAAGACTAAAACTTGCCGTAGCGCCATTCACCCCCCCTCTTGTTCGCTACGATCCATTCAGGAGTGCTTTGTCCTCCACACCACTCTAACGAAGAGTAGCACTCGCAAGAGTGTGAACTTCGGGATACATCATCGTCTCTGCGTCACCTCAGTTATTCCTATACCCGAACACTTTACTTATGCACTTTACTTTGTGATAGCCTTCGTGCTTGAAGTTATATATCTTGCTATCACATAGTTAGTTGTATTGCTTAGCATAAATTGTTGGTTCACATATGTGAACCCTAGTTATATATGTTTTATTCTTAGCAAATTAAACGCTAGTTTTATTCCATATTTGATAAACCATAATCATAAAAGTTTTAAACTACTTATTCACCCACATCTTTTAGGCGGCATCCGTGTCCTTTTAGATGTGAGAGCATTGTTTTATTGTACCAAAAGCGTAAAGTATTGCTATATATGTTAGGCAAATATTTTTCCTCCTACTTACTCTTGGGATTTGTGTATGGAAAATAAAAAAAAATCATCATACATGCACCATTCAAGATCTATCTACGAAGATGCAAGAACAAATTGAATTTAACTCACCGAGTAATCTACGGAAGGCTCGGTGAAGATTTTGAACGTAGAGATCCTCACACATAGGCGTATCCCTACTAGGCGCGAGGGCATATCTCTTATTTACTTCAAGAATCGAAAGCGTCGATTCCTCTTCCGATATCCATGCATCCATCGGTCCAATCCGTTAGTGGTCCGCCGTACAGGGCGTAACGCCAACGACAAGAGCGGTACATTCTTACGACGAGTATGTGTAGGGAAGAACCCGCACACGGCGAGTGCGGTGCATCCGTCCGTTCCATTGTTCTTGCTCGTGAGTGTATTCAAATTTAAACTGAAAACCAAGTAGAAGAGTGTTTTCCTTTATTGGTTCAAATATTTTCCCAAAGGAGACCCATTTCACGGTTCGATTCATGGCAAACCCTAGCCAAGAGCTGACTTTCACGTACAAACGAGATTGAAGTAGAGCTGAACATAAACCTCTTCCTGTTTCCTCCGTCGGTCGTAATAACCCCCCAAAAAAGCCGTCGGGAATTGGTCGACTGGAATATGGACAACCGAACAAGAATGGAACACGCCGGGAAAACAAAACCTGTTCCGGCCAGCGACGGCGCGCCCGTACCGGCAGCGCATGCCACTCGCGAACGCGCACGGAGAAATCCAAGAAAAAACAGACATGCACCGTACGTAACTACCTACGCGCTCTGCGCCTCCAAGAATGCGTTGAACTCCGCCCTGGCCATCGCCAGGCGCGGCGTGATGCACGGCGAGGTCGGGCACGACGCCGGCGGCGCGGCTGCGGTCGAGAACCTCACGTGCCGCTGCGAGGCGGACGACATCCTGGGGGCCGACGACGGCTCCTGGCGCTGCGACGCCGACGCCGACTTCTTCAGGATGCCCCTCGGCTCGCCCTCGAGCGCGAACGCCATCTTGACGGGCGCCCCCGACTCCGGCCGCCGCGACTCCGACTCCGACGCCGACTTCTTCAGGACACCCCTCGCGTCGCCATCGAACACGAACGCCATCTTGATCGGCAGGTCCGTGTCGTCCGCGCAGCTGATCTTGGCCACCTCCATCGGGAAGTCCGTGTCGACGTGCGGCGCCGAGGTGGGCGGCGGCGGCGGCGGCGGGCTCCACGACCCGCACTCGAACCTCTCCATCGACGCCATCCGCGACACGCTGCTCCGCCGCCTCGCCCCCGAGTGCTGCCTCTGTATGCTCGACACGACGGCCGCCGCGGAGGGCGAGCCCCGCTTCTTCTTGTTGAAGCCCGGGATGAACATGCACAGCACGCCGCACTTGAAGCCGTGGGCCTCCGCGTCGGTCTCGAACTCGAAGTGCGGGTACTCGTCGTCGTGCGGCGCCATGGTCCTCCCCTCGGCGCGGGACGCGCTCCTCGAGAGCGTGGTGGGCGCCGCGGACGGCGAGGTGACGTAGTGGGCGAGCGCGGCGGAGTGCTGCCGCGCGAGGGAGCTCAGGGCGATGACCGTGGCGAGGCTGGGCTCTTCGCGCTTCGCGCCGGCGCTGTGGACGGGGGAGGAGGACGCGGAGCACGGGAGGCTGGCGCCGACGAACGTGGGCCGGCGGAGCGGGGGCAGGAGCGGGGACGGGTGCGCCACCAGCTCCGTCATGACCGACGGCGCCGAGAGCGGCGAGTCCGGGTCGGCGACCATGCCCAGGTGCCGCAGCGAGACGGGGTCCACGGGGATCTGCCGCTCGTTGTCCATCGACGGTGACGCCGGGCTCTTGCCGCCGTCCTCCGATGTGGCCGGCGCAAGCCGTGGCGCTTCCTCGCCGGCGGACTGCATGGCCTGCACGAACTGAGCTGCTGATGCTACAATACATACGCGCGCGACGCTTATAAAGCAAAGGTAAAACAATCATCAATTAGTGTTTGACTTTTGGTGATAGCTACCTGGTATTCGTCGTAGTGGGCAGCATGAAGTTGGGGATCAGGGGCGGCACGGCTATCTGCAGCATGAACGCAACTCCTAATTCGTGCTGGCTTAGTGGATCACCATGTATTATCGTGGCATCAGTTTTGCTCGTGCAGAGAATTATGGTTAACCATGAAGTTGAGATATCAACTATTTATCAGAATGTATCTCAAAGAACTTCACGAACGTGTGGGAGATTTTGGTGTCGTTTGAAAGCACTCATGCACACCACTACCACAACACAAACTCATACGTCGACACTCATAGGGTGACCATGTCAGGCTGAAGTTTTGGACCTTCAAGATTGACGAAGGCATCACATGCGGCTCACTACGATGTATATCCCTTAAAATAATTTTCCGTTTTACCCACAAGGTGTCAAATCTGAACCTGAAATAGATTTGGGGACAACCACCACCCTCTAAACCATCGACAAACAGGTTGGTTCTCGTTTCATTAAGAAGAATGACAAAGTTCTAATTACAAAGTAGTAGACTGGAAGGGTAGGCACAACTCATCTGCACAAAATGTACCTCAAAATGAGGAAGGAGCCTCTCGCGCTCAAGACAAGCAAGCAAGGATCTCGGGGTAACTGTTTGCTCAAGACAAGGAAGCAAGGATCTCGGGGTAACTGTTTGTCCTTTGTATGTTAGTTACTTCGTTGTATTGGGTCGTGTTGTAGTACGATGAAGTTATCGGATCTTGATTTCTAAATGCAACCACATGGCAACAATGTACATTTGCAATTTTATCAAAATGTTGAATAGGAAACAAAAATGATTTTTTACCTTTAAGGCAATGTGCTGAACACATAGTCGGTGTCTGAGCCGACAATTGTCGCCGCTAACATTGGAAACGATGACAGTTGGCACCAATTAACGTGTGGTAGGCGTGACAAGATTCGTGGTGGCAGTGACCTTCTTCCTCATGCTTGACCCCACCTTTCTCACCATGGACGTCTACTTCTTGGCGGCGGTCGTCAGCACAACCAAAGGACAAGCGAGGCCAAAGAAGGATTGCTAGAGTACAATGTAGGTCATCTGGGGGATGACCAATGCGTTGGAGGGCCATGAAAGTTTGTCCATGATGGAGGGAGGATTGTCGATTAGAGGTGTCAGAGGAAGTAGAAACACTAAAGTAAGTTGTTCACCATCAGAGCAGATGCAACGATAGCAAAAGGCCCGCCGAAGACTAGATGGACGTAACGATCGGGAAGAATGTTCACCTGCCTAAAGAATGGGAGGTTTTCGGGAGTGAGACTTCAAACCCAAGATTTATGAGGACAAGAGGTATTTTTTGAGATCTCTAGATTTATTTCAGGAGTTAAGCACTTATTATTGGGATCCTCTAGAGTGGTCTAACTCCCAATTGTGACTTTTTTTAGCTAAGCTTTTTTTTTGGAATCCGCTAGAGACCGCGATATGAATATTTGGAAGTCAAGCATACATTTATAAAATTTAGGAGTTGTTCTAAGTTTTAAGCCGTAAGGGTAGGATTGTAGGAAATCATGTGTACTAGTGATACCGTGAGTGCGATAGAAGCGGCAGATAAACATTTTCCTAAGCTCCTTGTTGGGATCGATATAAAAACTAGAAATAATATTTTCACAAAATCGTGCTCTAACGAATATGTGCTCTTGCAGTCCATCACCCCAGCCGGGAGGATATCTCCTCCTTGCTCCTTAATCCTTAGGATCAAATAGTTGCTCAGTCAACCGGTATCCACACATACAACTAAGCAATCTAGCAGAGCTCCATTGTCCAGGGTGTAGCTATGTCGGTGAGAGTGGTGTAGCCTTTCGACAAAGAAGTGCTTGCTGGCTGGATTTGGCGGCCAGAACGGTAATTACATCACCAATCAGTCAAGTGCATCGACCAAAGATACTAGCAAAGTGAAGTTTACACGTATATGCATACACACGTCCGCGGTTTTCAAAACAAAGGCAGAGTCAGCGTATCCATGTCAGTGTATCTTAGGCGAGTCAGCATATTGCGTCGGCGAGTCAACAGGCTATATACACGGGCAAACTGGAAAAATACTCCAACTTCATCGCATTCACTTCGACTTTTCCGCGACGGCCTCCATCTCAACAACTTCAAGTACGGGCAGCATCTAAGGTTCTCATGATTTCATTGGCGTGATTCCGTCGACTCCATACGACGTCGCGACCCGTGGATTTATTTTCTCCGGCTTAGTGGATTTATTTTCTTCGGCTCAATGGATTTATCTTCTTCGGCATAATGGACTTATCTTCTTCGGCTCAATGGATTTATCTTCTTCGGCTTACTGGGTTTATCTTCTTCGGATTCCTCTTATAAATTATCATTGGTTTCCTCTAATATAATACTACCCGACGCATTTCCGGCGGATTCATCTTCTATGGTTATTACTGGAACTATTTTTTTCGGGTCAATGGATTCATCCTCTATGATATCAGCGGATTCATCTTCTATGGTTATTACTGGATTCTTCGGGTCAATGGATTCATTTTCTATGATATCAGCGGATTCATCTTCTATGATTATTACTGGATTCTTCGGGCCAATGGATTCATCCTCTATGATATCGACGGATTTATCTTCAATATATGCTCTATATTTAATGGCATCTTCAATATGGATTCATCTAAAATACTTCATCTGGGATTCATCTTCGTATATTATTGTCTATGGCTTCATCTTAAATGGCTTCACCAAATATGACGCCGCGACTCCATCAACTTATTTCGACGTCACGCCTAACGCTCGGGGGCTTGACAACGATTTCGCCTCGGGTCACGACTGCGACACAACAATCATGACATCACCTCAGCTACGCTCGGGGGCTCGGCTATTTCTTCATCAACAATTTCGCGGCATCCACTTTTGCTATTTGGTGGTTTCTACTTTGGCTAGATTTCTTATCTACACTCGAAGACTTCATCATGCATCGACTTCATCGTGTCCAAAAAGCTAAGTGTTCTTTTATTTTGCACAGAGTTGATTATCGTTTACTTTCGTCGCATCCGACAGTTGGGGGCTGCGCGGCATATATTCACTTTACATATCATCGAATCTGAGCATCTGACACCGCATGCGAAAAAGAGAGTCAAGAGAAAGATAGAAAAAGTTTGTTTATTTGTGCAGGAGAAAGCAAAATTCAAAGTATATAAGAGAGAACCCAACGAAATTGTCTACAGGGAGAACTCGAAGAATTATCTTCAAGGAGGTCCCGAAGAATTATCTTCAAGGAGGTCTCGAAGAATTATCTTCAAGGAGGTCTCGAAGAATTATATTCAAGGAGGTCCCGAAGAATTATCTTCAAGGAGGTCCCGAAAAATTATCTTCAAAGAGGTCTCGAAGAATTGTCCTCAGGGAGGACCCGAAGAATTGTCCTCAAAGAGGACCCGAAGAAATTTTCCTGAAGGAGGAACTCGACGAAATTTTCATCAAGGAGGAACCCAAAAAAAAAAGGTGGACAAATCTTCGGGTTCATTAACTCGGTCATATTGTTCCACCTCCTATATATGCGTCCTCCAGCTTGTACCAAGGACAGGATCCTTCTTCATCATATTACAGAGGTGCCACTTCATGGGCACCGTGGGGTTGATCTCCACTTAGGCCAAAAGCCTAAGCTTGGGGGGAGGTATGCCGGCATCACTCATTCATTGCATATTACAATTGCCGGTAATTTGTATATACTTGTTTCGCTTCTTTTGATTGTTTCTCTTTCGGTTATTTTTATTTCAGTAGGTTTCTTATTTTAGTTTTTGAAGATTGTTACTACTGTAGTAACCTTTACTCTTACTTTTTTTATTTCATTTGTGTGCCGATGGTTGCCTCTAATATGAGGAAGATGATATTTGGGGAAGTGCTGTCTAAAAAACAGATTCTGGACTGATAATGAAAAAACATTACCGTGCGTAGCCAGAACGTTATTTTGAGCTGCAAATTTGTGTGCATGTTCCCCAGGTTATTATATAACTTTCATTAGTTGAGCACTTTTCGAGTTGAATAGCAGAAGATTTTCGAAAAAATTGATTACTGTACTGCTGTCAAGATTTGGCAGATTTCTGCCACTTTGCTTTTTCTGTGATTCTTTTAGTTTTCATTCTCTTGTTTTTGCTTTGTTTCTTTTCTAAAACACAAAAAGACCAAAAATATTTATGTTGTTTCTCTTCATCATTTGTTTATTTGGTTACTTTTTCCTATTTTGCTTTATCTACTATCGTTGGTTTGTTATGAGAAAATCCAAAAAGATTTTACTTTCGCTCTTGTTTCCAATTCGAAAACACCAAAATATTTGTTGTTCTTCTTCGGTTTTGTAAAGTTTGTTATGGAGTTCAGCGGTCTCCGGTGGTTGGAGCTTGGTTTTCATTTCATATTATTCAAGCTACACAAGTGAAAGGCAATAATGACGATCTACGACAACTCGACTGTGGTGAGAGGCTGGTATGAACTCTATTTGTTTTCATTTTTGTACATATACTCATACATGTGAGCATGCTTAGTTGGTTCATGTGAGGTATATGTCATTTAATGAAAGTCTAGTAGTTCATGATCTCTCATGTTTAGCTCCAATTTATTAATATGAGTAGCATGTCATAAATATTTGCTTGCATTGTTTTATTCATAGATAGGTATGACATTGTGGTATCCTCCTCTGAATAATTTATTTGAATTGACTTGGCACATGCTTACGCATGCATATGACTGAAAAACAAAAGTCAATTAAGCTTCAATGATTTACTTTGCTTCAGAATTCTTGTATCACTTTTATGCCTCCGTTAATTTTATTCTACCGCAAGCATGATTATGACAGTTATTGCTCTCTTGATTGTCGCTTCCCAGTCTATTGCTAGCCTTCACTTGTACTGAGCGGGAATGCTGCTCGTGCTTCCAAATCCCTGAAAACCAAGTTATTTCAAAGTGTCCACCATAAATACCTATGCATGGCATTTCAAACCATTCCAAGTATATTTTCATGTGCTACCTTTAAAACCTTCAAAGTACTTCTCAATTTGTGTCAATGTTTTATAGCTCATGAGGAAGTATGTGGTGTTTTATCTTTCAACCTTGTCATTTACTCCTGATAGACTTTCACCAATGGACTAGTGGCACATCCGCTTATCCAATAATTTTGCAAAAAGAGCTGGCAACGGGGTGCCCAGCCCCAATTAATCAACTTTCATAAATAGTTCTCTTCACATGTTTTGCCCTGATTTATCAGTAAGCAACTTAATTTGCAAATAGACACTCCTCCATGGTATGAGAATGTTGGAAGGCACCCGAGGATTCGGTTAGCCATGGCTTGTGTAAGCAAAGGTTGGGGGAGTGTCATCCATAATGAAACTAAAATACATGTGTAAACAAAAGAGAAGAGGGATGATCTACCTTGCTGGTAGAGATAACGTCCTTCATGGGAGCCGCTCTTGGAAGTCTGGTTGACAAGGTAGTTAGAGTGCCCACTACCATTCGTTGACAACAACAAACACCTCTCAAAACAATTTTACTTCGGTCTTTAGAAAAATGAAAAGCTCTAGCACATGTTAATCCCTGCTTCCCTCTGTGAAGTGTCAATCTTTTACTTTTATGTTAGAGTCACCATCCTTTCTTTGAGCACCTTCTTGAGAGCATAATGGTCATTCTTAGTGTAATATGCTTGTCCCAGAATATGGTTAACTGAGGTATGACTTTGATGCTTTTATCTTTGATAATCTTTACTTCTAGTCTTTCCATGAACTTCAGAGGTGCCTGGGCATTTATGTTTTGCTGTACAAATACGGGCAAGCGAGATACCACTTTATCATATCTTTTTATGAACATTGCAATCCTGCTGATAGATATGATTCATGATGCTTATTATTAGTTTGTTGGTATCTTTTTCATGATTGACATAACTATTAGATGACCTTATTTGCATTTGTCTTATTATGCATTGTCTAAGTACTCGTCCATATAATGAGAATATTTACATCATATGAGCAAATGTGTTTGATGTCTACGCACGCTTCTATTCCTGTAGACAGTGTTGGGCCTCCAAGAGCAGAGGTTTGTAGAACAGCAGCAAGTTTCCCTTAAGTGAATCACCCAAGGTTTATCGAACTCAGGGAGGAAGAGGTCAAAGATATCCCTCTCAAGCAACCCTGCAATCACGATACAAGAAGTCTCTTGTGTCCCCAACACACCTAATACACTTGTCAGATGTATAGGTGCACTAGTTCGGCGAAGAGATAGTGAAATACAAGTAGTATGGATGTATATGAGTGGAAATAGCAATCTGAATAAAATATGGCAGCGAGTAAACATGCAACAGAATAGTAAATAAACGGAGATTCGATGTTTGGAAACAAGGCCTAGGGATCATACTTTCACTAGTGGACACTCTCAACATTGATCACATAATAAAACCACTCTACACTCTCTTGTTGGATGACAAACACCATTAATTGTGTAGGGCTACAAGAGCACCTCAATGCCGGAGTTAACAAGCTCCACAACATTCGATGTTCATATTTAAATAACCTTAGAGTGCATGATAGACCAACGCAATTATACCGAGTACTAACATAGCATGCACACTGTCAACATCAGCTATGAATGGGGGAATAGATCACATCAATACTATCATAGTAATAGTTAACTTCATAATCTACAAGAGATCACAATCATAACCTATACCAAGTAATACATGTTGCACACACTGTCACCATTACATCATGAAGGAGGAATAGAGTACTTTAATAACATCACCAGAGTAACACATAGATGATATTCAACTAGATCACAAAGAGAGAGATGAACCACATAGCTACGGTAGAGCCCTCAGCCTCGGGGGAGAACTACTCCCTCCTCATCATGGAGACAGCGATGGCGGTGAAGATGGCGGTGGAGATGCCTTCCGGGGGCACTTCCCCGTCCCGGCAGGGTGCCGGAACAGAGACTTCTGTCCCCCGAATTGGAGTTTCGCGATGGCGGCGGCTCTGGAAGGTTTTCTGGTGTTTCGTCAATCCGTGTCGAAGATTTAGGTCAGGACGGCTTAAATAGGCGAAGAGGCGGAGTCGGAGGGGCCTCGGGGGTTCCACACACTAGGGGGCGCGCCCCCTGGTGACATGGGTATACCCTTCGGGTACCCATTATTGGTATACCTGGATCGGCTCGGCCCAATATGGAGAAGGCCCAACAAGGCAACCCGAAGAAGTAGTCGACTAGGACTCTTGTAAAACCCTAGACTGGTTGCATATATAAAGCTAGCCAGTGCACCCGAAAGAAAGAGGCCAACAGATAGACAGCATAGCTCCGCCTATGGCGGCACCTTGTAAAGATATTTATGATCATATAGTAGATTGCTAGCAGCACGTAGGGATCCTCCACCGAGGGGACCCGAAGCTGGGTACGTCGTGTGCCTAATCTCGCTCCCGGAATCTCCATCGTCGCTCTCTTCCGAAACCCAAGTCTACAATACGTAGGTATTGGCGAGGTGATCCCTCGTCAATTGGCGCCGACCGTAGGGACTGCGGCGATTGGATTTTGTTATCCGGGTGGGATCCATCATCATCAACAACCTACGGATCACGCCTCGTCGTCAAGCTGGAAATCTTCGCTAAGCTGAAAGATTGGAGAGATCGGGTCCGAGTGCCCGTCCAAACAATTCCAGCAACACAGATCGAGTATGTGGCGGCGCACGAGAAGTTTCAAGATGCGGCACGCGCCTTCATCCGCAAGTGTGTTTCCGGCGCGAGGATACACATGCAAAGGGGTCAGCGGCAGCTACTAAGCAGCACCTATGCGCATCCAGCTAGAAGTTTCGGCAAGCCACGAATCGTACTTTGGTGCGGTCAAGCACATGATCAGCAGTCGTTTGGAATCGGTATTGGGAGCCAAAGTAAATCTGTGGGAATTGCGGCAAAGAAAAGAGCAAGTTGATCAGCTCTCCTAATTCATAGTATGCATTACGGTTCTCGCGGAACAAATCCAAAAGAAAAGGAAGAATAGAAGTAAAAAAGAAAACTAGTCGCAAATAAAGATGCACGTTGGGACTCTTTATGCCTTAGCTGATCAAGGATATTGGCGACAACATATTCGCCATCACGGATCTACCGTCGCAGGCTCGACGACATCGGACAAAAATAACCAGGTGCTATCTTACATTCGTAATATTTACTTGGCCAAATATTTTTTTTCGGTTCGTGCTATTATTTGCGTGCAGATTTTTTTCCCCCGCTTCAATACAACTTCAGATCGGAACAAACTCCGATTACTTCGCCGCGCACAGTCGCACGCCCGGGGGCTCGCCCGCCGTAAACTCGACAGCGCGTACTCGCCTCACTCGGCGGCACGCCCGTCGTGGATCCATCACATCGACTATTTCCGGCCAGGCGTCGCACGCCTACATCGACTGTGCCATCTGCACGACTTGCATCCACATCGGTGCACCCGATAAAAAGCCAAGTTGTTTTCTTCCTCCAAGATTCACTTATTTATTTATTTTTGACATACTCGAATACTCGGGGGCTGCGCCATTACAATATTACAACAAATACACCCGACACTCGGGGGCTGCGCCATTACATTGTTACCGCGAATACACCAGATTACTCGTGGGTATATCTTCCTCGACTCAGTGGATTTATTTTTTCTTCGGCTTAGTGGAGTTATTTCTTCGGCTCTGGACTTCTTCGGCTAAGTGGATTTATTTTCTTCGGTTCTGGATATATCTCCTTCGGCTTAGTGGATTTATTGTTGGCTTAGTGAAATTACCTTCTTCGGATCAATAGATTTATCTTCTTCGGCTTACTGGATTTGTCTTCTTCGGATTCATCTTATAAGGTTATCATTGGTTTCCTTTAATATAATACTACCCGACGCATTTCCGGGTTAGTGGATTTATCATCTATGATTATTACTGGATTTATTCTCTTCGGGTCAATGGATTCATCCTCTATGATATCGACGGATTCATCTTCAATATGCTTCATATTTAATGGCGCAATCTTCAAAGTGGATTCATCTCAAATACTTCATCTTGGATTCATCTTCAGTACTTCATCTTTAATGACATAATCTTCAATGGTTTAATCTTCAAACAATGTCATCTCCAATGGCGTAAATTTTCAGTGGATTCATATTATATTGACAATGGCTTCTTCTTAAATGGCTTCACCTCATATGACGACGCGACTCCGTCAACTTCTTCCGACATCACAGCTAATACTCGGGGGCTCGACAATGACTTCGCCCCTGAGCATAATTACAACATATTCCAGGCGACCACGACTTCTTCATCAATGATTTGGAACCGTCATTACCAGCAACCTCGATACATGCAGTATAACACTCGGGAGCTCGACAACGAATTCGTCGCAGGTCACAATTGCGGCACCGCGTCTAAGTAACAATCATGATATCACCACATCAGTGCTCGGGGGCTCGGCTATTTCTTTATAATTTGTTGGCACCTACTTTTGTTATTTGGTGGTTTCTATTTCGGCTCGATTTCTTCTTTGCACTCGAAGACTTTATTGCGCGTCGACTCCGTCGTATCTAATAAGCTAAGTGTTTCTTTTTAATTTACATAAAGTTGATTATCATTTACTTTTGCCGCACACGACACTCGGGGGCTGTGCGGCATAAATTCACTTTACATATCATTGAATCTGGGCATCTGACACCGCATGCGAAAAAGAGAGTCAAAGAAAAGATAGAAAAAGTTTGTTTATTTGTGCAGGAGAAAGCAAATTTAAAAGTATGCAAGTTCTTGAGCCTATGTCCGGATGCGCGCACCCGACCATAGCCTCGGGGGCTACTCCCATCGGGAGCGCTGGCTGCGCATCCGAAGAAATTATCCTCAAGGAGAACCCGACGAAATCTTATTCAGGGAGGAACCCGACGAAATCAAGAGAGAACGCGATGAAATCTTCTTCAGGGAGGAACCCGATGAAATCAAGAGAGAACCCGACGAAATCTTCTTCAGGGAGGAACCCGACAAAATCAAGAGAGAACCCGGCGAAATCTTCTTCAGGGAGGAACCCGACGAAATCAAGAGAGAACCCGATGAAATCTTCTTCTGGGAGGAACCCGACGAAATCAAGAGAGAACCCGACGAATCTACTTTAGGGAGGAACCCGACGAAATCTTGAGAGAACCCGACGAAATTGTCTTTAAGACAGAACTCGATGAAATCTTATTCAAGGAGGACCCGGAGAATTATCTTCAAGGAGGTCTCAAAAAATTATCTTCAAGGAGGTCCCGAAAAATTATCTTCAAGGAGGTCCCGAAGAATTATCTTCAAGGAGGTCTCGAAAAATTATCTTCAAGGAGGTCCCGAAAAATTATCTTCAAGGAGGTCCCGAAGAATTATCCTCAAGGAGGTCTCGAAGAATTATCTTCAAAGATGACCCGAAGAATTGTCCTCAAAGAGGAGCCGAAGAAATTTTCTTGAAGGAGGAACTCGACGAAATTTTCATCAAGGAGGAACCCAAAAAAAAAGGTTTACAAATCTTCGGGTTCATTGACTCGTCATATTGTTCCAAGCAAGAGCATCGGTGATGTTCCCGACAATATAGAATAACCAATATATTCAGTTGTCTCATCAAGCCCGAGAGAAAAATAGAAGAACCCACAAAATGGGTCATTGCATCAGCCGAACAAGGCACTTGACAAAATATTCTCAGAGCGCCAAAGTCGCGAATAATCTCTGAATGCCGTAAAACTCTGCGAAGGTAAGACCCCGGGATCCGTCCTGTGTGGCGTGGCATCGCCAAAGACTGCGCTCTGCTACTTTTTTTCACATCAACAGATGTGAAGAAATATCCCGGCGGACGCGCTGTGGACCCGATAACATTACTGGAATTTGGATCATGGTAAGTCCTTAAGCGGCACGTGACGAATTACGCCAGGTCCCGAGATCATGTCCAGGGACGTGATCTTGAAGTAGGTTCTTGCGGGATTGCCACAAGAGCAGTTAACTGGTACCTGATCCGTCAGATGAACCAGCCCCATTTACCATTATCCTTGAACAACATAAATAGCAACGGCCTGGAGTCGATAAAAAGAGGGGTTGCGCCTAGAAATATGGTTAAGTTCGTTATTGAGTAGTACAACTTGAGTCTATGCCCAGGTGCAAGCACCTGTCCATAGGCTCGGGGGCTACTCTTATCAAGAGCATTGTTCACCCTCTCAATAAGATACAAGAAAGAGGAAAAATTGTGGAGTCGATTAAAAGCAAGTTGAGCCTACACCCAAGTGCAAACACTTGGCTGTAGCCTCGGGGGCTACTCCCATCGGGAGCGCTGGTCGCGCACCCGATAGAAAAATAACTTCGACAACATCTACGACAATCAAGCTTTGTAGACTCAACTCGATTCTACGATTCGAGTGGAGCCTACTCCCATCGGGAGCCCATGGATTTCATCAAGTCCTCCAGAAATATAGTTAACTTCTTCATCGAGTAGTACAACTTGAGTCTATGCCCAAGTGCAAGCACTTAGCCATAGACTCGGGGGCTACTCCCATCGGGAGTGCTGTCGCGCACCCGATAGAAAAATAATTTCAAGAATCGTCGACATCATCTACACTACACATGATCTACGACATGGACCTCGCCTTGTATTTTCTTTGACTTCGGAGATGATTATGCTTGGAGTCTCTACGCAAGTCTTCGACTTCCCTAGACACTCGGGGGCTACTGACATGGGTATACCCTTCGGGTACCCATTATTGGTATACCTGGATCGGCTCGGCCCAATATGGAGAAGGCCCAACAAGGCAACCCGAAGAAGTAGTCGACTAGGACTCTTGTAAAACCCTAGACTGGTTGCATATATAAAGCTAGCCAGTGCACCCGAAAGAAAGAGGCCAACAGATAGACAGCATAGCTCCGCCTATGGCGGTGACAAGGTATCAACTTGTCAATGCCTATGGATTGTAGGCTAGGGTTTAGTTGGAAGTAGAGGGCAAGTAGATCTCGAAGGTTTCAGCCGAAAAGTACTCGACGATTATGAAAACTAGGGTTTGTAAACAATGATTCGATGATCTCTGTGTCCCTCGACTCCCCCTTATATAGGAGGCGGAGCCGAGGGATTCGTGTAGTACAAGATACATAGTCCGGGAAGGTTTCTAACTCATCCCGCAAGATTACAAATAACACTTCCTATTACAACTCTATCTTTCCTTAAATATATCTTGGGCTTCCGAATCTTCTTATTCTTCGGGTAGTGGGCCTTCAGTAAACCCCGGGTACTATCTTCGGCAGGCCCATTTGGGATGCCTATGTCAGTAGCCCCCGAGATTTTGCTTGAATCGTAGGGTCAAGGAAAATCTCCACTGTTTATCTTTATTCGACAGCTTTAACTTTTCTCTATTTTTCCTCATTGACATCTATATTGTACAGGGATAATGGTAATTGGGGCTAGTTCATCTGACGGATCAGGTACTAGTTAACTGCTCTAGTGGCAATCCGCAAAAACCTACTTCAAAATCACGTCCCTGGACATGATCTCGGGATACCGGTGTAAACTTCGACGGGTGCCGCTTAAGGTCTTACCATTCCGTCGAGTCCCGCAAAGTTTATCGGGTACCTAACGCGTCCGTTAGGATTTTTCTTCGTATCTGTTGATACGGATAAAAGTAGCAGAGCGCAGTCTTCGGCGATGCCACGCCCAGCAGAACGGATCTGGGGTCTTACCTTCGCAACTTTGCGGCATTCAGAAATTGATCGCAACTTTGGCGTTCTGAGAATATATTGTCGAGTGCTTTTTCAGCTGTTGGAATGGCACATTTTATCGAGTCAAAGATGACTTATATTGCTCTCCCGATGGGAGTATATGTAGAGTTAATTATAACTCGAAATATACTCTTTTGCTCTTCTATCTTTCTTTTTTCTCTTTCTTTCTTTTATAATTTCATCGGGCACGCGACAGCGTTCCCGATGGGAGTAGCCCCCGAGGCTACAGCCAAGGATTTGTTCTTGGTTGTAGGCTCCACGCCTCATGCCGCTATATTCTCTTTTTATCTCCCGAAGTTTTATAATTTCTCGGGTGCGCGAACAGCGCTCCCGATGGGAGTAGCCCCCGAGGCTATGAACAAATATTTGTATTTGGTCATAGGCTCAAGCCATTTCTATTTTGTCTGTCTAGATCTTTTTTCATTTTTTCCAAAGTAGCCCCCGAGCATTTGATCAGAAACTTGTATTTGATCAAAGGCTCAATCATTATTTTTCCGTGTCGCCTTTTATGAAGCTGTTAAGTCGAATTTTTTCTTCTGTCAAGATGATGTTGTTGCTGACGATAGCCTCGATTGCCTGTCAAAAATTTGTGACAAGCCTTTTCTCGCTGCCATGCGGGCCCAATTAATCCACTATCTTGACACGTCGTGCAAGTGGGGGACACACGTCCTCCGCTTTTTCTGGCGCACGCACCGTAACTTCCGCGACGTTGAATTACTTTTTTACCCTTGATGCCACGTGGCTATCATCTGTCACACATTTTCCTTATCCAACGGTTCGTCGTTTCACCGCACCCCTATATAAATTCGTCTTCTTCCTCCTTGGACACTTCCGCCCGCGCCGTCTTCCTTCTCTCAGCTGCAAATTTCTCCTGCGATCCACAACTC
>NC_061508.1:271316332-271354540 GCF_022539505.1 Lolium rigidum
CCGATTTTCCGTGGCGGAAGGGCGCCCAAGCGCGACGGACCGAAAAATCGTCGTAGGACTTTGCCTGACGCAGTTTCCACAACAGAACCCATATCGTCGGGTTAGGCCCATAGGCGACGAAAAATACCCCTTAGCGGACGATTTTGAGACGTTGTCTATCAGAACTTTTCTTGTAGTGGGTGGTGGGTCTCGCATCGCCGATCAAGGATATGGCTTCCCAAGCAGATTACCCTTCACTGGCGCATATGGTTCAGAAGCTGTCATTATATGAACAGCGCCACCCAGAGTTGTACCAGGACAAGTTCAAGCGTGCGGTAGTCCTGGTTGAGACGAGAGGAAGGTGAAGGCTGCAGGGGATCAAGAGGTAGCAGTGGCTGAATGGACTCGGGGGGCAAGCCCCGTGTCCTGCAAGTGGGTTAAGCCACAAGGTCCTCCAAGAGGGTTTGACTTCGACGTGACCAAAGCTGAGCAAATTTTCGACCTCTTGCTCAAGGAGAAGCAGCTAAAGTTACCCGAAGGCCACAAATTCCCTACGGTGCAAGAGCTCAACGGCAAGCCATATTGCAAGTGGCATAACACGTTGACCCATACCACCAACGACTGCGGGGTGTGGCGTCGGCGGATCCAAATGGCGATAGAACAAGGGCGTCTAATTTTCAGCCGAGTACGCCATGAAAGTTGACACACACCCCTTTCCCGCCGTTAACATGGTGGAGTACACTTACCCCGGGAGGTGCCAGCCAGGTTTCTCGTTCGGCATCAACATGGTCGGGCCTGTGCACCACCTCGGTAAGGACGAGAGACGAGGGCACCCGCTCTCGTGGCAAGGACAAGGAGGAAGCCGTTCCACGCGATCGGCTCCGACACGATGGCAAGAGCTACATCACAGAGGGAGAAGTGAAGAATGTGTGATATCAACGACCTCTCTCTGATCACCTCCTCAACAAATATGTGAGTCAGTACGACCAACGCCGACGATACAGCGACGATGACGAAAGAGATCGTCTGGCTAGCAGGGACGCCAGGAGGCATCGTCGGCATGATCGAGACGTGGAAATATATGAGCGCCATGCCAAGGAGAAGTCAAGAGAGCAGGACGACGTGGACAGGGACTGGGACTGTCCCTTCTTCAAACACTGCTGGGATTCAGGAATGAGCCGATTGCCCACAATCGGCAAGCGCCGAGAATGTAGACAGAAGAAGAAGGGCACGGGGAGACGTGTCGGTGTTCAAGCGTCTAGGACCTCTCCCGTCTCGGAACAAGCAAGCTGAGTCCTCTCGGGTGGAAGATCTTGAGGAATTAGAAGACGAAGAAGAAGAAGAAGAAGAAGAAGAAGATAAGTACCACCGGCCAAGGTGGTGCCACGATGGACTCAGCCACTCCCAAAACGTAGGGTTCGGCGACTACGTTGCTTGGAGGAAGCCGAAAGGTTATACCTGCATACGTTGAGGAAGGCGCGGCCTGATCGGCCGCGAAAATTCAGCGAACTACGGACGAGGAGGGTCGACCACAAAAGAAAGAGTGGTGCCCCAAACAAAGGAAAGCCGATGATGAGACATCGGCTGGCACAAACATGGTGTTCATCCTGCCGGCGAGTTTTGTGCTCCCGGAACAGAAGAGGCATCTGTGGCACAACTTGACTGCGGCCCACGGCCGGTTATCTTTGAGAAGCCACGAGAAAGAAGCTACAGACACCTGAAGGCCCTGTACTTACGAGGTTATATCAATGGGCAGCCTGTCAACAAGATGCTGGTGGACACCGGAGCGGCAGTCAACATCATGCCATACTCCATGCTACGTCGTTTGGGACGCTCTAGCTCGGATCTGATCAAGACCAACGTCACACTGAGCGATTTCAACAGCCAAGCATCGAAGCACAAGGTGTTACGAACGTGGATCCGACCGTGGGAAGGAAAACCATCCCTACGACATTCTTCATTGTCGATAGCAAGAGCACCTATGCTGTCCTGCTAGGGAGAGATTGGATCCACACCAACTGTTGCATTCCATCCACGATGCACCAATGCTTAATACAGTGGGATGGAGATGAAGTCGAGGTCGTCCACGCAGATGACTCAGCCGAGATCTCAACGGCTGGCATGAACGTTTGGGAGACGGCAGGCCAAGAGCCACTCTCCGGCATCACTTTGGACGACTGCGAGCGCATCGACGTGACAAAAAACGGGGTGAGGCTGGTCTTATCCACCGGCCTGACCGTGTAACAAGAGCAAAGGCTATGGACATATGTGGCGAGGCCGATCCCTGCGATCGGCCCCAAAAAATAAAAAGTGATAATCTTGTCTCAAGCATGTCACGTAGTCATAGTAAAGCAAGACCAAGATGTAAACCTTCATTGAGCAATGCAATCAAAATGGGGGCCGATTCCAGCAATCGGCCCATATTAACCTTGCCATACGTCTTGCCTGTGTTCAGTGTCGATCTAACAGGTGACGGAAAGCTAGGGTATGGGTTTACATCGGCTGATGAGCTAGAAGAAGTTGACATTGGTCCTGGGGATAAGCCACGACCAACTTTCATCAGCAAAAAGGTAGATCCACATCTCAGGAGCCAGATGATAGCCCTGTTAAAGGAATACCCAGATTGCTTTGCATGGGATTACACGGAGATGCCTGGTTTAGACAGGAGCATCATTGAGCATCGGCTCCCTCTCAAGAAGGGATTTCGGCCATTCCAACAACGAGCACGTCAGATGAAGGCCGAAATTCTGGAAGAAGTCAAGAAAGAGATCGAGAAGATGTTGGCCGCCGGATTCATCAGGCCATGCAGGTATGCTGAATGGATCTCCAGTATCGTACCTGTAGAGAAGAAGGACGGCCGATGGCGTGTGGCCATAGATTTCCGAGATCTCAACAGAGCCACTCCAAAGGATGAATATCCAATGCCTGTGGCAGAAACATTGATCAATGCAGCTGCTGGCCACAAGGTGTTGAGTTTCATGGACGGCAACGCCGGCTACAACCAGATTTTCATGGCTCCAGAAGATGTACACAAGACTGCATTCCGAGTACCAGGATCAGTGGGCTTGTTTGAATATGTGGTTATGACTTTTGGGTTGAAGAATGCCGGTGCAACGTACCAACGAGCCATGAATTATATTTTTCATGATCTGATCGGCAAGTTGGTGGAAATCTACATCGATGATGTGGTGGTCAAGTCTGTCTCCATGGAAGGACACTTGGATGATTTGCGACGCATCCTAGACCGGACTCGGAAATTCGGACTGAGAATGAATCCAAAGAAGTGTGCCTTTGGTGTGATGGCCGGTCAGTTCCTAGGTTTGCTGGTTCATGAACGAGGAATTGAGATCGGCCTGAAAAGTCAGGAGGCAGTACGTACCATGCAGCCGCCTACCACGAAGAAGGAGCTCCAACGTCTTATCGGCAAGATCAACTTCGTCCGACGGTTCATCTCTAATCTGTCAGGACGAATTGAGCCGTTCATGGCGTTGGTGAAGATCAAATCCGATGACGAGTTTCACGGGGGCGGAACGGCGGCGGGCGTTTGACGAGATTAAGCGGTATCTAACAACGCCGCTCGTGCTAGTTCCACCTCAACAAGACAGGCCGTTCTATATCTACTTATCGGTAGGCTGACACGTCCATCGCTTCAGTAGTGGTGCAACTCTATGAGGGTGTTGAAAAGGTCGTTTTCTACCTCAGCAGAAGGATGTTGGATGCAGAGGCAAGGTATCCTGAGGTCGAGAAGTTATGCCTCTGCCTATTCTTTACCTGCACCAAGCTTCATCATATCCTTTTGACGGCAGAAATCATCGTGATATGCAAGTCAGACGTTGTCAAGCACATGCTATCGGCTCCTATTTTGAAAGGCCGACTTGGTAAGTGGATGTTTGCGTTATCGGAATTCGATCTCCGGTATCAGCCTGCGAAAGCAGTCAAGGGACAAGCGTTGGCCGATCTCATAGCTGAACGGATCAATACTAATATAGCAGCACTATCTGTGCGTGCATGGGCTATGTTCTTCGATGGATCGGCTTGTGACGATGGTTGTGGCATCGGAATTCTGCTCGTGTCACCTCGGGGAGCGATATATTCCTTCTCTATCAGGCTACCTACCCCTTGCACCAACAATGTCGCTGAGTATGAGGCAGTGCGCAAGGGAATGGAGTTGCTTTTGGAAGCCGGGGCAGAGGCGGTGGAGCTTTTTGGAGACTCGAAGTTGGTGATCTCCCAGCTCACGGACGAATACAAGTGCGAGAGTGAGTCACTCTTCCCATATTGGATGGAATGTCGTGAGCTGATGACACATTTTCGGTGCATCAACTTCAATTGGGTCCCAAGATCTCAGAATACCGACGCCAATGATCTCGCACAGATGGCGTCAGGATACAAGGACATACCAGATGGGTCAGAAGTTCAGGTGCAGTTCCTGGAACAGGATGACTGGAGAGCCGATATCTTCAATTACTTGAAGGATTCGGCTCGGGGGGCACCTAAATGAATAAGGTACAAGGCCATGAAATATGTCCTTATAGGAGATGACATGTTCTACAGGACGTTGGAAGGGTTATTACTCAAATGCCTGGGACCAACTGAGTCTAATCGGCTCTTACATGAGGTGCATGAAGGCGCCTGTGGAACTCACCAATCGGCTCATAAGATGAAGTGGCTGATTAGGCGATCAGGGTTTTACTGGCCCACCATGCTTGAGGACTGCTTCAACTACTACAAAGGGTTCCAAGCGTGTCAGATGTTCGGGAAGATTCAGATGGTACCCGCATCAGCAATGAATCCCATCATCAAGCCTTGGCCATTTCGAGGTTGGGGCATGGATATGATCGGCAAAATCCATCCTGCGTCGAGCAAAGGCCACGAGTGGATTCTGGCCATTACAGATTACTTCACCAAATGGGTGGAGGCCGTCCCTATGAAGAAGGTAAAATCAGAAGATGTGATCAAGTTTGTAAAAGAACACGTCATTCATAGGTTCAGGATTCCCCAAACCATCACGACCGATGGAGGTTCGGTCTTCATTTCTAAGGAATTCAGAAAGTTCTGCGATGACATGGGAATTAAGCTGATCCGATCATCTCCATATTACGCTCAAGCCAATGTGCAAGCTGAAGCGTCCAATCAGAGCATGATCAAGCTGATCACGAGGAAAATTGACGAGAACCCTAGGGTTTGGCATGAAACGTTGTCAGAAGCTTTGTGGGCCTACCGCATGTCATGCCATGGAGCTATAAAAACTTCGCCATATCAGCTTGTCTATGGGCAGGAAGCCGTATTACCTTGGGAAATTACGGCTGGATCAAGACGTGTCACGTTTCAAAATGATCTAACAGCTGAAGAATATGCAGCCCTGATGAGTGATACCATTGAGGATGCAACGGAACTTAGACTTTGGTCGTTGGAGAAGATTAAAGAAAATAAAGCCAGAGTAGCTCATGCATATAATAAGAAGGTGAGACCAAAGGAGTTTCAGGTTGGTGATCTAGTATGGGAAGCCGTGTTGCCATTAGGAACCAAGGATAAAGCATATGGCAAATGGTCTCCTAATTGGCACGGTCCGTACAAAGTTGTCCAGGTTTTGAAGGGCAATGCATACATGCTCGAGCAGCTGGACGGTGTTAAATTCCCAGTAGCCGTCAATGGTCAACACCTCAAGAAATATTTCCCAAGCATGTGGGACGATGGATAGTGAAACATGGGGGCCGATGTATAAAATCGGCCAGTAAAAAAAATTTATATGCAAATCACAGCCGATGCACAGACATCGACTTGAGAAATATGGATACCAGTACAGCCGATGCACGGACATCGACTTCAGAATAATAAAAAGCCGATGCAGAGCCATCGACTCTAGAGGAACAAGCTCAATTGAGCAGGTTAATAGATCAGTTTCAGGCCAGAGACCATGGCATTTGAGATGATTCTCCCATTGGATTTGCTGAGGAGTTGAATCTGCGCGTTTGAGATTGGAGGATGGCGTGGATGCGGATTGGATCTGTTTGACCGTGTGGATTGGCAACTAGTTTGGCCTTAAAGCGTGTTTATGGTACAAGCTGATGCCCTGCCATCGGCTCTTTGTGCATTGATTTCGTTTGACAATCGGCAAATTTGATAAGAGAGCAAAAGCAATAGGAGAATATTTTCTTCATTAATAAAGGGGATTTCTTACAAAGAAAGAGCCGATTGCTCAAGGGAGGAAGAACAAAAGAAAGGACTATTGACCAATCTGCTACTACTACTACTAGACCTATACTAGTAGATCCTACTCTACGGGCCGTCGCTGCCCTCGTCGTCGCCGTCGGAGCTCTCGTCGGCGCTGCTGCCGGCGGGCTCCTCGTCGCTGCTCCAGTGGCCCTCATTGGGGGCCTCCTCCTCTTCATCATCATCGTCGTCGTCGTCGTCTGACCCCGCACGGAAGCGCTTTGCCGGCGGGTAGTCCTCGAGGGAGTCATCGTCGTCTTCCTCCTCCTCTTCCTCGGAGGAGGTATAGTTGTCCCAGGAGAACGAGTCATCCTCGCTCTCCGATTCCAGTTCCCCATGGGCGAGGAACTGGAGGTCTTCGTCTCCGCTGGTCAAGGACTTGTCATCCTCGGACCAGACGGAGGAGGTGTGGTCCTCCTGGTCCCACTCCTCTGGGGCGCGCTCGTCGTGCGCCGCCATCGGATCCCACTCCGGCGTGGGTTCGCGGGAGGAGGAGGAGGAGGAGGAGAAGGACTGGGAGGAGAGATCCGATGAGGCGGAGGAGGAAGAGGAGGAAGACATTGCTACTGAGATTGGGGTTTCTTGGTGCCGATGGCCAGAACAGAGCAAGGGGATGAAGTGGCGAACTGTTCGAAGCGGTTAAATAAAAGGGAGATATAGTGGAGATTCAATGCCACAGCAGTTTCCGAGGAAGTGGTGCCCAAAAGAAAAAAAAACTGCCAGGTCACGCGGAGAAGTTGAGAAGGCAAGGCATCATGATGAAGGATACTGCGACGGTTCTGCTCTGCCACGACATGACCCGACGAAGAAAAAGCGGAGTGGTTTTGGAATTATCATTTCCAAAACCAGGGGGCATGTGTTATCACCAGAATTTGACCGGATCAGAGGTGGGTCGTGATTAAGGTGGGCTTGAAGAATATACACGGAAGATATACATGAATCGGCCTTGTACACGAAGTTTGGGCTAGTTTGCCCGTGTATCTGTAAATATAGTAGGATACGTGTCGGTTAGATAGAATTTGGCTCGTGCACGGTTGGGATTATTCCCACGTTAGAAAGTCTACGGACTATAAATATGTATCTAGGGTTATTGAGAAAGACAACAATCACGTTCACAACAAACCAATCTAGGCGCATCGCCAACCCCTTGTTTCGAGGGTTTCTTTCGGGTAAGCATCATGCTGCCTAGATCACATCTTGCGATCTAGGCAGTATACGTTTATTCGTTGTTCATGCATTGCTCGTGCTGAAGCCTTGTTGATGGCGAGCAACGTAGTTATCACAGATGTATTAGGGTTAGCATTGCTTTACCACGATGCATGCTTTTGTCCATGCTATCCCTAGACGTCTAGCCGCCTTTACACCTATCTTAGGTGTAAGGGCGGCACCTTGCTTGATCCATGTTTAGTAGATCCGATCTGTTATGATTGCTCCTTGTTCTTCAAGGATTAGTTTAATATCTGCATAGTTAGGCCTTGCAAACGGGTTGAAGGATCCAGTAGCACGTAGGGTGTAGTTTGCTAGCCCTAGATAAGATGTTCCGGGAATCAACTCCATGTTGGTTTTTAGGCCTTATCTAGGGCTGGTTTATTATCATCTTGCGTGGCTGCCAGGCTCAATCACGCGTAGGATGTTCCGATTATGCGGTGAAAACCCTAAATCGTCGTAGGTCGTTTTAGCTTTATATTGATCAAGCAGGACCACCATGTGATCGTAGACCTCATACGAATCATGGGTGGATCGGCTCCTTGAGCCGATTCACGGGACAACTTCGAGAGCCGATCGAGGCTCGTATTTAATGTATACGTGTATGCCATGCAGGAAACTAAGCGAAGCAAATCCATCACCTTCCTGACCAGGTATAGGTCAGGTGGCACGCCCTTGCACCAGCATCGGGACGTGCATGCCGGAGCCAGGGCCAGCCGCAGTTCTGGGAGCCTCCCGGCTCTACGTGTTGCCCGTCGCTACTCGCCGGTGGGTTTCGGATGCCAACACATTCTGGCACGCCCGGTGGGACAGTCTTCGACATCAACGGCATCGCCGTCTGCATCTGAGATGGCGTACGGTCGTCCAGTTACGTACGAAGATCTGACTGAGGAGCTCAAGAAGAAGTATGACGATGTCAAAGCTATCTTCGAAGCCGACCTCATCGGCTCTTTCCAGAGGACCCGCTCACACGGCATCAGGTGCAAAGGGTTTTCACCTGAAGGCGCGCTCGATGGAGTGGACCTGTCTACCCCTTCAGAAGAACGCACCAGGTCTCTTCGTCAGGAGGTTAATCACATGGTAGCTTATTCGCTACACCGCCATTCTGAGAGCCTGGTGAACGCTTTGGAGCGTGTCGCGCTTCGGGTGATCCAGGAAATCATGAGGCACCGCACTCTCCGACGGGACCTGCTCTAGGGACTCACCAAGGAGAGATACCCCTCCGGACCCGACCACCGCTGCCGTTCGCGCCGGCAGCACAGAAGTGCCGAGTTCACCGGCATTCATCGTCTACAAGATCGGTGGTGACCCTAGTGATTACCAGTTCTTGTATGAGGCGCCTAAGGAGATCCCTCGCGGATACACGTGCACATACGTGCCAGACTGGAGTAACTGGGCACTCACGAACCAGACTGCAACAGCAGGGGTTTCCGCAACAGCAGGAGGGGCTTCTGGATCAGATCTTGAGAAGCAGACGTGGCTAACTAAGTATGCCACTCCAACAAATATCCAAAGCTCAACTCCTACAGCTAGCTCAGATCTTGAGAAGCAAGCGTGGCTAGCTAAGTATGCCACTCCAGCGAATCTTCAGAGCTCGACTCCTGCAACTAGCGCCGCGGATCAGATCAGTACAATCTTGAGAGACCAGTTCGGCATGGTGCCGAAAAGGAGGGCAATCGGCTATTCCAAGCCGTACCCCAACGAGTACGATTTGATCCCGCTACCACCCAAATATCGGCTCCCTGAATTCTCCAAGTTTAGTGGGTCAGATGGATCCAGTTCAATCGAGCATGTGAGCCGATATTTGGCGCAGCTGGGCACGATCTCAGCGGTAGATGCACTACGTGTGAGGTTCTTCGCACAGTCCCTCACAGGATCGGCTTTCGGGTGGTACACCTCGCTGCCACCAGATTCAATCCGGACTTGGAAGCAGATGGAAGACCAGTTCCACATGCAGTATCATTCAGAGGCTTCCGAGGCTGGCATTGCCGATCTAGCACAAGTACGACGTAAGCGCGGAGAAACAAGTGTCGAATACATCCAGCGCTTCAGGACCATTAGGAACCGATGCTATTCGGCTCGTTTGACTGAAAAAGAAGCAGTCGAGTTGGCGGTGGTGGGTCTCGCATCGCCGATCAAGGATATGGCTTCCCAAGCAGATTACCCTTCACTGGCGCATATGGTTCAAAAGCTGTCATTATATGAACAGCGCCACCCAGAGTTGTACCAGGACAAGTTCAAGCGTGCAGTAGTCCTGGTTGAGACAGAGGAAGGTGAAGGCTCTGCAGGGGATCAAGAGGTAGCAGTGGCTGAATGGACTCGGGGGCAAGCCCCGTGTCCTGCAAGTGGGTTAAGCCACAAGGTCCTCCAAGAGGGTTTGACTTCGACGTGACCAAAGCTGAGCAAATTTTCGACCTCTTGCTCAAGGAGAAGCAGCTAAAGTTACCCGAAGGCCACAAATTCCCTATGGTGCAAGAGCTCAACGGCAAGCCATATTGCAAGTGGCATAACACGTTGACCCATACCACCAACGACTGCAGGGTGTGGCGTCAGCAGATCCAAATGGCGATAGAACAAGGGCGTCTAATTTTCAGCCAGTACGCCATGAAAGTTGACACACACCCCTTTCCCGCCGTTAACATGGTGGAGTACACTTACCCTGGGAGGTGCCAGCCAGGTTTCTCGTTCAGCATCAACATGGTCGGGCCTATGCACCACCCTGGTAAGGACAGAGACGAGGGCACCCGCTCTCGTGGCAAGGACAAGGAGGAAGCCGTTCCACGCGATCGGCTCCGACACGATGGCAAGAGCTACATCACAGAGGGAGAAGTGAAGAATGTGTGATATCAACGACCTCTCTCTGATCACCTCCTCAACAAATATGTGATTCAGTACGACCAACGCCGATGATACAGCGACGATGACGAAAGAGATCGTCTGGCTAGCAGGGACGCCAGGAGGCATCGTCGGCATGATCGAGACGAGGAAAGATATGAGCGCCATGCCAAGGAGAAGTCAAGAGAGCAGGACGACGTGGACAGGGACTGGGACTGTCCCTTCTTCAAACACTCGCTGGGATTCAGGAATGAGCCGATTGCCCACAATCGGCAACTGCCCAGAATGTAGACCGAAGAAGAAGGGCACAGGAGACGTGTCAGTGTTCAAGCGTCTAGGACCTCTCCCGTCTCGGAACAAGCAAGCTGAGTCCTCTCGGGTGGAAGATCTTGAGGAATTAGAAGACGAAGAAGAAGAAGAAGAAGAAGAAGAAGAAGAAGAAGATAAGTACCACCGGCCAAGGTGGTGCCCTGATGGACTCAGCCACTCCCAAAAACGTAGGGTTCAGCGACTACGTTGCTTGGAGGAAGCCGAAAGGTTATACCTGCATACGTTGAGGAAAGCGCGGCCTGATCTGGCCGCGAAAATTCAGCGAACTCTGGACGAGGAGGGTCGACCACAAAAGAAAGAGTGGTGCCCCAAACAAAGGAAAGCCGATGATGAGACATCGGCTGGCACAAACATGGTGTTCATCCTGCCAGCAGAGTTTTGTGCTCCTGGAACAGAAGAGGCATCTGTGGCACAACTTGGATCGCGGCCCACGGCCGGTTATTTTTTAGAAGCCACGAGAAAGAAGCTACGGACACCCGAAGGCCCCGTACTTACGAGGTTATATCAATGGGCAGCCTCGTCAACAAGATGCTGGTGGACACCGGAGCGGCAGTCAACATCATGCCATACTCCATGCTACGTCGTTTGGGACGCTCTAGCTCGGATCTGATCAAGACCAACGTCACACTGAGCGATTTCAACGGCCAAGCATCAGAAGCACAAGGTGTTCTGAACGTGGATCTGACCGTGGGCAGGAAAACCATCCCTACGACATTCTTCATTGTCGATAGCAAGAGCACCTATGCTGTCCTGCTAGGGAGAGATTGGATCCACACCAACTGTTGCATTCCATCCACGATGCACCAATGCTTAATACAGTGGGATGGAGATGAAGTCGAGGTCGTCCACGCAGATGACTCAGCCGAGATCTCAACGGCTGGCATGAACGTTTGGGAGACGGCAGGCCAAGAGCCACTCTCCGGCATCACTTTGGACGACTGCGAGCGCATCGACGTGACAAAAAACGGGGTGAGGCTGGTCTTATCCACTGGCCTGACCGTGTAACAAGAGTAAAGGCTATGGACATATGTGGCGAGGCCGATCCCTGCGATCGGCCCCAAAAAATAAAAAGTGATAATCTTGTCTCAAGCATGTCACGTAGTCATAGTAAAGCAAGACCAAGATGTAAACCTTCATTGAGCAATGCAATCAAAATGGGGGCCGATTCCAGCAATCGGCCCATATTAACTATCGACCTAATTCCAGGAACAGCTCCGATTGCTAAAGCACCATATAAAATAGGGCCAAAGGAGTTAAAAGAACTTAAGGAGCAATTGGATGACTTGGAACAGAAAGGATTTATACAAGAAAGTGTTTCACCATGGGGATCACCTGTGATCTTCGTGGATAAAAGAGATGGAGGAAGAAGAATGTGCGGAGACTACAGGAATCTGAACAACGTCACAATCAAGAACAAGTATCCACTTCCAAGAATACAAGATCTATTCGATCAAGTTAGAGGCGCGGGAGTCTTTTCCAAAATTGATCTAAGATCCGGTTATCACCAGATAAAGATCAAGAAGGAAGACGTTCCGAAAACTGCCTTTGTTTCAAGGTATGGACATCATGAATACCTTGTAGTACCTTTTGGATTAACCAATGCCCCAGCAATTTTCATGAATCTCATGAATAAGATTTTCATGCCATATCTAGACAAGTTTGTCATCGTATTCATTGATGATATCTTGATCTATTCCAAAGACAAAGCTGAACATGCTGAACATCTGAGGTTAGTGTTGCAAACACTAAGGGAACATCAACTCTATGCCAAATTTAGCAAGTGTGAATTTTGGCTAGATCAAGTGGAATTCCTTGGTCATGTCATTAGTAAAGATGGAATAGCTGTTAACCCGAGCAAGGTAGCAGCAGTTCTAGAATGGGAAGCACCCAAGACTGTCAAGGAAATCCGAGGATTCCTAGGAATGGCAGGATATTATCGGAGATTCATTGAAGGATTCTCCAAGATAGCAGGGCCCATGACGAAGCTGTTAAGAAAGAACACACCATTCGTGTGGTCAGAGGAGTGTGAGAAGAGTTTTCAAACTTTAAAAGAGAAACTCACCACAGCACCGGTGTTAGCGGTTCCGGAAGTTGGCAAGGATTACACCGTGTACTGTGACGCATCCAAGCATGGATTGGGTTGCGTACTCATGCAAGATCGGAAAGTGATATCTTATGGATCGAGGCAACTCAGACCTCATGAAGTAAATTATCCAACGCATGATTTGGAATTAGCAGCAGTTGTTTTTGCACTCAAAACCTGGAGACATTTTCTCTATGGAGCCAAGTGTGAGCTCTATACAGATCACAAGAGTCTCAAATATTTCTTCACTCAGAAGGAACTAAACATGAGGCGGAAAAGATGGCTTGAACTGATCAAGGATTATGATTTGACAATCAATTACACTCCCGGAAAGGCCAATGTTGTAGCAGATGCCTTGAGTAGGAAGAGTACCGAAGGAGTGGAACAAGAAGTATCACCAGAGTTGAGGAAGGAAATAAGTCAAGCCCAAATACAACTTTGGGAGAAGGAAGCTCATGAAGGACTATCGGCCTTGCAAGTGGCCGATGAGCTAAATGTCAACCTGAAGAATGAGATAATGATGGGTCAGCTGGACGATCCATTCATCGTGGAGGAGATGAGAAGGATAGATGAAGGAAGACCATCAGAATTTCACCGAGGAGAATCAGGATCACTATGGTTTCAAAAGAGAATTTGTGTTCCGGATATTGCTGAAATCAAGGAAGTAATACTCCGGGAAGCCCATCAAACACCATATTCTATACATCCAGGAAGTACAAAGATGTACATGGATCTAAAGGAGCTATTCTGGTGGAATAACATGAAGAGAGAAATAGCACAATACGTGGCGGAATGCCACACCTGCCAAAGAGTGAAGGCTGAACATCAGAGTCCGGCAGGGAAATTACAACCTTTACCTATTCCAGAATGGAAATGGGAGGAGATAGGAATGGATTTCATCACCGGACTACCCATGACCAATAAAAAGAAGGACATGATATGGGTAATCGTGGACCGGTTGACGAAGAGTGCACACTTTTTAGCGGTAAATCAGCAAGATAAAGGAGAGAAACTCATCGATCTTTACATCAAAGAGATCGTGAGTAAACATGGAGTACCCAAGAAGATCGTGTCGGATCGAGGATCTGTGTTCACATCAGCATTTTGGAAGCAACTACACGAAGCTTTAGGATCCAAGTTGGACTATAGTACCGCCTATCATCCTCAGACAGGTGGACAAACGGAAAGAACTAACCAGATTCTAGAGGATATGCTTAGGGCTTGTGCCCTAGACTTCGGAGGATCATGGGAGGAGCACTTACCACTAGCATAGTTTTCATACAATAATAGTTACCAAAGCAGCATCAAGATGGCACCATTTGAAGCTCTGTATGGAAGAAAGTGTAGATCACCGATATGCTGGTATGAAGCCGGAGCAAGCAAAGAGTTCAACCCTGATTATGTCAAGGAAAAGCAACAAATCATTGACATTATCAGAGATAGGCTCAAGATAGCCCAGAGCCGACAGAAGAGTTATGTCGATCAAAAGAGGAGAACATGGGAGCCACGAGTTGGAGACATGGTATACCTTAAGGTGAGCCCGATGAAAGGACTTCAGAGGTTTGGAGTGAAAGGAAAGCTAAGCCCTAGGTACATCGGACCTTTCAAGATTTTGAGTCAAAACCGAGGGTTAGCCTTCGAATTGGAACTACCGGGAAGGTTATCCCAGGTTCACAACGTATTTCATGTGTCGCAACTCAGAAAATGTTTGAAGACCCCAGATGAACCAGTATCACATGAAGAGCTTGAGTTACAACCAGATTTGACATACATCGAGAAGCCAGCGAAGATTCTCGAGGAAAACTGGAAACAACTCGAGAATCGAGCGATAAAGTACCGCAAGATACAATGGAAGCATCATCCCGAGAGGGAAGCCACCCGGGAAAAGGAGGAAGACCTGAGGAAAACATACCCCGAACTTTTCAGGTATTACAACCACAACTTCGGGACGAAGTTTTCTTTAAGGGGGAAAGGCTATAATGTCCCAGGTTTAGAGACGATCGAGGGGTAGATTTTAGAAAGGGATGTGCATTGCATTGTAATTTACGGGGAAATTTTGCGTTTTTAAAACAAAACTGCATCGAAGGGGGACAGGTTTCTCTCTCGACACCTTACAGGGTTAGGGTTTCGAGAGTGCGATGAACTTGTTCCTACTTATCTAAATTAGGGTTTTGAGAAGAGAGAAGTGATATTACATTGAAATCTTAAGTTGCATGATTGAATTATAAGTTAAGTTGTTTGAATGAATTCAAACCAAATTTGAATTTGAATTTCAAATTCAAACATCAAATGATTATCAAATAATTCTAATTTGAGATAATTTGACACACAATTATCATTAAGCAAGAATATAAGTAATACAAGAATTGCATTAAGCTCATTAAGGAAAACTTGAGCTTTATTGATAATCACACACATGATACATTGTCTTTACAATATTTAGAATAGAATTATGAATTACAACATATTACAAGAATTGGACAAAATAGAAAAAGAAAAGAAAAGGAAATTACAATTCAATGATCTATCCTAACACTACAAGCTAATCTTCATTTAGCCTTGTACTTGATGATCTCCATGATCCTTGGAGCATCAGGTTGATCCCTGCAAACAAACACAACATAGAGCACATTATGCCAAGTGGCATTGCCACTTGGCAGGTTAGCAAACAATTGAAATGAAGAGGATATGATCAAGTCTCTGCCGAGCAGATCCATGCCACAGATAGGACCAAGTCCAAGTGCACAGCACTTGCACACACACACACAACCAGGCAGCACACAAGGCAGTGTGCATGTGTAACACACACACACAGTGAGTCACCATGGTAAGATGTGGTGCTGTCGACCAAAGAAGCCATGATTGGCCATATAAAAGCTTTTCACAGCCAAACCCTAGTCATTCGATTCATCCATCGGCAGAACTGAACTGGTAAGCCACAAGAACACCAAGAACAGCTAGAACAGATAGAACAGCTTCACTGTTCACTCTACTCCAGCACACCACTGAATTAAATCAAGCTTCATCAAGTCACCAGGAGGAGCAGGGCAAGCAAATCAACCATAAGATCAACACAGAAGCAAACCTCTACACCAACATCAAATTCTAGGAGCTGGAGTGAGGTATACCAAGCATCATGAACAAACCAGATGGTTTTGTTCATATATAAGCATATGCATCAATCACACATAATCAAAAGGGTGAGATACCCAAGTTGTGTCATCATCTGGCTACTAAGCCATATGGTGCAAGCAAGAGCAGTAAGGCTACTGGTAAATCATCTAAAGGGAACAACAGCTATGACAATCAATGCATAACTGAAGAAATCCAACAAGAGATGAGAGCACAAGCTAGCCTAGCTACACACTTAGCACCTACAGCTAGTTTGACCATCAGACTTAGACAAAATATTGTCTATTTGATTTCAACATCAAGAGCTACTGGTAATCCAATAAATGGATCACCCAGAAAGCATTTGGTGAGCCACAGCAAGCCAACAAAGAGGGGAGCTACCCTAGGGCAGCATATGACTACTGCCAGGGTCACCTCAACCCCTAAAAATAGCCAAACCACCAAGCCAAGCACAAATATCATCACCCTGATTGGGTTCAAAGTGGAGCTAGGGTTCCCAACCACTGTTGGCATCCATCTAGCTCAAGCCAATCAATTGTGATGATCATCACTGTATCACAGTTCACATCAATTATCCATTCAATCAATAAAGGCAACACAGATAATTGATATTAACAAGTAAATCATGAAACAAACATTTGCTAATGATCCAGAGGATCACTGCAAGCATCAGTTGATGCTTGAGCAAGCATCAGCACTGATCTGTGCCACACACATACACAGAGATAAGTCACAGCAAGGCACATGCAACAGGTAAGCAATCCAATGATCAGCTGTTGATGAACATATGATCATCAGAGCTTGCTATGGCATGCTAGTGCATGTCAGAGCATCACTGAGCAGCAAAGCATAGTACCAGATAATTAAATAGCCACACATAATCTTCAGTTGCTTCACAGATAACCAAATGGATAATCAAATGATTGTATCCAGAAGCACATCCAAGGCTGGATGAACCACTGGATCAAGATAAATAAGTAAAGCACTTAGTGCTCATTACTGAATCATGCAGTTAAACCAACAGTAATGCTCAATTGAGCATACACATGAAATTGAGCACAAGGGACAGCATACCATTGCCCTGGTACTTGCTAAATGGCAAGTAATACACACAGAACCCAAGCTAGATCAGCATACATGAACACACTGGACATCTAGCAAGCTTAGTAACAAGAACAGGGCCACAGTGAAAGAATTAAGCAAGAAAGGAGAGCATGGCAACCCAATTAAATTAGGAATTCCTGCACAGATATATGGCAAGGCATCACACAGCAATAGCACATGCCTTGGGCAGGCAAGCACAGCAGCACAAGCATCAGAGCAGCATAGCAGCATACGCACACACAGCAAGCTAGGCGCAGCAGTAGCACAGCTAGAATCATGGCAAGCAGCGCACAGCAGTAAGAGCAGCTGCAGTGGCAGCAAGGCATGGCGGCATCTCCATCAGGAGGAGGGCCATGGCCAGAGCTACTAGAGGAAGAAGAGTAGCAGGTAAGAATGAGAGAGAGGAGAGGACTGGAGGTGGCGTGTACCTGGAGCGAGCAGGCGACTGGGCAACCATGGCGGCCACGGCGGCACGCACCGAAGCACGGCGGCGCCAGGCCAAGCCAGGCCATGACGGTGCCGCGGCAGCTCACGCACACGATGGCGAAGCCACGGCGGCGCCACGGCTTCAGGAACGTCGACGGCGACAGGATCGCCGTGGATCCCACGGCCAGACGAGCAGAAGGGTTGGGGGCAACGCGAAGAGGCGACGAAGGGCAAATCGGTGCGGTGGATCTGAAGCGCCGTAGAACGGCGGTTCAGACGCACCCCATCTCGCCGGCGGCGATGGCCGGAGTCGGCCGGAACAATTCGGCGAAGGGGCGGCGACGCGCGCGTCGCCAGAGCTCTAGGGTTAGGGTTCGGACATGAGCGCGCGAGAGAGAGAGAGAGAGTGAGCGGGTTGGGCCGGACCGGGTGGGTCGGCCACACCTAACCCGTTGGGCCACCTGACAGGTGGGGCCCAAGGGTAAAATAGTCTTTTCACAATTCAATAAAAACCTGAAACTTTGAAATTCAATAGAAAATTGATAAGAGCTCTAAAAAAATAATTAAAAATATGTAAATGGATCAGCATAAAATTTTCTATTTAAATAAAATACCAAACAGAATTTTTGAAGACAATTAAGAATAAGTCCTATTTAGATGATTTAAATAATAATTTAAATCACTCATATTATTTTCAATAATGAAAATAAGTCCATTAATGCATTTGGACTTTAAAAAACATCTTGACAATATTTCAAGATTGTATTTTACCCTAAATTAAGTATCTCAAAATTATTCTTAGTAATTACCTCTCACATGAAATAACAACGACATCGGAAAGGGGGAACAAACCCTAAAACTGGAATCATGCATAATTGCTTCTTTAACCATTGCCCTTATCGGACAATGATGCTATTTTTCAGAGACAGAGGACAAGGGTCAGTCCACACCTTCCAACTGCAAAACTTTGCAGTGTTCAGGCAAATTCATCACTTGCTCATGTCATTTGAGTATTTCTATCAAATTACCTGCAAAATACTATGGTTATCACTATTGCATAAAAAACCAAAACCACTACTTTCATAACTATGAATATGACTATGTGGTGGGCAATGGAACCATGGATTGTGTTGATATGGTGAAGGTTCCATTGCAAGGGTTTATATCCATCTAGGATTAAACAACAATTGTCGCCAGTGATTCTTGTGCCGTAATAACCGTGTTAACCATAAGATCCGGAGTGGGACGGAATAGTCAAAAGTGTTTCCACCTCTCGTTCATCAACGGATGCGCTTTACCATAGTACACTTGTAATCCAAGGGGGCAAGCGGTGAGGCTGGGGAGTCCTAAGTCCCCACGGCATAGTCCGTAGTACACTTGTCGCCCGAAGGAGCAAGCGGTGAGGCTGGGGAGTCCTAAGTCCCCACGGTAATGCGGTCTATGATTGATTGCAGCTACCGGCGTAGGAGTGTATGGTAGAGCCCAGCACTGTCGTCGTGGTCGGGGTCCACCTTGAAATCTACAGGAATAATGGGACCGGCATGGACCCAGGGTCGGGGCATGCAACAAAGGGTGGGTGTTCGAGGTAGCGGAGGAACATGATTGGCTAGACCTTATACCGAGCCTCACACCGAAGGAAGTGTGGATAGGAAAGCTGCCCGGTTGGCACCAAGGTTAAGATCTCTTATGGGTAAAGCAACACACCTCTGCAGAGTGTAAAGAACCGTGACCTGTCACTCCCTGTTCCGGGATAAGGAATTGCGAACGCGGCCGGAAAGGAGCTCCATGAAGTTCTAGTAAACCGGTGAAGGCTGACGGACATAGCTCTTTGGAATAAAAGCAATCTCTTGAAGAAATGTTTATCAAAACTTGCATTGGTATTAGACTTTCTGATCTAATATCGTAGCTAGAGCATTAAACACCTCTTATCTATAATGAACTTGTTGAGTACGCTCGTACTCATACCACTCTTAAATCCCATGCTTAGATTGTCTGAACCGTCTGGAGGAGGACTACGACAACAATGAAGGAGCCGAGATCATCGGCTATGAAGAACCAGACCTCTCTGGAGGTATCGAAGGCGTAGACTACCTCATCGTCTACGGAACCGGGGAGGCTTCCGGAGGAGATCAAGCCTAGAAACATCCAGTAGTAGTAATCGAGCAGCCCGAACTCTTAGTATTTAGCTGCTCGAGGAAATAAATGTATAACTTAATGAGACTCTTATATTGTAAGCTAAGTTGGGTTCGCCTCGAACCCAGGAGTATCCCTCTTAGGATCCAAGAGGAGCTCCGAGACGATATGTGTATGATGTTTGTAATAGTAAATGAATGAGTTATGGACCTGCTATGTTCTGTTGTACTACTCTGAGGGATGTAATATTTGCGGAATGGTACTTCGTGAATGTTATATCAACGACTGGCATACTACAACATGCAGTGGTATGCAGGGTCACCACACTGAGCCATGAGTTACTATTTCAAGATTATTAGTTTTGAGTTTATAAAACTAAGAAACTCATGGGCATTAAATTGTGTGTTAATGTTCACTGACCAATTCGTTTATACTCACATCACATTTGGATAAATATGCCTATTTTTAATGTAATAATGCACAATTGTATTAAAAGGCAAGTTTTATGCATCTCAGATTAAAACATGCATAATGTCTCGCTGTTAGCTTGCATGTACTAGCTCCATTTCGATTAATAAGGCTTAATTTATTTTTGAAAAATCATACCGAGTAAAGTTTGATCAAGTTTTACAAAGGAAAGTACTAACATGCAAATACAAAATCAATATCACTAGATACATGATGAAATATATTTTTATATGATATCTATAAAATATTATATTTGTTGATATATTTTCTAAAATTTTGATTAAATTTTACTTGGCTTGACTTTTCAAAATATATATAAGCCTTATTCATTGGAACCTCGGAGGGAGTAGGTGTTATGCATTGTAGGGACTTGAGCTAAGTTGTACTCGTGGGCTCATGGGCTGCTCCTAGTTCCATAATTTTTTTAGCGTGCTATAACGCTATAATGTTACAACAAATAGCGAGCTTAGCGCCGCTAATAGCGAATTGAATTTCTTTTTTCCAAAATATAATCTACCAAAATTTTCATGACTCTGAGGTTCAACCCAATTCATCTTTTATTTCTTTTTCCTTCCGATACTAAGTAAAAGGCTAGCACCATAAAGAATTATGCATAGCGTAGCGTTCATCTTCTAAATACGGTATAATGCCACTAAAACGTCGAAATAGCGTGCTTTTTTTCCATGATTGTACGCGATCCAAGTAATTGTATTTTCCACTAGAGTTTTCATCCATGCTTGCCGGTGGTGAACAGAGTGGGTGCTCCAGAAAGCATAGTCAAAGAGTTTCACAAAGCTTGGCAAACGGAGGGAACGGATTTGGCATTGTATTGGTCTAAAATATTGATTTGTTTGTTGGCATCAGTTCTGGGAGTGAACCTATATAGTGTGTGATATCAGAGCAATCTGAGCAGCAGTTATGCTCACGAACATCCAAGATGTCTATCGCTTTATTGGGCTCCCAGACCTTTCATGACATCTAATGCATGTGGATTTTTTACGACAGGAAGCGCAGTTGGATCAATCCTACACTAAGCCAAGGGCCCGAACATTTTTTACAGCCCTGATTATGGTTGCCATCTGACCATCTCCGAACTTGATCTCTGTTGCGTCGTACAAGGCTGTTTGTGTTAGCCAGTAGTACGGAGTAGTATATTTCCTGGCGTCTCCGACTCCTATCGCCTTGTAAAATTATAGGTGGCATTTAGCATCTCAAGCTTGCTCCCAAACACAAGACCAACAGCATTTGCCTTGCCAACACTCTTTGAATGGACAAGAAGAAAGGTAGTTCAAACCAATTAAAAGAGAAAGCAACTCAACTGCAATCCTGGTAGTGCTATGTTTATATACATCGAGTAGTAGAAGGATTGTTCATTTATTTCCATCTAGTCCCCCAATTTGTTTTTTTTCTGTTTCCAACTACTTTTTTTATCTGTAAGTACATTACATTTTAGTACCAGATCCCCTGACCACAACAGCGCAATAGCCCACGTCAGTCGGTGTCCAGCACCGGAGTATCTCCGGAGACCCTACACACAGGAGCTGCCAGCCGGTGGGTGCGATTCAGCGGTACGGCGAAGAAATGCGTGGCTGGATTCTTGGAGGTGACCCTCGTGAACGTCTGACTGCGACGACTGCGCGCCGGGTCGCCTCACCTGCAGGACGAGCTTCGTTCTCGGCATTTCCGACGCCACCTCCACTCGTCCCGTCCAGTGGAAGCCTCGGCTCGGCTGCCTCCCCAGGTCAGCTCTCGCTCGCCTGCCCACCAGGTGTTTGTGTTTATTCCCGTCCGCCTCCTAGCTTGAGCAGCAAGCTAGTGACTACTCACGGTCTCCTAAAAAAGGTTTCCATAGGATTGATGCACCGGCTGGTTGCTTTCACAGATGTAAGTAATGGCCGTCAGCTAATTTTTTTTTTTTTTTTTGTGGAGGAAAACCAATTAGTTGTTTATGCCCTACATCATGGGAAGTCTAGAGAATCGGTAGGCTGGGTCGACCTAAAATACGACTACCATGCAGCCAGTCGCTGTAGGCGAGTAAGATCCTCGACCACGCTTGCGTACCTTTCAATTAAATATGGGGCTCGTGGACGAGTTTAAGTAATCAAGTTGTGTAATTGTCCAAGTCAAGTAAAATATGATCAAGTCTTGACACTGATGGCTTTAACCTTTAGCAAGCATCAACCGAAACGAATTGAGATATGTGGGTGCAGGTGTGACAGGGACATAAATCATTGATTTTAGTGTTGTATGGTGCCTAGTGTGCTGATCAGTGTGATCACTACGAACAAAGAGGATTAAAGGTATTTCCTCTAGTATCATGTATTGGGTCAAAATCATAGTACAGCAAAAGGTGGAGAAGAGGGCATTAATCACCTGCACAGGAAGGATATTAGTCACCACCAGCAGTCAAGGCAAAGCAACATCAAAAGCAAACAGTACATTCCATTCAATTGTGAACCTAGCCTTCATTAGAGAGAATGCTTTGATCCTTGAGAAACAAAAAAAAGGTTACTCTCAGTTTCATATCTCCCTTTTTTGCAAGCTGCAATCTCTCTCATCTTTGATCCTAGAGAAGAAGAAAATCACACCTGACCTTCAGAGAAGGAGAAAGCAAAGCCACTCCTCGCACAACTGCAAGACTCTCTCAAGTGCTGTGGAATGGTGGGATGAGTGGCGGCTGCGCATTACCGCACGTGGCAGTCTCTTCGTTCAGTGGCTCCTCTTCTTCTTAGCACCCATGCATAAGCTTGCTATTTCCTCTCGGTTAAGATCTTTGATATGGGCATATGGCTCGCGTACCTAAGCAGCGACGCTCTGGCCATATATGCCCTTGCCACCTTCTTCAACCGCCATAGGAGGCAAGATTGTATCTCCGGGAGAAAGGCAATAGCATCCTGGAGGTGGTGTGGGCGCCTGTTCTCCTAATGCACCTTGGTGGACAGGACATCATAACCGCCTACAACATCGAGGACAATGAGCTGTGGATATGTCACGTCCTCACCGCAGTGTCTCAGGTCACTGTAGTCATCTATGTGTTCTGGAAATCCTGGCCAGGAGGCGACAAGAATTTTTGCAGGCATCAGTCTTGTTCTTTTTCCCCGGGATCCTCAAATGCATAGAGAAGCCATAGGCTCTTATGATTGCTAGCATTAATAGCCTAGTCAGCTCTTCAGACCCACCTCTGAACAAAGGAAAAACCATTTCGATTCAAGAATACGTGCAAGAAGTAAGGGATTTTGTCCAGGCCGACCATGGCCATCAAGCCCAGGGAGAAGGTGATGTAGCTGACCTTGACCACAACTACGTTCCCCAAGCCCAAGGAGATAGTGACGCAGTGGACCTTGAGACCAAACATCATCGTCGAGCCCAAGGGAGAAGTTACTACAGCTGACCTTGACCCCGACCATGTTCCTTAAGGCCAGAGATCGACTAGCTGGTGAAGTAAGCCGCCAAATCCAAAAAGGGAAAAGGAGAGAAGATTGGACCTTGAGACCCACTATTTGTGGACCTTGCATCCTTGTATCATGAATTCATGATCAATTGGGCATCCTTAAATCGTTCTGAGTAATTGATGGGAATAAAGCATGTGCATCTTTGCAAACAAGTCTATTTTGCACGATCTTCTCTACACCAAAATAAAAGATGGCCAGTTTGCATGAATCATCACGCGAAGTAGACAATACATGCTCCGGACTTCTTTCTGGTTGGTTGCGGATGGCATCTTTGTGCCTGCCACTCGTAGCCATCAGTCTCTTCCACAAGAGCCACAAAGAAGCTTATAATTTTGACAATGTCAGGGTTACATATGCCTTGTTCTGTTGCACTAATGTGGTGTAGTATTTTTTTTCCTTTTATACAAATTACATCGAGCGGAAGTTGTCTAGCATGGTTGCCCAATATAGCCTCATAGGTTGTTCGCCCGAAACAAAAGTCACAGCAAGAAGATTTTCATCCTTAGTTCCTTGAACTGCGAATACTTTCTTGACGAGTGTTGGTGCATGAAGTCATGCCCATCATCTACCAGAATTACAGGGTTGGTTCTTGGACATGTGAAAGGTTGGTGGAAGGAACGCATAGTAGATGTTGCCAGTTATAGGGTGTTTAACGATCACAGGGGCCAATGGACTATTCAGCATAAAGGATGCAACCACGAGTCCACGACCTGGAATGGGACTTAAACATGACGTTTGGCGAGCGTGTCCTTCTCTGGCACATCGTAGTAGACCTATGTTTTTACCAAAAGGGCAGTCTATCAGTTAGTTATGAATTAGCCACAGGATGCAGAGAAATTTTCAACTACATGATACATCTACTGTTCGTCAATCCTGAGATTCTATTGTCCGGCACTAGACGAAATCTGTTCCTGATCGCTAATGCCCAACTAGTGAAAATTCTCGAGGATGAAAAACTATTGCTCAAGAAGATCATTCAGGGCAATAGCCCATCATTCATGGAGATCCTCAAGTGCAATGAGCCATTCCTCCAGTACCTCAAGGGGAAAACACCATCGCTACAGGAGATCAAAAGAGAACTCAAAGACAGAATAATCAGTAAGTTGCAGGTCACATAATACAGAGAAGCAGTTGAACACGCATAATCACCACTGGATGGAGATATGCCTGGATTCCTCCAGTACCTCAAGTGCAATGAGCCATTCCTCCAGTACCTCAACAAGGTTTTATTATCCATGATGCCTGGAAGATTTCTAAAGGTTTGTTGGCTTTAGGTGACGAGAAGATGTTGGAGGTGATTTAAGGTTGGTGGTTGGAGATACTCTGCTTTTCTGCCAGTAGGTGCCCAGGGTACCTACATGCCAAGAGCATGGGCTCTGCCATGGAATTGCTCACTTATGTCTGGTTCCTGCTGTCACGCATGGGTATGGAGACCTTGCCTGAGAGGCTGCTGATGACGAAGCGTCCAAGCTGAGGGGGAAACACCAAGGTTGATCCAGCGACTTCCTAGGTCAGCACGACCAATTGGGAAGAGGCATTGTTTGACCTAGGATGGTTACAAAAACCATTTGTACCCTGCATTTCGATATTAGTGGCTTTTTTTGGCTTTCTGTGCATCGTGAGTACATGGAAAAAAGGAACAAGACCGGGGGGGGGGGGGGATTTTTAGTTACATAAGCTGTTCGGCTCTTCAGTTGAATTAAGAGCCACACAATGTATGTATAGCTTTTGTATTACAGTATTACAGCCTCATTATTCTACCTGATCCATGTCTGTAGGAGTTTGGATTTGGTGTGAGATGTTCATTTGAATATTTGATTACCCTGTTGATATATTGTATTCCAATGCAATGTCTGCATTAACCATCTAGTGTTTAATTCTTTCATTTCTTAATTACTACAGTTTGATGCTATCAGTCTCTGTTGGTGTGCTGTTAGAACTTACCAGACTACCTCTCATTTATACAGTGACCGTTTCTGTGTCATGGATGCCCCATGGTAAATTTTATGATAAATGATTCACAGTCTTTAGCTACATATCAGTTCTTGGTGACAACCCACAGAGAGTACGCCACCTGTCAAATTCGCCGATCAGTTCCTTCAATTAAGGAGGAAAATATCAACATGGACCATTCTGAGGTATGATCTGATGTTATATTTATGAGGATAGCTTGATTTTACATTTATTATATATGCCATAAGTTGCCTTTTTAAATGTATAAAGAACACCACTGGAGACTGGGTAAAACATTAAGTAGACAACAGACAAGCATGCACTGTTAGATTAACATCAGAAGATTAGCATAAAAAATTATAACCCATAGAAAGACAGATACATAAAAGCATAAAATAATTCCATTCGGTGGCGAAGGAGCGACAGATCAACTTGTTGGACAGCTGACTGTGTGGCACCATGTCGGCCGACTGTCGTTCCTCTGCGCCACCAGGTCAGCTTGTGTTTATTCAATCTGTTCAACTGAACGCGAGATCCCCCTAACGCTTGCTTGGCTCCCACTCTTTTGATTTGTAGGTGCTCCTTTTGTGCAGCTTTAATGCGTGCCCCACTCCAGTTTGTTGGAAGCGAACCATGAATCAATGCTCGCTGGTTGGTACCCATGGTAGGCCACCCATCAAGTGCCCTGAGGCCTTAGCCGAGGAAAAAGAATTAACACCGACCATCTCTGAGGTATGATTTGATATTATATTTTTACTGGTATTAGTAAAAACATTAGTTAAAACATTAAGATAGATACGTAACTCCATTGGGTATTACTGATTTTACATAAATCATAAATGCTATAAGTTCCCTTTTTTACATATAGCAAACTCCATTGGGTAAAACATTAAGTACACACCAGACAAGCATACACGGTAAGATTAATATCACAAGATTAGCATAACAAACCATAACACTTCCTAAGATAGATACGTAGGTTTAGGGCCTAGATTCAGCCCTTCATCACATCCAACGCCGACTCGACGAGGGTGTGGATGCTGACAGCGTGGTCGCCGAGCCCAACGCTCCCGGAGAAGACGTTGAAGCACTCGAGCATCGAAGTGGTTGCAGCGACGTGCCTTAGCTGGTCCTCCAGCCCAAGCTCCACGAAGAGGGCCACGTAACGCACATCTGACCGCATCATGGCGACCACGAGCTCGATGGTGTATCGACGGACCCGAGGCATGTCCATGGACGGGCAGCTATACTCCTGCAGCACCTGCACCAGCGTCCTTGCTAGCCCCACATCTACCACGCTTGCCATGGCGAGGCTTGCACAGAGCTCCCCTGGCTCCATAAACCTGATCATCTGCGCGGCAAGCCCGAGAAAGATGTTAAGTATTTTCCCGTTCTCCACCATGATGGTCCTCAGCACCTTGGTGGCACCGGTAGTGACCCCTTTCAATGGGAGTTGCCACTCATCGCCGGCGTAGGAGCATAGGTTGTGTAGGATCCTCGCGGCCCATATGATGATGACGGGGTCGTTCAGGGCAGCGATGAGCCGTCCTACCCCTCCCCCGAGAGCCATTATGATCGTGCCGCAGTTTTTCTTACTCTCAAGGGCCAACATCGCAAGCGCCTCGCCAGCCTCCACCCGGATGGTGTTTGCCTGTCGACACTCCGTAATCGCCATCGGTTGCAAAAACATGGCGACTAGCACGCTCACCATGCCACCTGTACCGCCTATGAGTTCCCTCGCCTCGTCATCCATGGAGAGGCTCGTGAGTACCTCAATCGCCAGCCGGTGCAGCTCGAGCTGGAACTTCTTTTCTTGCCGCTGCAGAACATCCCTGATGTTGCTCACGGTGAAGACAATGTCGGTGAGCTCTCTCCGGAGGAGCTTCCCCGTGTTCCCTGTCATGCTAGCCAACCTCTTCACCACGTGGAGAGACTGCTTCACAGCCTTGAGCCTCATGTCTCTCGGCGTTGTCGGCGCCAGACCATGGTCGAGGCTGGAGTAGGAGATGATCTTGTCAAGAAGTCCCCGCGTGTTGCCGATCTTGTCACAGTTGTCGTGGTCGTGCGCCAAATTTTTCAGGATGGAGAGGCCGAGTAGGTTGAGTTCGTCTTGGTCGGCATAGAGTAGTGATGCCACGGATTCAATTGCTCCCGGGATGCCGGTTATGCGGAGCGCGATGACCTTCTTTCCTGTGAGCATGGACACGGCCACTGCCGCCGACCGCCGGACTTCCCTATCTGACAAGCCCTTCCAACTGAGCATCTCGATGAGGCGCTCGATGGTGGGCGCAGAGACGCCAATCTTGCGCAGTGTGGCATCAGAAAAGCGGTTGGACTCAGCGAGCGCGACGAGGATGCCGGCGCCGACACTTTGCTCATAGTGGGAGCCCGATGTGACGAGGTTGTCTCCGTAGGAGACGAGGTCCATGTGAAGGCCGTCGAAGATGCTCCGATCAAGGCACCGCGAGTAAGAGTTGTAGAAGAAGAGGCGGATGCCGACCTCGCTGGCACTAGGTGTGAGGTTATAGTCGTCGGCCACGCTTTCCAGGAGGCGGCAGTGACCCACCTTCCATTCCCACAGCGCCTTCTCGACAAGGAACAGGAGTGCCTCAGCGAGCGCGAGGCCATAGAAGATGTTGAGCGCGGCGCTGCGGTTTGTTCGCGCTTCCTCGCTGCCCCCGTAGTGTTGGTGGAGGAGGCGTACGAGGGAGAGGGACACACACACCGACGCCGAGAGCAGCTGCATCCACGAAAAGGTATGCACGGCGCGGGCGCAGGAGATGGCCTGGTGCTGCCACTCTAGCTCATGGCTGCGGCCCAGGATGCGGGTGTGCCCTCGATGAGGAGGAGGACCGTGATGCACCAGAAGTCGGTGCGGCCCAGCGTGATCGCGAAGCCGCCAAGGAGCACCACCGTGGCCCAAATGAAGGCCAGTGTGCCCAGACGGCTCGCCGCCTTCTCAAGCAACGCCAGCTGGAGAGCCAGCACGGTGAGGCGACGCTCCGGCAATGCCGCGTTGTCATCACCAACATCGGCCTTTGGGTACGGTGTGGCCTTCTGCGGCTCGAAGAGGGTCGGCAGCTGGTTGGGGATACTCACGCGGACGCTCGGGACGGCGGAACTAGCGCGACGATCCATTACAAACAGTCAGTTGTTTGGCTACGTGTGGGGTGTCTCTGTGTGTGCGCTTCTGGACTGTGCATGCACCGGGTATTTATAAAGCGTCCACATGCTATATGCAAGGTAGGCGAGAGACTATATTGATTCTTGGATGTATCGTTGATTTTTCAGTCTGTATAGGCATTAATTATCAGATGGGGACTATTCTTCTTTTTTCTTGTTACAACAGAATGTTGCTATTTAGGCAGCAAACGCAGGTCGCACCTAAAGTTGGATTTTCCCTACACTGATCAAGATCTTTTTTCCGAGAACCCTGATCAAGATCTTCACCTTCTTTCATACTTTACTCTATTATGGCCGTTAAGCCGTTTTACAGTCTCATTTATACCGTTTAGTTTACACTGTCTGCGTCGTCTGAGTCCAGATGTCAGTGACTCACACAATCACACTACTGAAGTTTTATACTTTTAATGTAGTCTGGAATCGTGTTCTTAGAAAACAAATTAACCTTCAAAGGTATATTTTGAATTTATAGATTCTAGCTTTGACTAACAACGAACCAATGTATTTTCTCACACAAAATGTTGGTTTTGACATTATCAAATGGCAACTTTTCTTTGTCTTGTCACAACGGAATATTTTTCTTGTTACAAAGGTATATTTTCTTACACGCACCAAACCTGGCCCAATCTAAACGATGCAGATTTTGTTTTTGCAGTTGCTTCACCACAAACTTGAAGAAACGTCAAGGGGCAGTGACTTCGAATTTTTTTTATGTAGCTTCTGGTTGGATCAAATTTTTTTGTTCATGTGCAATAATTCGATTGTTGTTTAATTAATGAAGAAGGTCGATTGTTAATTTCTCGAACAAAAATACTACATGAGATATTTACGGACGAAATTTAGAGCATCTTCAGTCGCGTTCCCCAAAGTGTATCCCAAAGCGCTCCGGATTTAGCGTTTGGGGGACGTAATTTCTTTGTGCCGTGTTTGAGGGGCGTCTCGCACTCTCACGGTCCCTAAACGCGCTCCCTAAACTTGTTCGTGTGTCAATGGCGCGTTAGGCCCGTCACTCCCGGCCTTGTTGGGCGGAAAGAGCCTTTGGGGCACGTGACTGGGGACGATAAAATCTCCGCCGCGCCCCAAAAATCTTTGAGGGACGCGACTAGAGATGCTTTTAAGCTCCGACCAGGAGAAAAGATAGCATGGACTTAGTAGCTCTCTTACCGTGTATTTCCCATGGTTTTCTCCGGGTTTCCTATGGAAAGATAGCATGAACTTAAGCTCCCATGGCGTGGAGTTCCTATGGTTTTCTCCGGGTTTCTCTTCCAAAAGTAGCGGTACTTCATGGAGTGTGGCAAAGTGTTGGGTGCAATAGTTAGTTTCGTTACCCTATCGTGCTCTAACGGCCTTCGTGTTGGCAGAAAATCATTTGTGCGAATGCCATTCAAACAAATCCAGCCATGCATGTCATTGTCACAGTTGATCGGGAATGCTGCATCATTGATCTCTCCTCTCCAAGAAGAGGAAATGAGCTTTCGCTTATGGGAAGCTTGGTCATTGTCTCCTTGGTTCTCCCGCTACAACTGATAGTCTCGTCTCGTTCCGTTGATGATATGAAGATGGATATACCGTCGTGAAGAAGGCAGTATATATACCGTTGATACTTTTTCTTGCAAGCTTGACAGTTTGTTTTGACATTATAGGACGGTGAACACTCTTGTTTGTCTTGTTACAACAAAATGTTGCTATTAAGACAGCAGGTGTAGGTTGCGCCTAAAGTTTGATTTTCCTACAGGGAGCTGACATGGCTCAGATCACTGATAAAAATATTGCCGTTCTTTCATACTTCATTATGGCCATCAAGCCGTTTTATAGTCTCATTTCTACAGTTTAGTTTACATTGTCCGAGTCTAGATGGCATTGGCTCACAGATTTATTAAAACAGTATAGACCGTATGTAACCTTCAAAGGTATGTTCCGAAAATTTAGATCCTAACTTTGACCAACAACTTACCAATGTGGTTGTCTGGCAGGTTGGTATTAAGGCAGAATGTTCGGATGTTATCAGATGGAGAATCTTCTTCCTGGATTTCTTGTTACGACAGAATTGTTGCACTTAGCGTGGTGCCTAAAGTTTCCTTCAGGGAGCAGACACGGTTTGTGCTTCTGAGCCTTGCATGCACCGGGTATTTATAAAGCGTCCACATGCTATATGCAAGGTAGGCGAGAGAATATATTGATTCGAGGCATTTTGGATGTATCGTTGATTTTTAGTCTGTATAGGAGGCATTATCAGATGGAGACTATTCTTCTTTTTTTCTTGTTACAACAGAATGTTGCTATTTAGGCAGCAAACACAGGTCGCACCTAAAGTTGGATTTTCCCTACACTGATCAAGAGCTTTTTTCCGAGAACCCTGATCAAGATATATTTTTAATTTATAGATTCTAGCTTTGACTAACAACGAACCAATGTATTTTCTCACACAAAATGTTGGTTTTGACATTATCAAATGGCGACTTTTCTTTGTCTTGTTACAACGGAATATTTTTCTTGTTACAAAGGTATATTTTCTTACACGCACCAAACCTCGCCCAGTCTAAACCGTGCAAATTTTGTTTTTGCAGTTGCTTCACCACAGGCTTGAAAAAACGTCAAGGGGGCAGTGACTTCGAACTTTTTTTTATGTAGCTTCTGGTTGGATCAATTTTTTTGTTCATGTGTAATTTTTTTGAAAAAGTGTTCATGTTTAATTCGATTGTTGGTTAATTAGTTAAGAAGGTCAATTGTTAATTTCTCGAACAAAAATACTACATGAGATATTTACGGACGAAATTTAGAGCTCTAGTCGCGTCCCCCAAAGCATCTCCCAAAGCGCTCCGAATTTAGCGTTTGGAGACGTTGTTTCTTTGCACTAGTGGAAAATAGGGCTTCCGTGGGAGCCATTTGTCGCGGGCGCGCCTGCACCCGCGACAAATGGGGTGGCCACGTCACTCCGAATACGGCAGAGGCTTTTGTCGCGGCCTTTTGTCGCGGGCCGTATTACGACCCGCGACAAAAGGGGTAGGAGCGACGTGGCCACCCCTTTTGTCGCGGGTCGTAATACGGCCCGCGACAAAATGTTCATGCCTATATATATAGAAGCAGCCAGCCACCCCCCACCTCATTTTTTCCTTGGTGGTGAAGGTGGAGGTGTATGCTAGCTCATTTTTTCTACATGTGCACAAGAGGTGTTTGATGGAATGCTTGTGAGAGGGATGCCACTTGGTTTTATTTGATAATTTCTCCTCTTTTTGATCCTAAAAGGTTAGCAACTATTTTCTCGACTATATATATATATGCATAGTCCGTACAATACTAATTTTAGCAAGGTGATTGCATCTGATACATATATAATTGTACTTATGATGCAGATGAGTCATCCATGGATGTACGGTAACCGATGTGCTTCCGCTTTCAGAGAGGGCGTGAATTCTTTCCTGCTTGTGGCTGAGGCCAACAAGTCGAAGCAAGGTTTTATGTGCTGTCCATGTCTAAAATGTAAGAACGAGAAGGATTACTCTTACTCAAGAGACATTAAGAGCCACCTGCTTCGGTTTGGATTCATGTCCAGCTATAATGTTTGGACCAAGCACGGAGAAGAAGGGGTTATGATGGAAGACGGCGATGAAGAAGAAGATAATGATGACAAGTACCGATCTATGTTCTCTGAATGCTTTGATACCGCAATGGACGACAATGAAGAAGAAGGAGGTGAAGAACAGGCATCAGATGATCCTGTTGATGATGATCTTCGTCGGACCATTTCTGATGCAAGAAGAGACTGTGGCACGGATAAGGAGAGGTTACAGTTCGACAAGATGTTAGAGGACCACCACAAATTATTGTACCCAGGTTGTGAAGATGGTCATAGAAAGCTGGGTAGCATATTGGAATTGCTGAAATGGAAGGCAGAGGTCGGTGTGACTGACTCGGGATTTGAGAAATTGATGATAATATTAAAGAAGTTGTTTCCAAGAAATAATGAATTGCCCGTCAGTACATATGAAGCAAAGAAGCTTGTCTGCCCTCTAGGATTAGATGTGCAGAAGATACATGCATGCATTAATGACTGTATCCTCTACTGCGGTGAGAAGTACGAGAATTTGAATAAATGTCCGATATGTGGTGCATTGCGGTATAAGATCAGAAAAGATGACCCTGGTGATGTTGAGGGCGAGCCACCCAGGAAGAGGGTTCCTGCGAAGGTGATGTGGTATGCTCCAATAATACCACGGTTGAAACGTTTGTTCAGAAACAAAGAGCATGCCAAGTTGTTGCGATGGCACATGGAAGAACGTAAGAAAGACGCGATGTTGAGGCACCCCGCTGATGGTCGGCAGTGGAGAAACATCGGGAGAGAGTTCCCGGATTTTGCGGGTGAGGCAAGGAACTTATACTTTGGTCTAAGTACGGATGGCATGAATCCTTTTGGGGAGCAGAGCTGCGAGTCACAACACCTGGCCCGTGACTCTATGTATCTACAACCTTCCTCCTTGGTTGTGCATGAAGCGGAAGTTCATTATGATGCCGAGTGCTTATCCAAGGCCCAAAGCAACCGGGCAACGACATTGATGTGTACCTAAGGCCATTAGTCGATGAACTTTTGGAGTTGTGGGCCAAACCAGGTGTACGTGTGTGGGATGAGCACACGGAGCAAGAATTTGACCTACGAGCATTGCTATTCGTAACCATCAATGATTGGCCTGCTCTCAGTAACATTTCGGGACAGTACGAACAAAGGATACAATGCATGCACACACTGTTTAGATGAGACTGAAAGTAAATATTTGGGAAAAAGCAGAAAAGTTGTGTACCCGTTCAATCGTCGTTTCCTTCCGCGCAAGCATCCCTTAAGGAAAAAAGGCAAGCATTTCGATGGCGAGGCAGACCGCCGTCCGAAGCCTGTCCCCGTAGTGGTGCTGATATATTTGACATGGTCAAGGATTTAAATGTTATCTTTGGAAAGGGTCCAGGCAGTCGACCTGTTCCGAAAGACGATGATGGACACGCGCCCATGTGGAAGAAGAAATCTATTTTTTGGGAGCTAGAATATTGGAAAGTCCTGGAAGTCCGCTCTGCAATCGACGTGATGCACCTGACCAAGAATCTTTGTGTGAATATTCTAGGTTTTCTGGGTGTGTATGGAAAGACAAAAGATACACCAGAAGCACGGGAGGACCAGGAATTTCATAAAGGACGAAACGGCAATCATCCATGGCAGTTTGTAGGGCCTGCCAGCTACGCTCTTACCAAACAAGAGAAGGAGATCTTTTTTGAAGCCCTATTCAGTATCAAGGTTCCGTCTGGTTTCTCGTCGAATATAAAGGGGATAGTAAATATGAAGGAGAAAAAATTTCAGAACCTGAAGTCCCATGACTGTCACGTGCTTATGACACAATTGCTTCCGATTGCATTGAGGGGACTTCTACCAGAAAATGTTCGACTAGCCATTGTGAAGATATGTGCATTCCTCAACGCAATTTCTCAGAAGGTAATGGATCCAGAAACTTTGTCAGGATTACAGGAAGATGTGGTCCAATGTCTTGTCAGCTTCGAGTTGTTGTTTTCACCATCCTTCTTCAATATTATGACGCACCTCCTCGTTCACCTAGTTGAAGAGATTAGAATTCTCGGTCCTGTATTTCTACACAATATGTTCCCCTTCGAGAGGTTCATGGGAGTCTTAAAGAAATATGTTCATAACCGAGCTAGGCCGGAAGGAAGTATCTCAAAGGGCTACGGAACCGAGGAGGTCATTGAGTTTTGTGTTGACTTTCTTCCTGACCTTAAGCCGATTGGTGTTCCTGAATCTCGGTATGAGGGGAGGCTGACTGGAAAAGGCACACTAGGAAGGAAAGCATCGGTGTGGAGGGACAAGATTTCTTTCAATCAAGCACACTACACAGTTCTATACAATTCCAGCTTGGTGGCTCCATACATCGAGAAACATAAGAATGTTTTACGAGAAATAAACCCGGGCCAGCCCGAGTCCTTGATTACACGTCAACACATGAATACCTTCGGCAGTTGGTTGCAAAGACATCTCATTAATGACCCATCTGTTGTGGAGCAGCTGTACTTGTTGGCCAGGTTACCATCTTCAAACATATGTACATTCCAAGGGTACGAGATAAATGGGAATACATTTTACACGATCGACCAAGATAAAAAGAGCACCAACCAAAACAGCGGTGTCCGCTTCGATGCAAAAGACGAGAATGGGCAGACCACCACATATTATGGATACATAGAGGAGATATGGGAACTTGACTATGGTCCCACTTTTAAGGTCCCTTTGTTTCGGTGCAAATGGATGAAGCTCAGCGCTATACATATTGACGATAAGTACGGTATGATAACAGTGGATCCCAACAATCTTGCGTACCTGGACGAGCCTTTTGTCCTAGCCAGCGAGGTGGCTCAAGTTTTCTACGTGAAGGACATGTCTAGCAAATCAAGAAAAAGAAATCAACAAAAGAATACATCAACCGAGGAGCCAAAGCGCCACATAGTTCTTTCGGGGAAAAGAAACATCGTGGGAGTGGATGACAAGACAGACATGTCAGAAGATTATAATAAGTTTAAAAATTCCGCCCTTCACGGTGAAAATTGACCCAAGCATCTTGCTAAATGATGAAGATTCTCCATGGCTACGGCGTAGAAGATCACAACACTAGATGGCGATGTAATAATGTATTCTTCATATATAGTTCCCAAGACAATCTCTACATTTATGTAATAATGAGAACCCTTTCCCCAACACTGTTAGAGGAGACGGAGTCTTTCACGGGCTTGCATGGAAATTTTTCCGAGGAGCAGCTTTCGAAGATGCCGTAGGGCGTGTGCACCAACGACATCTTCGAGAAGCTGCGCCACGGGAGATTTTCCAACCCTTTCCTTCATCCATGGGAATGAAACTGTGCTTGGCTTGTTGATCTGCTTGGCAAGGCGTATCGATGCTCCTTTTATAGGCACGGCACCGCTTCTACTTTGTCTTATTCCTTCGACAGGCCGTCGTGCGCTACATGCTTTATCTCATCGAGCAGTGCGTCCACCCACGCGTCCTTATCCTGCCGACAGCTTTAGTCGCGGTTGCAGCCACCAACCGTGACAAAAGGTTACCGACACATCCTTATCCCGCCGACAGCTTTAGTCGCGGTTGCAGCCACCAACCGTGACAAAAGGTTACCGACACATCCTTATCCTGCCGACAGCTTTAGTCGCGGTTGCAGCCACCAACCGTGACAAAAGGCCCTCCTAGATAAGCCTCCCCGGTCTTTTGTCGCGGTTTGAGCCTCCACCCGGGATGAAAGTTTCGCGCGCCACTTCGTTCCCGCCTATTTTCTTCCCGCATTCCCGCCATTTTTCCACTATATATATGTAGGCTTGGACTCATATCCGCAAACCTCATCACTCTCTCCCATGGCTTCCATCGTATGTCTAACACCCCGGGAGGCGGAGGCGCTTTGCGCCTCGAACTACCCCTGCCCGCCCGGCTACCGCGTCCCGACCGGCTGGTTGCCGAGCGTCGGAGGCGTACCGGTCCCTCCTATCCCTCTTGGTGTGCCACGCGAGATGGCCATCACGAACCACTACTATTTCGAGCTCACGCCTGAGCAGCGGAGGAATCCCCAGTGGCATCCCAACTACAGCCCGACTTGGGACAGCTTCTTCATCAATCGTCGTGAGAGGGCGGTTGCCAGGTACGAGGAGGACGGCCCGCCTCCTTCGAACTTCAACGAGGCCGGCCGTCGGATGTGGTGGCGCGGCCGGACTCTCCAGAGCGTCCTGGCCTATCGTGGCCCCCGCCTGCGCTACCCTCAATCCCAGCCCACGCGTGCTCACCCGCCGAGGTTGGACAACCGCGACCCCGATGCTAGCGACGATGACGTCGGCGACTATGATGACTACAGTGGCGAGTATTATAGGGCTAGGCACGACTATGATTGAATGGCTCCAACATTCGAATCTGGCCATGTATCTTAATTTTCAGTTGAGCTCGTACTTTAATTTCAGTTCAGTCGTAATAAATTTCGTGTCAACCACTTTATTGAACAAACAACCGTCAACGACTTTATAAACTAAATTTAAACTAATAGAACCGACAACGACTTTATTGAAATTACAATAAAATAGATAAATTACTAGTCTAGTCTCAGTCGTCGTCGGAGGTTGTCTCCGTCCAAATGTCATCCCACCGAGGGTCGTCTTCGGTCCAAGTTGTATTCGGGTTCTCGAGCTCGAAGTTGGCGACGGCCCGACGGTGGCGCCTGTTGGACCTGCGTTGTGCCCTAAGGATAGCGAAGAATGCGTCGGTGTTGTCGACGTCGTTGGGGAACTGCGCCCTCCACTGGCGCATCAACTGCTCATCGTGCTCGGCGATGGCGATCCTGCACTGCACCTGGCGGTGCCGTCGACGGTCCTCGTCATCGACGAGGCACGGCGGTGGCGCGAGGAACTCTGCCTCCTCTAGCGATTCAACATCCGGGAAGTTCATGTCGCGCCGTGGCCGCCGAAAACGCCACGCCGCCGCGTCGTAAGCGCGCGCCGCCAGCTCCGGCGTGTTGTACGTGCCGAGGGTGAGGCGGAAGCCACCGGCGCGTATCTCGGCGTAGAACCTACCGCTCGGACGCACTCGAACGCCACGGAAACCGGACGCCCCTCGACGACGTGGAGGCATCCCGGAGATGAATGAGCAGAGGCGGTGGAGACGTGTGGTTGCGCCCGCACTCGTCGCTCTATATAGTGCACGCGGACAGCGACGGGGCGAGTGATACGTCTCCAACGTATCGATAATTTCTTGTGTTCCATGCCACATTATTGATGTTATCTACATGTTTTATGCACACTTTATGTCATATTCGTGCATTTTCTGGAACTAACCTATTAACAAGATGCCGAAGTGCCGGTCTCCGTTTTTCGCTGTTTTTGGTTTCGGAAATCCTAGTAACGAAATATTCTCGGAATCGGACGAAATCAACGCCCGGGTTCCTATTTTTCCCGGAACCATCCAGAACACCCGAGAGCCGCCGGAGGGAAGCCCCGGGGCCCCACACCACACCCGGCGCGGCCGGAGGGGGCCGCGCCGCCCTATGGTATGGTGGCCCCAGTGCCCCTCCGAGGCTGCCCTTCCGCCTATTTAAAGCCTCCGTCGCGAAAACCCTATCACGTTCGACGAAACCCACGTAAACCTTCCAGAGCCGCCGCCATCGCGAGGCCAAGATCTGGGGGACAGGAGTCTCTGTTCCGGCACGCCGCCGGAATGGGGAAGTGCCCCCGGAAGGCTTCTCCATCGACACCGCTGCCATCTCCACCGCCATCTTCATCACCGCTGCTGCTCCCATGAGGAGGGAGTAGTTCTCCATCGAGGCTCGGGGCTGTACCGGTAGCTATGTGGTTCATCTCTCTCCTATGTACTTCAATACAATAATCTCATGAGCTGCCTTACATGATTGAGATTCATATGATGATGCTTGTAATCTAGATGTCGTTATGCTAGTCAAGTGAATTTTACTTATGTGATCTCCGGAGACTCCTTGTCCCACGTGTGTAAAGGTGACGAGTGTGTGCACCGTGTGGGTCTCTTAGGCTATATTTCACTGAATACTTATTCACCTGTTATGAATGGCATAGTGAAGTGCTTATTTATATCTCTTTATGATTGCAATGTATTTTGTATCACAATTTATCTATGTGCTACTCTAGCAATGTTATTAAAGTAGTTTTACT
>NC_061508.1:271354640-271369419 GCF_022539505.1 Lolium rigidum
AGCGAGGCACGTGGAAGCGGCGGTGACACGTGGCGAGGCACGTGTAAGCTACGGCTACACACGTCGCACGCGGGCAGCGACGGGCGAGGCACGTGGAAGCGGCGGCGACACGTGGCGAGGCACGTGTAAGCCACGGCTACACACGTCGCACGCCGGCAGCGACGGGGCGAGCGCGTGGAAGAGGCGGCGACATGTGGCGAGGTGAAACCTTACTCGGTGTCACTCCGCATATCATTAGGGGTGAAACATACACGACTATGTTCATTGTGAGATGCAACTAGTTATATGGATGTCATATTCATGTTCATTGTATTTTTCTGACAAATTTTCATATATAACACTTTTCTATTTGATTTACCATTTAAAAGTTATTGAAATAAGAAAAAACGAAAAAGAAAAAAAGAAAAAGAAAAAAACAGAGCTGATCCGTGTCCAACGGCTCCGGGCCGTTGGATTCAAACGGCCGGAGCCGTTGGATGCGGAGTGCCACGGATCGGCCAAAAGGGCCTTTTGTCGCGGGCGGTGGCTCAACCCGCGACAAAAGACCCTCCTTTTGTCGCGGGTTGAGCCACCGCCCGCGACAAAAGACCCCTGATATATAACCTCCGCGCGTCGCGGGCCAAGCCAGAACCCGCGACGACCAGGAGGCCAAACCCTAACTGCGCGCCGCCAGGCTGCCGGATTGCGCCGCCGCCGCCGATGCCCTCAGCCGCCGTTCGCGCGCTCCTCCGTCGACGCTCCATCGCCGCCGACGCCTGCGCGCTCCTCCGCCTCCTCTGCCGCCTCGACGTACTCCAGCGCCGCCGCCAACTGTGCCTCGGCCGGGCCGCCGCCTCGACCGCCGCCGCCCATACGCGCCACCGCCCATACGCGCCGCCGCCGACGCTCCACCGCTGCGAAGGTAGCGCGCCGGGCCGCGGCCTCTCTGCCGCCGCCGCCTACTGTGCCTCGGGTTTTTTTTGTTTTTTTTTATAGTTTTTTTGTATAGTTTTTTTGTATATAGTTAATTATTAGTATAGTTTAGTTAGTTAGTATAGTTTAGTTAGTTAGTATAGTTTAGTTAGTTAGTATAGTTTAGTTAGTTTGTATATAATTAACTACATAGTTTAGTTAGTTTGTACATAGTTTAATTAGTTAGTTAGTTAGTATAGTTTAGTTAGTTTTTTTGTATATAGTTAATTAGTATAGTTTAGTTAGTTTGTATATAGTTAATTAGGTTTTATTTCATTTGTTTTATGTAATTAGTAGTTAGTTTAATAGTTAGTTAGTATATGTATTTAGTTTAGTTTTTTAGTATATGTATTTAGTTAGTTATTTAGTGTATTTAGTTATAGTTAGTTTAAAATTAATCGCCCTCGACTCCCTCTCGCGAACACCCCCGACGCCGACACCGGCCCTCTCCTCTCCCTCTCGCGCAATCGCCCTCGTCTCGTGCTCCCTCTCCCTCTCGCGATCACTCGACGCTGCAACTCCCCTCTCTCTCCCTCTCCTCTACCTCTCGCAAACACCCCCGACGCCGACACCGGCCCTATCCTCTCCCTCTCACGCAATCGCCCTCGTCCCGTGCTCCCTCTCCCTCTCGCGATCACTCGACGCCGCAACTCCCCTCTCTCTCCCTCTCCTCTACCTCTCGCGAACATCCGAGCCTCTCGCAAACACGCGTCGCCGACACCCTCTCCCTCTCGCAAACAAGCATCGCCGACACCCTCTCCCTCTCGCAAACACGCGTCGCCGACACCCTCTCCCTCTCGCAAACACGTGTCGTCGATTAGGGTTAGGGTTAGGGTTTGGTTTGTGTTTGATTAGGGTTAGGGTTAGAACATGTACTTATCGATTTAATTCTTTTGCAGAAACAATGGATCCATTCGAACGGGACTTGGAACAGGAAGACATGTTCGCGGACATAATCCGCGATGGTACAGAAGCCGACCGAGAAGCCCGCGGCTCCGGTCATGGAGAAGCCGACGGCTCCGGTCATGGAGAAGCCGACGGCTCCGTGACGCGAGAAGCCGATGGCTCCGGTGACCGGAGAAGCCGACGGCTCCGGTCATGACGAGGTATTAATGGAATTCTATATGTACATATGTATTGAGGCATTAGTATAGAGGCATTAATGCAATTCTATATGTATTCTCTTAGGCCTCCGAAGATAAGATAGAGAAACGAGGCCCGGCAAAGAAGTTGACCAAAAAAGACCACTTCACAATTGAAGCTATATCACCGGAAGGCCAACCGGTGGTACCCGCGAATGTCGGAGTGACATTTAAAAATCAGTGCGGAGTTGTGGTTAGAGATCGTATCCCGATCACTGTCAGAGAATGGAACAAGACCAAGAATGTGTCCGAAAATCAGGTTTCCGATAGGTACAAAGACACACTTTTCAGCGACCTCATGGCACATTTCACTTTGCCAGATTTGGGATCGGAGTCCGAGAATGCTAGCAGCGGGCGCTAGTGAAGAAATGGGCTCTTAAGAAGATGGGGGAACTTTTCCGGGCGTATAAGAACCGGTTATGGAAAAATTATAAGAAAGACAAGAAGCCTCCATTATTCGAGAACTACCTAGCGAAGCAGGAGCATAACTCGGGAAGAATTTGTGAGGTACAAAGGATCGGAGGAGGCTGTGAACTCGTCAACGAAAAACAAGAAGAATGCAAGCGAAAAGAAATATCACCATCATACGGGCGAGGGGGCTACGGAGTAGCCATGCCTAAGTGGGATGCACAAGAGGCTGAGATGGAGCTGAACGGGATCACTCCGTAACCCACGCGAGAAGGATGGGACACTAGGGCTCAAAATTGGTTCCTCGCGCATGGCTCGTGAGTATGACATGAAGACAGGGAACATTGTTGAAAGTGACACCAGGGTTAGGTACCTGAGCAAAAATGGATTGAAGTGACGACAGATATAAAGGCGGGAAAACTAAAGTTTGCTCCCGATAGAGAGAAAGACTTGTCGACGCTTGTCCTCGGTAATCCCGAGAAGGGAGGACGAACAAGAGGCTTCGGCCCTAGTGTTCCGTGGTCGCTTGGGTTTCCGGCCGACGCGGAGACTTATAGAAGCCGAGCGAGAGCTAAACAACGCCAGCTGGAGGTGCAGAATGACCGGATGGCCGAGTTCCAATGCCGACTTGACCAGCAGCAGCGGGAGCTTCAGCAGCAGCAGCGGGAGATAAATGAACTAAAAGGACAGCGCCCGCCATATAATACCGCTGACATATCTCAGCGACGAGACAGCAGCGTGGCCGACTTGGAGGCCCCTTCTACACGGATGATGATAGATGCCGGTCCCGGCGACCCCTTGGATGGAATCAAGGAGCAAACACCTTGTGATCTCCATGAGGTGTTCGGGAAGGTTTCGTTAAGGTGGCGGTCGGCTATGTCTTACCGGCATTTGGACCTCGAAGGTGAGCCGACAACATGGCATGGCAATCCGATTCCAGCTGGCTATGCTCGTGTCGGGGTGGATTCAGCTTGTCCCGTCGTGGGAGACATTGGAGCTCGATATCCCCGGAGGTGATGGGGGTTTACACTCGAGAGGTGCTGGGAGAAATCATTCTCTCGGGAAAAGAAGAACATCAAGCTGCCAGGCTGGGTAGCACCTAGTACCAGTCGTCCCAGCAGGTCACCATCACCTCCTCCAGGTGATCGCAGGCCACCATCACCTCCTCCTACTGATCACATGTCGCCACCATCACCCCGTGGGTACGACATCGTCCACGACATCGGTAGTCCATCTCCATCTCCAGCGCCGCCGCCTCCGCCCACTAAGACTCGGAATGCACCCAGCCGGAAGCGTTTCAAGAGTCCTGTCCGCAAGATGTCGCCCCTCCCAAAAGTACCAAAGGTTCTTCCCCCGTCCTTACGATCGTACCCCGGAGGAAAATGATGCCATTGTTAAGAAATACAATTATGATTTTTTTCATAAGCCAAAACCTCCAGCGCCAGAGCCATACACAGAGAAGCAAATAGAATATGCTACTAGTTTTCTGAACACACCATCGCAGTATGAGTTACACGAGAAGAAGGATGACTATACACGCACTCTTGCGAAGGTAATTGACCAAAAGAAGGATGAAAAGGCTAAGGAGAAGGACATTGCTGGCACGAGCAAATCATCAGCTAGAAATGCAGCTGAGAAAAAGTCAAGTTCAACAAGTGCACCCCTCAATGCCAAGCAAACGACAAAAGGCAAAAAGAGAAAGGAAGTTCCCCTCCTCGGTGCTCAGCCCAAACAATCGATCCCAGCACTCAAAGTGCTTAATGTTCCCAAGGTGTACCAGGAACATGGTGGTATCGATATGGAAGAAGCTGCAAGGCTAGCGGCTGCTTGTTCAGTTACCGTGGAGGAATTGCTACTTGCAGCAGATGCTGCACTACCCATTGCTGATATAGCTCCTAAATTTGTCTACGGAGCCGACTTGGTCAGCAGAGAGCAGCTGCATAAACTGCCAACACATATGCGGAATTTGCATCAGTGGTACCTTGATGCATGCAAGGAGAACATAATGTACATCGTGGCGAGTATACCATGGGAATATTACTACCGAAAGGAGGAGATCCATATTGAGATGAATGAACTCGGCAGCTTATTCAATCTAGATGCCCTCGACAAATCTCTCATGAGTTGCTATTGCTTGTAAGTTGTTAACTACATATAAGTTCATTTTCATTCAGTTCATGTTCGTTTTCATTGCATATATATACTCATTATATCTTATGTGTTCTCTTATGCAGACTGAAGATCAGTGAATGCAAAAGTAATAATATTATCAATGTTGGGTTTATTGACCCAGATAAAATACATGTTGAAACGGTGAAGCATAAACGCGAAGAAACGGGGGGAAACCTACTAAGGTTTTTGGGGGAGTAATATTTCTGTGATTCAATATTGTTTCCTTACAACTACGAGTGAGAGTCTTAATGATCTTTTATGCACATTCAATTTTTCTTACTCGATGTTAAGTGTAATTCCTGACGTATATGCATAACATGTGCAGCTTCCACTCGGATTCTACTAGACATTCAACCCGATAAGGGAATAGTTGAAGTAAAAGACCCACCGAGTAGAGGCGTGGACGGATTCCAGGACTTGCGAAGTTGCTCCAAGTGTAATTTCCTTCATCGCCGCGCTTTATCTTTCGTGAGATATCAATTAATTATCCACTCATTCAATCATTCTTTTGCCTGGCAGGGCTTGGCAAGCTTTGAAGAATCATCATAAGGAGATTACCTTTGCAAAGAAGCTAACATTTACTCCTGTACCGTGCCCCCAGCAGCCACAAGGGACGAATCTATGTGGATACTACGTTTGCGAGTCCATTCGCATGTTAACCACCGAGAAGCGAGAACAAAAATAAATTCGACGTAAGCAATAACATTCACAACTTTATTTATTATCATCAATATTTCGTTATCAAGACTCGATACAGCCATACTCATCTCATTTTCGTATATAGGTCGACTTCATGCGGGACGGACTCCAACCAAAGGAACACGCACTAGGAATCGCGGAGGAACTGGCGGGACTTTTGGTTAGAGAAGTAATAAACAACAAAGGCTTGTTTAGTCCAAATAGATGCTCTACCTCCAAATAGACGGTCGTTAGTACCGCTTGTCGATCGTGAGCTCCATGTATATATGTAGGGAATCTACGAATATGTGTAAGGGGAATCGACTTTTGCTTCCAATATTTGTTTGATCGATCTATATATATATATAATGAATGAACGTGTACAACTTCTAGTAGCGTACAAATATATGCAACTTTTATTTTCGAACGAAAAAAATGAAATAACAGGCGGTCGGTGGCGGGGGGGAGGGGTGCTGCACCCCTCAAACCCTAAAGCAGCAGCGTTGTGCGCGCGCCACGTAGAGGGCCTTTTGTCGCGGGTGGTAATACCGCCCGCGACAAAAGGGCCTGTGCCCTGCGCGCCCCGCGGCTGCCACGTGGTGAACCTTATGAAGCGACCCGCGACAAAAGGCCTACCTTTTATCGCGCCTTGCTTGTCGCGGATGGCCGCCCGCGACAAAAGGCCCTTACCACCCGCCACAAAAGGCCTGTTTTCCACTAGTGTTGTGCCGCATTTGAGGCGCGTCGCTGTCCAGTCGTGCTCCCCAAACGCGCTCCCCAAATTTGTTCATGTGTCAATGACGTGTCATGCCCGTCACTCCCGGCCCCGCTTCTCGCTCTGTCCGGCCTCCCTGGAGTGTTCCCTGTGGAGCAGATCGAGACGGACTCGGGATGCCGGACAGCGTATCGGGATGCACTGGGTGGAAAAAGCCTTTGGGGTGCGCGACTGAGGACGATAAAATTTCCGGCGCGCCCCAAAAATCTTTGAGGGACACGACTGGAGATGTTGTTAAGCTCTGACGGGAGAAAAGATAGCATGAACTTAGTAGCTCTCTTACCGTGTACTTTCCATGGTTTTCTCCGGGTTTCCCATGGAAAAAAAGCATGAACTTAAGCTCCCACGGCGTGGATCTCCTATGGTTTTCTCCGGGTTTCTCTTCCAAAAGTAGAGGTACTTCATGGAGTGTGGCAAAGTGTTGGATGCAATAATTAGTTTCGTTACCCTATCGTGCTCTAACAGCCTTTGTGTTGGCAGAAAATCATTTGTGCCAATGCCATTCAAACAAATCCAGCCATGCATGTCATTGTCACAGTTGATCGGGAATGCTGCATCATTAATCTCTCCTCTCCAACAAGAGGAAATGAGCTTTCACTTATGGGAAGCTTGGTCAATGTCTCCTTGGTTCTCCCGCTACAACTGATAGTCTCGTCTCGTTCCGTTGATGATATGAAGATGGATATACTGTCGTGAAGAAGGCAGTATATGTACCGTTGACACTTTTTCTTGCAAGCATGAAAGTTTGTTTTGACATTATAGTACGGTGAAGACTCTTGTTTGTCTTGTTGCAACAAAATGTTGCTATTAAGACAACATGTGTAGGTTGCGCCTAAAGTTGGATTTTCCTACAGGGAGCTGACATGGCTCAGCTGATAAAAATATTGCCGTTCTTTCATACTTCATTATGGCCATCAAGCCGTTTTATAGTCTCATTTCTACAGTTTAGTTTACATTGTCGAGTCTAGATGGCATCGGCTCACACTGCAAAGATTTATTAAAACAGTATAGACCGTATGTAATCTTCAAAGGTATGTTCCGAAAATTTATATCTGAACTTTGACCAAACAACTTACCAATGTGGTTGTCTGGCAGGTTGGTATTAGGGCAGAATGTTCTCGGATGTTATCAGATGGAGAATCTTCTTCTTGGTTTTCTTGTTACGACAGAATTATTGCAGTTAGGGTGGCGCCTAAAGTTTCCTTCAGGGGGCAGACACGGTTCGGTCCACTGAAAGCCTGTGCTGATCCTGTCTTCTGTAGTTACTTCACCTGAGAGTGGAGCAATTTCTGTGTTCATGTTTTTTTGTTCGATATGGCGTAAATTTGTTTAACTTACTAATAAGGTCAGATTGCTTCTAGAAGCAATAAAACATACAAAAGAGTTGCGTACCAAACTTGAAGTTGGAGCGGACGAAGGTGCCCCCTCTTATTTGTGTTTGCCCTTGCTCGTAGTCCTTTCCAATATTCTTCTCCTTCCCCGCTCCCAAAAGCAGTAATAATACTAATATCCAACGGCAAAGTCGTGTGCAATGATTGATGAGACGCCATGAATCCATAATTGATTTGCTTACGCAGTTGTACGTGCGCATGTAATCAGTCGGGCCTCCGCAACAGCCCACCGAGCTAGTCTGAGCCAGCAGATACTGGCCCATCTACCTACCTCTGCGACAACCACAGCCCAACGGGCCACTGTCCACTAACCGACCACGGGCAGCATTCTTTCCTCCTCTTCTTCTCAACCTCAAGTGAGTCTCCCCGATGCCGGGCACGCCGCACGTACCGTCGACTCGTAGGGAAGCTCGTCCTTCCTCGCCGGCCGTTCGTCTGGTGGCCGTGAGGTCGGCGGTGGCCGCGCACGCCATGCATTCGGATGGCGCGAGGAAACACCAGGCGGGCGAGGAGGCGGCCTCGTCAATGTCCAGCCGCGCGCAGCGAGCTTCTTCCGGGCGAATCGCGTCCACTTCATTGGCGTGACCTCTCCTGCGTCCGTAGGAAGTGCCATCGCATCATAAGGTCAGCTTCTGCCAGCCCTTGCACGCAAGGTGCTTGTGTTTATGACCACTCATCGACTTAGTGCAAGAGGCCTCTCACGCTCTGTTTCCAACTTATAAGCTGAATGAGTTGAAAGAGAGAGAGAAGCGACGAAGCAACTCAAAAGTTCTGGGTGAACACGACCATTAAAATTCGACCAACATATGCAGCAAAAGTAAATCTATCTATCCTTACGCTTCACTTTTCCACAAGAGAGAGCAACTTAAAGAACATGCACCCGCATAGATATGGGGGAATAGCAGGGCAGGATGGATCTGTAGATCATGGCTTTGAGGGTAATAAACATGGAACAACGAGAACTAGGTTGGAGGAAGAGAATGGAAGGAGAGAAAGTTCTCCAGGCGGTTGGAGGGAAGATTGACTTGTCACAAGGTCTCAGAGCATCTTCAGCCACGTCCCCCAAAGATTAACTAGCAACATAATACAACTAGGGTTTTTAGGGTTTTGACCTATTAAGGTTTGTTTGCTCTTATTTGACTTTTAATGCATGAATGATATGAATGCATGATGTTTTTGAATTTTGAAAACATGGGATGTTAAAGACTAACCCCCTTAAGATGAAGCACGTCCCGGGGCTTCGGAAAGGCTAGCAAATAGGTGAGGGTGATCTTCTCGAAGATTGTCTTCGCGCTCCCAAGTTGCTTCTTCCTCAGTGTGGTGACTCCAATGAACTTTGCATAAAATGTTGGTCTTGGTACGAGTATTCCTTTTAGCGCTTTCCAAGATCTTGATTGGTTCCTCCTCATAGGTCAGGTCACTTTCCAAATGAACTTTCTCGAGGGGTATTGTATCCTTCAACGGGGTTTCTGACATCTCCGGATGACATTTCTTTAGTTGGCTGACATGGAACACATTGTGCACTGCTGAAAGAATCTCTGGCAGTTCAATCTCTTACGCCACTTCTCCTTTACGGGATAAGACTTTGAAAGGTCCAATAAATCTAGGGGCTAACTTTTCCTCGATTCCAAATCTTTTCACTCCTCGTAGAGGTGACACTCTGAAATAAACTCTATCTCCTACCTCATAGGAAATATCGCTACGCTTTTTATCAGCATAGCTCTTCTGCCTGGATTGTGATATCTTCAATCTATCTTTGATCAATCTAACCTTCTCTTCAGCTTCTTGAACAATATCAGGTCCAAACAAACTTCTTTCTCCTAACCCACTCCACAGTAGTGGTGTACGCCATGTCTGGGTCATCAGGGTCCTCGGAACTTCCCGAGATAAAGGCCTTGATCATCCATGCATCTATACCATGCTTCTGGTACAACCTCTTGCCCGTGAATATGGGGGTGGTATGCCAACGTCCTTGGACAGATCAAACAGTGTCAAGCTGAGGTAGTGGGACACATCTCCAGCAATGAGTATCTCATCGTAGTCGGCCATCTAAAAATTTGAAAGAGGAAATAAGGTTAGAAGGCAATTCAAATGAATAGATAAGTGCAGAATTAAAATTTTCACAACATATTTCAAAGCAAATTTTGTCCTATGGGTTCCAAATCCTAGGGTCTCGATCCTACAGGCAACACTATGCTCTGATACCATTTTGTAATGCCCTGCCTTTTAACAAAGGTAGAACACCTGTGTTCAGTGCTACTCCCTGAATCACAGATAGCACCATAGTACAAAATATAGTATTCATAGCAATAGTATCAATATTACAACGTAATGATCCGGTACGACAAATAAGGGGAAATACAACTGGCACAGTTCGAATGACTAGCATTCAACTAAAGTACAAATTATCTAACACAGCGGAAATAAGGTAACATGGAACCTCCATTTTCATCATGCGCCACAGGCAGACATGTTGGAATGTAGACTCGAGATCCTATCAGTAATCTTCATCAGAGCGACCTGCACGTTTGAATATGCAGCCCCACGAATGGAGGTCGGTACAATGATGTAATGGCAAATGACACTTCGGAGTTTTTATTATTTAAACTGTCTACATGATATTTGGCTGGTGGAGCTTGGCTGCTTTCATAAAGCCAGTTTTGTCCTATATTTGATAATACATTTGATAACTTTGTAAATTCATCATGGGTGGACAGAGGGCGCACCATGACACACCATGAAGTTTATTAAGGGGGCACAAAGGGTTCACCATGTGCACCTAAAAGAGGTTTCTAGCGCATTTTATTTGATTTCAGAAAACAAAAGGGCGTTGAGATTCTTCACTACAATCCCTACCTAGTAGCTCAAATTGTCCATGACCGGGGACATGGCTAAGATCTTAGATTTAACTCTCGAAAGGTTGTGCACTTTCACCTTAAGACCCATCCTACCTCACGGTGGGCAAAAAAACCGAAGACCGAAGACCGGAACCGAAAAAACCGAGACCGAACCCGAAAAGACCGAGACCGAAATGACCGATAAAATATTGGGTAGAAAATTTTATAGACCAAATTAAATTTGGTCAATTCGGTCATTTTGTTCTAAGTAACCGAATAGACCGAACTGACCGAGTTTTACTAAGACTGTCCCAATCTTTAGATTTTGTAATATGCGTGAGATGTGATATTGTTGAATGTTCATAAACTTCTCTAGCGTTGTTACATTTTTGTTTAGATTGTTGAACATTTATTTGTGCCAATTGATAATAATATATGCAACAAAAAAACATCCAAAATACATCTAAAATGTTGCCAACCTTTTACTAAATAATATCTAAGTTTTGCGTTGACTACATCAGCCACACTGTTCGGTCATGACCGAACCCGAACCCGAATTATTGGGTACCCGAATTTTTCAGGTAGTAAAAGTAACAAGTATATTTCGGTCTTCATTTTTTCTAACCGAATTTAAAATAGACTGAAATACAAAAACCGAATTTTCGGTCATGACCGAACGCCCACCCCCAATCCTACCCAAGAGTAAGATGAGACAAGACCTTTGGGAAGAGAAGTTCACCCATACTAGCCAGACCCGTTACTCCTATAATTTTGCTAAGAATCTTGGCAGAGCCATATACTATAAGGTTGCACTGGAAGCTATCTAAAATAGTGAAGACCTACAAATCTCTTTGTTCCTAGGTGGTGGCCCACAAATCATTCAGCCACCATTCCAAGCCAGTCCACCCAGGGGTGCATTAAGGTTGTTAGTTTTCAAAGTTTTGTAAATTTTGTAACCCACCAAACAAAATACCAAAGCGGCGACAATTTTGATAGTAGCCAGGTATGGCAAAATATTTAGATAACGGGGGGGATTTCAGGGTGGCTAATCACTACTAGGAATTCTAGCATTGCATAAACTTTGAAAACAAAGAAAAACCTATCATGCATACTACTAGAAAAACACTAATGCATTATATAAAAAATGGGTGAGAAAATGAGTGGCACTTGCCTTGCTCAAAGCAACCTGAACAATCACAGCAATCACAAGCAAGACCCTGGTCCTCCTCACAATCGAAACAAGGCAAACATGAGCCAAAATAAACATAACATTCAAGATGAACAATCATAGACATGTATGCATGCATGATATGCACTATTTAATTTCACACATAGGGATGATGTGAAAATGTTGTATTTAGTGTCCTCTGGTATTTAAAATGTTGGTAATGTTCTCTGGTTGTATTTGTTTTTTTACGATTTTATTTATAGTACTAATAATCACTTAAACAATGCATAAACATCAATTAAAATGGTATTTATGTTTTGTAAAAATCTAAAATCGACATCTCTGGATAGGGTACAGTAATACAAGACTACAACAATTGAATCATTCAAAAATAGTTTATAGAAATTAAATTATTGTCAGAATACTGATTTGAAGAGATGTACAAAAGCAAGTTTGTGCACGTATCAACTTTGGCAAACTCTCGTTCCATGATGATCTACATGTTGTAAGGATTCTAGAGACTACAAATTTGTTAATTTTGGACCACTAGATTAATTCTTGCAAATTTTATATTGGTAAAGGGTGAATTTATCTTTTTGAATTATGATGCAACATTCATCACATAACATATACAATATTATGTTATGGTTGGATTCTACAGATCAATAGATTTCCAACGATATAAAGTTTGCAAAATTTGGGTCTCTGGTTGATTTTATATCGATTTTCTAAGTTAGACAACAAATCTGGGATTTGAATCTGAATTTGAAAATCAAATTTGACCACGAATTGACCAGCGCGCTGACTGGATGCTGACTGTGCATGCCACGTGGTGTGACCTAATTGGTCGGTACCGATTCGGGTTAGCGTTTTAATCCTAACCGCCAGATCTGGATCGAACGGCCGACAAGAAAAGGGAGAGGGGGCTCACCAGGGGTCAACGACGGCAGGCTCGACGTGGAGGCTCGGACGTCGTGGTTCGCGGTGTTCCGATAGGTCTCCGGCTTGGTGAAGGAGACGACAAGGGGCATCTTGCCGAGGTGAGGCGGCCGGTGGCGTCGCGTGGTGTTCTGCGGCCTCGGGTGGTCTAGGGCGCAGCGGCTCCGGTGATCTCCGGTGGTGTCGAGGGAGCAGACGGGATCGGGTTTGGTGAGGTCGAGCCGCTGGCGGAGTTGGCGTGGCCGGGGGCGGCCTCGAGTGGCCGGGAGCAGCGGCCGGAGGTGGCGGCGGTGGAGCTCGCTCCGGCGAGAAATATGAGCGGCCTGGCGGTGCTATTCGGGCAGTGGTGTGGGGCAAACGAGAGAGGGGAACAAGTGTTTTATAGGGGGCGCTCGGGTGCCAAGGTGGGGGCGCAGGCGAGTGGGGGAGTGGGGCGCCGAAATTGGCCGGAGGTTGAAAAAGGGGGCGCCGACAGGTGGGCCCCACCTGTCGGTGAGAGAGAAGAGAGAGGCAGGGAGGCGCGGGGCCCGTGGGTCGTTTTTGGCCGAGCTGGGCGGTTCGTTTTGGGCCGGCCCAGTTCGGTCGGTCCGCTTTCTCTTTTTCTGTTTTATTTCATAAGTTTTGATTCACAACTCCAAAAGACCTCAAATTTGATTCTAAAATTTTGTAAAATCCATAGGATTGTTTTAGTACTAAGAGAGACACGAAAATGTTCATTTTAAAAAATAAGTAAAATAAATTAGTACATAGGCTAACTAGCAACATAATACAACTAGGGTTTTTAGGGTTTTGACCTATTAAGGTTTGTTTGCTCTTATTTGACTTTTAATGCATGAATGATATGAATGCATGATGTTTTTGAATTTTGAAAACTTGGGGTGTTATAATGGTGAACATCCAAATAACACTGTTCCAACGGTGGCAAGTTAAGCATATCATAGATTTTTCTAGGCATGGCACAAATACTTGCACCAAGATCACATAAAGCATTGCAATCAAAGTCATCTACTCTCATCTTAATGATGGGCTCCCAACCATCTTCTAACTTTATAAGAATAGAAGCTTCTTGTTTTAACTTTTCTTCTCTAATTTGCATGAGAGCATTTGTAATATGCTACATAAAAGCCATATTTATAGCACTAACATTAGGACTTCTAGCAAGCTTTTGTAAAAACTTTAGTACTTCAGAGATATTGCAACCATCAAAATCAAAGTCATTATTCATTAAAGGTAAAAGGACTATTGTTTCCCATATTACGAAAAATTTTAGCACTCTTATCGGAAACAGTTTCAGCGGTGCTAGGCAATTTTGTAGAAGGAGTATAGACTTTTACTACGCCAATTATTTTACCATTAATAGTAGGAGGCTTGCTAGCATTTGAAGTTTTAGTATTACTAGTGGTAGTAATGGTGCAAACTTTAGTCAAGTTATTATTTCTAACAATTTCATCCTCTCTTTCCCACCTAGCATGCAATTTCGGCAACATCCTAACATTTTTGTCAATTTTAACTTGAATGGCATTCAAATTTTTGCTTTCTTTAACATCAGGAGGCATAGCTTTTAATTTAAGAAATCCAACATCATGAGAAAGGCTATCAACTTTAGAAGCAAGAACATCAATTTTGCCAAACTTTTCCTGAACAGTTTTATTGAAAGCAGTTTGTTTACTAATAAAATCCTTAAGCATGACTTCAAGATCAGAGGGTACACCTCTATTGTTTCTATAAGAATTACCATAAGAGTTGCCATAAACATTACCATTACTAGAAGGATCTCCAACAGTCTCCCACTTGCACTAGAGTCAATAATCTAGTTTACATTTGTAAAGATATAACACATTGGCCTTCCGGTGCTTTATCATGTATTGCTCACAGGAGAGGTGTTAGTCAACGGATCTGACACGCTCAGAAACGTATGTATTTTGCATTTCATTTGTGTCTCAACGCATCACTCATTTTCCAAATGAGTCGGCTTTATTCTTATATGTTCAGTCCTCTGGTGGAACCTTAATTCCGCGGTCTGAAATATGTCACTAATATTGTCATACACAATATAGCTTCAAAGTTCTGACACTACCGGAACTACACCAAGTTCTCAAAGAACTCTTCGACTTAAACATCCTCAGTCATTGTCAAAACAATGACATACTATGCCTTCGTTTGTAGAATCCATCACAATATTTAGAACTCTTCTAAATCTAGCATTGTGCTACCTTTTAAACAACACTTAGTCTAATTGAGATTTGAATTTCATTTTTATATGTGAGCAAACAAATATCGGTGCAACACCTTACAGCGATTTGTTTGACATTACCCCA
>NC_061508.1:271369519-271397900 GCF_022539505.1 Lolium rigidum
TCGAGTCTCACCCTTGAAGAGATTCCAAAGCCTACAAGAGGAGGCTCTTGTTGCTGCGGTAGACGATCACTTGCCGCTTGCAAAAGCGCGTAGAAGATCTTGATCACGATCGGTTCCGGCGCCACGAACGGGCAGCACCTCCGTACTCGGTCACACGTTCGGTTGTTGATGAAGACGACGTCCACCTCCCGTTCCGGCGGGCAGCGGAAGTAGTAGCTCCTCTTGAATCCGACAGCACGACGGCGTGGTGTCGGTGGCGGTGGAGAAGTCCGGCGGAGCTTCGCTAAGCTACGCGGGAGATATGGAGGAGAGGGGCGGCTAGGGTTTGGGAGGGGGTGGCCGGCCACTTCAAGGGGGGCAGCCAGCTTGTGGTCTTGGGGTGGCCGGCCCCCTCCCTTGGCCCCTCATTATATAGGTGGATCCCCAAGTGTTGGTGTCCAAGTCTTCGAATAAGACCCGAACCAAAAACCTTCCATAAGAGGGGAAACCTAGCCAAGCTAGGACTCCCACCAAAGGTGGGAGTTCCACCTCCCATATGGGGGGTGGCCGGCCCCCTAGGGGAGTCCACTTGGGACTCCTGCCCCACTAGGGTTGGCCGGCCATGGAGGTGGAGTCCCATGTGGACTCCACCTTCCTTGGTGGTTTCTTTCGGACTTTTCTAGAACCTTCTAGAACCTTCCATAGAACCTTCCGTGACATTTTAATTCACATAAAATGACATCCTATATTTGAATCTTATTCTCCGGACCATTCTGGAACTCCTCGTGATGTCCGGGATCTCATCCGGGACTCCGAACAAATATTCGAACTCCATTCCATATTCAAGTACTACCATTTCAACATCCAACTTTAAGTGTGTCACCCTACGGTTCGTGAACTATGCGGACATGGTTGAGTACTCACTCCGACCAATAACCAATAGCGGGATCTGGAGATCCATAATGGCTCCCACATATTCAACGATGACTTTAGTGATCGAATGAACCATACACATACAATACCAATTCCCTTTGTCTCGCGATATTTTACTTGTCCGGGGTTTGATCTTCGGTATCACTCTATACCTTGTTCAACCTCGTCTCCTGACAAGTACTCTTTACTCGTACCGTGGTATGTGGTCTCTTATGAACTCATTCATATGCTTGCAAGACATTAGACGACATTCCACCGAGAGGGCCCGCAGTATATCTATCCATCATCGGGATGGACAAATCCCACTGTTGATCCATATGCCTCAACTCATACTTTCCGGATACTTAATCCCACCTTTATAACCACCCATTTACGCAGTGGTGTTTGGTGTAATCAAAGTACCTTTCGGTATAAGTGATTTACATGATCTCATGGTCATAAGGACTAGGTAACTATGTATCGAAAGCTTATAGCAAATAACTTAATGACGAGATCTTATGCTACGCTTAATTGGGTGTGTCCATTACATCATTCATACAATGACATAACCTTGTTATTAATAACATCCAATGTTCATGATTATGAAACTAATCATCCATTAATCAACAAGCTAGTTTAAGAGGCATACTAGGGACTTCTTGTTTGTCTACATATCACACATGTACTAATGTTTCGGTTAATACACTTATAGCATGATATATAAACATTTATCATAAACATAAAGATATAAATAATAACCACTTTATTATTGCCTCTAGGGCATATCTCCTTCAGGAAGGCCATCGGTGAAGAAATCGCCCGGCTCTTAGCAGCCGGCTTTATCATGGAAGTGCTGCACCCGGACTGGTTGGCGAACCCGGTCCTGGTTTTGAAGAAGAACGGCTCCTGGCGCATGTGTATCGACTACACCAGCCTCAACAAGGCATGCCCGAAGGACCCCTCCCCCCTGCCGCGCATAGATCAAGTCATAGACTCGACTGCCGGCTGTGAACTGTTGTCTTTTCTAGATGCTTATTCAGGCTACCACCAGATTCCTTTGAATCCGGATGATCAAATAAAGACTTCGTTCATTACCCCGTATGGGGCTTACTTCTACACGACTATGCCATTCGGCTTGAAAAATGCAGGCGCCACCTACCAAAGGTGCATGCAAAAGTGTTTGCAGGATCAAATCGGCAGAAATATTCACGCATATGTGGATGATGTCGTTGTAAAAACCAAGGAGATGCCTACCCTCCTTGATGACCTGAGAGAAACCTTCACCAATCTGCGAAGATTCCGGATGAAGCTCAACCCGGCCAAGTGCACGTTCGGCGTGCCAGCCGGCCAACTCCTGGGCTACCTCGTCTCTCAGCGAGGAATCGAAGCCAACCCGGAGAAGATCAGTGCCATTGAGAAGATGGAGCTGCCGCAGTGCCTCAAGGACGTCCAGAAGATCACCGGATGCCTGGCCTCCTTGAGCCGCTTCGTCAGCCGAGTCGGGGAGAAGGCACTGCGCCTCGTACCAGCTGCTGAAGAAATCGGACAAATTCGTCTGGTCACCGCAGGCGGATGAAGCCTTCCCTGACTTAAAGCGCGTGCTCTCGACCGCGCCCATCCTCGCATCGCTGGCTTCAATGGAGCCGATGCTGTTATATATAGCTGCCACCAATCGTGTGGTCAGCGTCGTCCTGGTGGTGGAGCGCAAGGAGGCCGGCAAGGAAGCCGGCAAGGAGCAGTCGGTCCAGCGCCCAGTGTACTATCTCAGCGAAGTGCTGTCCCAGTCGAAGCAAAACTACCCCCACTACCAGAAGGTCACCTACGGCGTATACATGGCGGCCAAGAAGCTCAAGCACTACTTCCAGGAGCACCCCATCAAGGTGGTGGCCACAGCACCCTTGGCGGAAATCATCGGCAGCAAAGACGCCAATGGCCGGGTTGCCAAGTGGGCCCTGGAGCTAGCCGCCACTTGGCCATCAAGTCGCAGATCCTTGCGGACTTCTTCGTCGACTGGGCCGAGATGCAATACTTGCCGCCGGTGCCTGATTCCACACACTGGAAGCTGCACTTCGACGGCTCAAAGATGCGAAACGGCTTGGGAGCCGGCATCGTCGTCACCTCTCCCAAGGGAGATCGGCTGGACTACGTCCTGCAGATCCACTTCGCCGCATCCAACAATGTGGCGAAGTACGAGGTGCTCATCCATGGGCTGAAGCTGGCCAAGGAGATAGGCGTGCGTCGCATTCTTTGCTTCGGCGACTCCGACTTGGTCATACAACAAGCATCTGGCGACTGGGACGCGAAGGACGCCAACATGGCCTCGTACCGCTTCCACGTCCAGCAGCTGTCCGGCTTCTTCGATGGCTGCGAGTTCCATCATGTGCCGCGGGCAAACAACGAGGCGGCTGACGCGCTATCCAAGATAGGCTCAACCCGGCAAGCAATTCCGCCGGGGGTCACCTTGGCGCATCTGCGGAAGCCGTCCATCATACCGTCACCGGACTCGGATTCCATATTCGTGCCGGCTGACCCGGGGGCTTCTCAGCCGAACCCGGGGGCTTCATCGCCCAAGTCGGGGGCTTCTCAGCCGAACCTGCCGGCTCCACAGCCGAACCCGGGGGCTTCTCAGTCCAACCCGGGGGCTTCTCAGCCAAACTCGGGGGCTGATGGCGTGTAACTCACACGTTCGTTGGGAACCCCAAGAGGAAGGTATGATGCGCACAGCAGCAAGTTTTCCCTCAGAAAGAAACCAAGGTTTATCGAACCAGGAGGAGCCAAGAAGCACGTTGAAGGTTGATGGCGGCGGGATGTAGTGCGGCGCAACACCAGGGATTCCGGCGCCAACGTGGAACCTGCACAACACAACCAAAGTACTTTGCCCCAACGAAACAGTGAGGTTGTCAATCTCACCGGCTTGCTGTAACAAAGGATTAACCGTATTGTGTGGAAGATGATTGTTTGCGGAAAACAGTAGAACAAGTATTGCAGTAGATTGTATTTCGAGTAAAGAGAATTGGACCGGGGTCCACAGTTCACTAGAGGTGTCTCTCCCATAAGACAAACAGCATGTTGGGTGAACAAATTACAGATTGGGCAATTGACAAATAAAGAGGGCATGACCATGCACATACATATCATGATGAGTATAGTGAGATTTAATTGGGCATTACGACAAAGTACATAGACCGCCATCCAACGGCATCTATGCCTAAAAAGTCCACCTTCAGGTTATCATCCGAACCCCTCCGGTATTAAGTTGCAAAGCAACAGACAATTGCATTAAGTATGGTGCGTAATGTAATCAACAACTACATCCTTAGACATAGCATCAATGTTTTATCCCTAGTGGCAACAGCACAACACAACCTTAGAACTTTACATCCATCGTCCCAGTGTCAATGCGGGCATGAACCCACTATCGAGCATAAATACTCCCTCTTGGAGTTACAAGCATCTACTTGGCCAGAGCATCTACTAGTAACGGAAGCATGCAAGATCATAAACAACACATAGATATAACTTTGATAATCAACATAACAAGTATTCTCTATTCATCGGATCCCAACAAACGCAACATATAGAATTACGGATAGATGATCTTGATCATGTTAGGCAGCTCACAAGATCCGACAATGATAGCACAATGGGGAGAAGACAACCATCTAGCTACTGCTATGGACCCATAGTCCAGGGGTAGACTACTCACACATCACTCCGGAGGCGACCATGGCGGCGTAGAGTCCTCCGGGAGATGATTCCCCTCTCCGGCAGGGTGCCGGAGGCGATCTCCCGGATCCCCCGAGATGGGATCGGCGTTGGCGGCGTCTCTGGAAGGTTTTCCGTATCGTGGCTCTCGGTACTGGGGGTTTCGTCACGGAGGCTTTAAGTAGGCGGAAGGGTAGGTCAAGAGGCGGCGCGAGGGGCCCAGACCATAGGGCGCGCGGCCAGGGCAGGGGCCACGCCGCCCTATGCTCTGGCTGCCTCGTGGCCCTCTTCGTCTCGTCTTCGGACTTCTGGAAGCTTCGTGGAAAAATAGGCCCCTGGGCGTTGATTTCGTCCAATTCCGAGAATATTTCCTTACTAGGATTTCTGAAACCAAAAACGGCAGAAAACAGCAACTGGCACTTCGGCATCTTGTTAATAGGTTAGTTCCAGAAAATGCACGAATATGACATAAAGTGTGCATAAAACATGTAGATAACATCAATAATGTGGCATGGAACATAAGAAATTATCGATACGTCGGAGACGTATCAGCATCCCCAAGCTTAGTTCTGCTCGTCCCGAGCGGGTAAAATGATAACTACGGATAATTTCTGGAGTGACATGCCATCATAATCTTGATCATACTATTTGTAAAGCATATGTAGTGAATGCAGCGATCAAAACAATGTATATGACATGAGTAAACAAGTGAATCATAAAGCAAAGACTTTTCATGAATAGCACTTCAAGACAAGCATCAATAAGTCTTGCATAAGAGTTAACTCATAAAGCAATAATTCAAAGTAAAGGCATTGAAGCAACACAAAAGAAGATTAAGTTTCAGCGGTTGCTTTCAACTTATAACATGTATATCTCATGGATATTGTCAACATAGAGTAATATAATAAGTGCAATAAGCAAGTATGTAGGAATCAATGCACAGTTCACACAAGTGTTTGCTTCTTGAGGTGGAGAGAAATAGGTGAACTGACTCAACATTGAAAGTAAAAGAATTGTCCTCCATAGAGGAAAAGCATCGATTGCTATATTTGTGCTAGAGCTTTGATTTTGAAAACATGAAACAATTTTGTCAACGGTAGTAATAAAGCATATGTATCATGTAAATTATATCTTACAAGTTGCAAGCCTCATGCATAGTGTACTAATAGTGCCCGCACCTTGTCCTAATTAGCTTGGACTACCTGGATCATCACAATGCACATGTTTTGACCAAGTGTCACAAAGGGGTACCTCTATGCCGCCTGTACAAAGGTCTAAGGAGAAAGCTCGCATTGGATTTCCCGCTATTGATTATTCTTCAACTTAGACATCCATACCGGGACAACATAGACAACGGATAATGGACTCCTCTTTTATGCATAAGCATGTAACAACAATTAATAATTTTCTCATTTGAGATTGAGGATATATGTCCAAAACTGAAACTTCCACCATGGATCATGGCTTTAGTTAGCGGCCCAATGTTCTTCTCTAACAATATGCATGCTTAACCATAGGGTGGTAGATCCCTCTTACTTCGGTACAAGACGGACATGCATAGCAACTCACATGAAATTCAACAATGAATAGTTGATGGCGTCCCCAGTGAACATGGTTATCGCACAACAAGCAACTTAATAAGAGATAAAGTGCATAATTACATATTCAATACCACAATAGTTTTTAAGCTATTTGTCCCATGAGCTATATATTGCAAAGGTGAATGATGGAATTTTAAAGGTAGCACTCAAGCAATATACTTTGGAATGGCGGAAAATACCATGTAGTAGGTAGGTATGGTGGACACAAATGGCATAGTGGTTGGCTCAAGTATTTTGGATGTATGAGAAGTATTCCCTCTCGATACAAGGTTTAGGCTAGCAAGGCTTATTTGAAACAAACACAAGGATGAACCGGTGCAGCAAAACTCACATAAAAGACATATTGAAAACATTATAAGACTCTACACCGTCTTCCTTGTTGTTCAAACTCAATACTAGAAATTATCTAGACCTTAGAGAAACCAAATATGCAAACCAAATTTTAGCATGCTCTATGTATTTCTTCATTAATGGGTGCAAAGCATATGATGCAAGAGCTTAATCATGAGCACAACAATTGCCAAGTATCACATTACCCAAGACATTAATAGCAATTACTACATGTATCATTTTCCAATTCCAACCATATAACAATTTAACGAAGGAGAAACTTCGCCATGAATACTATGAGTAGAAACCAAGGACATACTTGTCCATATGCTACAGCGGAGCGTGTCTCTCTCCCATAAAGTGAATGCTAGGATCCATTTTATTCAAACAAAACAAAAAACAAAAACAAACCGACGCTCCAAGAAAAAGCACATAAGATGTGATGGAATAAAAATATAGTTTCAGGGGAGGAACCTGATAATGTTGTCGATGAAGAAGGGGATGCCTTGGGCATCCCCAAGCTTAGACGCTTGAGTCTTCTTAATATATGCAGGGGTGAACCAACGGGGCATCCCCAAGCTTAGAGCTTTCACTCTCCTTGATCATGTTGCATCATACTCCTCTCTTGATCCTTGAAAACTTCCTCCACACCAAACTCGAAACAACTCATTAGAGGGTTAGTGCACAATAAAAATTAACATATTCAGAGGTGACACAATCATTCTTAACACTTCTGGACATTGCATAATGCTACTGGACATTAGTGGATCAAAGAAATTCATCCAACATAGCAAAAGAGGCAATGCGAAATAAAAGGCAGAATCTGTCAAAACAGAACAGTTCGTATTGACGAATTTTAAAATGGCACCAGACTTGCTCAAATGAAAATTCTCAAATTGAATGAAAGTTGCGTACATATCTGAGGATCACGCACATAAATTGGCTTAATTTTCTGAGCTACCTACAGGGAGGTGGACCCAGATTCGTGACAGCAAAGAAATCTGGAACTGTGCAGTAATCCAAATCTAGTACTTACTTTTCTATCAACGGCTTAACTTGGCACAACAAAACACAAAACTAAGATAAGGAGATGTTGCTACAGTAGTAAACAACTTCCAAGACACAAAATAAAAACAAAGTACTGTAGGTAAAAACATGGGTTGTCTCCCATAAGCGCTTTTCTTTAACGCCTTTCAGCCTAGGCGCAGAAAGTGTGTATCAAGTATTATCAAGAGACGAAGTGTCAACATCATAATTTGTTCTCATAATAGAATCAAAAGGGTACTTCATTCTCTTTCTAGGGAAGTGTTCCATACCTTTCTTGAGAGGAAATTGATATTTTATATTACCTTCCTTCATATCAATGATAGCACCAACGAGTTCGAAGAAAAGGTCTTCCCAATATAATGGGACAAGATGCATTGCATTCAATATCCAAGACAACAAAATCAACGGGAACAAGGTTATTGTTAACGGTAATGCGAACATTATCAACTTTACTCAAAGGTTTCTTCGTAGAATGATCAGCAAGATTAACATCCAAATAACAATTTTTCAGCGGTGGCAAGTCAAGCATATTATAAATTTTCTTAGGCATAACAGAAGTACTTGCACCAAGATCACATAAAGCATTACAATCAAAATCTTTAACCTTCATCTTAATGATGGGCTCCCAACCATCCTCTAGCTTTTTAGGAATAGAGGCTTCGCGCTCTAGTTTCTCTTCTCTAGCTTTTATGAGAGCATTTGTAATATGATGCGTGAAAGCCAAATTTATAGCACTAGCATTAGGACTTTTAGCAAGTTTTTGCAAGAACTTTATAACTTCAGAGATGTGGCAATCATCAAAATTCAAACCATTATAATCTAAAGCAATGGGATCATCATCCCCAATGTTGGAAAAAATTTCAGCAGCTTTATCACAGGCAGTTTCAGCAGTTTTAGCAGTTTCGAGCGGTTTTCGCGCTTTGCATTAGAAGTGGAAACATTGCTAACACCAATTCTTTTATTATTATTAGTAGGAGGTGCAGCAACATGTGTAGCATTAGCATTATGAGTGGTGGTAATAGTCCAAACTTTAGCTACATTCTTCTCTTTAGCTAGTTTTTCATTTTCTTCTCTATCCCACCTAGCACGCAGTTCAGCCATTAATCTTATATTTTCATTAATTCTAACTTGAATGGCATTTGCTGTAGTAGCAATTTTATTATGATGATTCTCATTAGGCAAAACTTTTGATTTCAAAAGATCAACATCAGCAGCAAGATTATTGACTTTAGAAGCAAGTATATCAATTTTCCCAAGCTTTTCTTCAACAGATTTGTTAAAAGCAGTTTGTGTACTAATAAATTCTTTAAGCATGGCTTCAAGTCCAGGGGGTGAACTCCTATTATTGTTGTAAGAATTCCCATAAGAATTACCATAGCCGTTGCCATTATTATAAGGATATGGCCTATAGTTGTTACTAGAATTGTTCCGGTAAGCATTGTTGTTGAAATTATTATTTTTAATGAAGTTTACATCAACATGTTCTTCTTGTGCAACCAATGAAGCTAATGGAACATTATTAGGATCAATATTAGTCCTATCATTCACAAGCATAGACATAATAGCATCAATCTTATCACTCAAGGAAGAGGTTTCTTCGACGGAATTTACCTTCTTACCTTGTGGAGCTCTTTCCGTGTGCCATTCAGAGTAGTTGATCATCATATTATCAAGAAGCTTTGTTGCTTCACCAAGAGTGATGGACATAAAGGTACCTCCAGCAGCTGAATCCAATAAATTCCGTGAAGAAAAATTTAGTCCTGCATAGAAGGTTTGGATGATCATCCAAGTAGTCAGTCCATGGGTTGGGCAATTTTTAACCAGAGATTTCATTCTTTCCCAAGCTTGAGCAACATGTTCAATATCTAATTGTTTAAAATTCATTATGCTACTCCTCAAAGATATAATTTTAGCAGGGGGATAATATCTACCAATAAAAGCATCCTTGCATTTAGTCCATGAATCAATACTATTCTTAGGCAGAGATAGCAACCAATCTTTAGCTCTTCCTCTTAATGAGAAAGGGAACAATTTTAGTTTAATAATGTCACCATCTACATCTTTATATTTTTGCATTTCACATAGTTCAACAAAATTATTAAGATGGGCAGCAGCATCATCAGAACTAACACCAGAAAATTGCTCTCGCATAACAAGATTCAGTAAAGCAGGTTTAATTTCAAAGAATTCTGCTGTAGTAGCAGGTGGAGCAATAGGTGTGCATAAGAAATCATTATTATTTGTGGTTGTGAAGTCACACAACTTAGTATTTTCAGTGTTGGCCATTTTAGCAACAGTAAATAAAGCAAACTAGATAAAGTAAATGCAAGTAACTAATTTTTTTGTGTTTTCGATATAGCAAACAAGATAGCAAATAAAGTAAAACTAGCAACTAATTTTTTTGTATTTTTATTTAGTGCAGCAAACAAAGTAGTAAATAAAACTAAGCAAGACAAAAACAAAGTAAAGAGATTGAGAAGTGGAGACTCCCCTTGCAGCGTGTCTTGATCTCCCGGCAACGGCGCCGTGAAAAAGAGCTTGATGGCGTGTAACTCACACGTTCGTTGGGAACCCCAAGAGGAAGGTATGATGCGCACGAGCAGCAAGTTTTCCCTCGAGAAAGAAACCAAGGTTTATCGAACCAGGAGGAGCCAAGAAGCACGTTGAAGGTTGATGGCGGCGGGATGTAGTGCGGCGCAACACCAGGGATTCCGGTGCCAACGTGGAACCTGCACAACACAACCAAAGTACTTTGCCCCAACGAAACAGTGAGGTTGTCAATCTCACCGGCTTGCTGTAACAAAGGATTAACCGTATTGTGTGGAAGATGATTGTTTGCAAAAAATAGTAGAACAAGTATTGCAGTAGATTGTATTTCAGTAAAGAGAATTGGACCGGGGTCCACAGTTCACTAGAGGTGTCTCTCCCATAAGACAAACGAGCATGTTGGGTGAACAAATTACGATTGGGCAATTGACAAATAAAGAGGGCATGACCATGCACATACATATCATGATGAGTATAGTGAGATTTAATTGGGCATTACGACAAAGTACATAGACCGCCATCCAACTGCATCTATGCCTAAAAAGTCCACCTTCGAGGTTATCATCCGAACCCCCTCCAGTATTAAGTTGCAAAGCAACGGACAATTGCATTAAGTATGGTGCGTAATGTAATCAACAACTACATCCTTAGACATAGCATCAATGTTTTATCCCTAGTGGCAACAGCACAACACAACCTTAGAACTTTCTCGTCATCGTCCCGGTATCAATGCAGGCATGAACCCACTATCGAGCATAAATACTCCCTCTTGGAGTTACAAGCATCTACTTGGCAGAGCATCTACTAGTAACGGAAAGCATGCAAGATCATAAACAACACATAGATATAACTTTGATAATCAACATAACAAGTATTCTCTATTCATCGGATCCCAACAAACGCAACATATAGAATTACGGATAGATGATCTTGATCATGTTAGGCAGCTCACAAGATCCGACAATGATAGCACAATGGGGAGAAGACAACCATCTAGCTACTTGCTATGGACCCATAGTCCAGGGGTAGACTACTCACACATCACTCCGGAGGCGACCATGGCGGCGTAGAGTCCTCCGGGAGATGATTCCCCTCTCCGGCAGGGTGCCGGAGGCGATCTCCTGGATCCCCCGAGATGGGATCGGCGTTGGCGGCGTCTCCGGAAGGTTTTCCGTATCGTGGCTCTCGGTGCGGGGGTTTCGTCACGGAGGCTTTAAGTAGGCGGAAGGGTAGGTCAAGAGGCGGCGCGAGGGGCCCGGACCATAGGGCCGTGCGGCCGAGGCGAGGGCCGCGCCGCCCTATGCTCTGGCTACCTCGTGGCCCCTCTTCGTCTCGTCTTCGGACTTCGGAAGCTTCGTGGAAAAATAGGCCCTCGGGCGTTGATTTCGTCCAATTCCGAGAATATTTCCTTACTAGGATTTCGAAACCAAAAACAGCAGAAAACGAGCAACCGGCACTTCGGCATCTTGTTAATAGGTTAGTTCCAGAAAATGCACGAATATGACATAAAGTGTGCATAAAACATGTAGATAACATCAATAATGTGGCATGGAACATAAGAAATTATCGATACGTCGGAGACGTATCAGGGGCTTCTAGGCCAAACCCGCTGGCTCCACAGCCGAACCCGGCGACCACGCAGTCGAATCCGGAAGCTCCGAAGATGGAGGCCTTGATGGTCAGCGTGTTTGAAATAAAATGCGTACCATCATGGGCACAAGAATTCCTCTCCTACCTCACTGATGGTGTGCTGCCTAATGACAGGGTTCAAGCCGGGCGGATTGAGAGAAGGGCCAAGGCCTATACAATCATCAACCACGAGCCGTACAAACGCAGCGTAAGTGGGGTGCTCCGGCGGTGCGTCGAGCCGGCTGAAGGGATTGAACTCCTACGGGAAATCCACCAGGGAGAGTGCGGCCACCACGCCTCCTCCAGAGCCATAGTGGCCAAAGCCTTCCGGCACGGTTTTTACTGGCCGACTGCGCTCAGAGACGCAGAAGAACTGGTGAAGAAGTGCAACGGCTGCCAGCGCTTCGCCAAGCAAAAGCACACGCCGGCTTCCGCCTTGAAGACCATCCCCATTACATGGCCGTTTGCCGTATGGGGCTTGGATATGGTGGGCCCATTCAAAACAGCCCGAGGCGGCATGACTCATATCTTGGTGATGATTGATAAATTCACTAAGTGGATTGAAGCCAAGCCAATCAAGAAGCTGGACGGCTCCACAGCCGTCACATTCCTCAAGAAGATAATCGTGAGATACGGCTACCCCCATAGCATCATCACCGACAACGACAGCAACTTCGCTGAAGGCATCTTCAAACGCTACTGCGGAGAAATGGGGATCCGAATGGACCTATCATCCGTGGCGCATCCGGAGTCAAATGGCCAAGTGGAGAAGGCCAACGGCTTGATCCTAGCCGGCATCCGGCCCCGGCTGGTGGAGCCGCTTGAGCGCTCAGTCGGCTGCTGGATTGAAGAGCTGCCCAACGTACTGTGGAGCCTGCGCACGATGCCAAACCGCTCAGTCGGCTTCACACCCTTCTTCCTCGTATACGGGGCCAAAGCCGTCCTGCCGACTGACATCGAGCACGACGCGCCAAGGATCAAGCTATACACAGAAGCTGAAGCCAAAGAAGCTCGTGAAGATGGAGTTGACCTGGTCGAAGAGGTCCAGCTAATGGCCGAGTCCAGGTCTACCGTATACCAGCAGAGCCTCCGCCGCTATCACATCCGGAAGGTCCAGTCCTTAGCATTCCGAGAACGAGACCTAGTGCTCCGGCTGATCCAACGGACAGCCGGACAGCATAAACTGTCATCCCCATGGGAGGGTCCCTTCATCGTGAGCAAGGCAGTAGGCAATGATTCCTACTATCTCATAGATGCCCAAGAGGCTAAGAAAAACAAGGCGAACAAAACCGACGAGGAGACAAAACGTCCCTGGAATGTCAGGTTGCTTCGACCATTTTACACTTGAGAGCAGGAATGTACGTATCCCTTGTACTCCCTTTTGTAAGCTATGAAAAAGCAAGCGCTAAGAGCGCCGATTTCGACAAGTTTTTCGCGTACTCTATTGTTTTCGCCGATTGGCTAACACCCTCTCACGCGGCCGGCTTAGTAACGTGATCCGGTTTCCGACAGCCGGCTTCCGACCAGCTACAGACCGCAACCCGGCTGTCCGGCTGGCGGGAGTAAGTGCCTAGGGAGCCGGCACGCGAAAGACGGCTAAGGGAAAGAGTGAAAGCGAATTGATTCTTGCACAACTCCTCATAAAAGTGCCGGACTGCCGAATTCGGCTCGTTCGACTCAAATACTATCGGCCTCAGCCAGCGGCCTGCTCTTGATCCGGCGACGGACCGCAAGTCGGACGTACGATCGGCAAGGGCAAAGCCAAAGAGTGGGGCGGATGGGAAAAGCGAACAAGTCGAAAGAAAGCAAGCCGGCACACAAATGATAAACAAACACATTAAAGTGTGCCCTAATAAAAGGATAATAACATTGTCTTACATATGCACCCGGCATCCCGGGGATTTAACGAATTTTCTTGTCAAAAGAAACATCTTAACAGATACATTTAAGCACCGGCTGGATCAGGACCAGCCGGGGGAGCATCAGCGTTGCCGGCTGCCGGGTCCGCCTCAGGCGTGTCCGCATCATCTTCCGCCTCCTCCTCCTCGTCATCAGACGGCGGGTTCGGATCCTCGATGAAGATGCGCTTGTCGACGAAGTCGGCGATAGCGCAGGCGCGGGCAAGCCGGGCGGTCTTGTTCTCCGCCGAAAGGCTTTCCTCCACATCGGCCAGCCGACACTCCAGCTGATCAAGGTTGACCTCGTCATACCAGGAGAGCACGAAGGAGAGGGCCATATCGGCTCCGGCACGCGCAGCCGACTCCTTCCGATCAAGGAAGCGGTCGAGGCGCCGTCTCCAGCCACTTAATGAGGTTGGCGAGGTCCTGCGGCAACGTCTCCGTCGGCCATAGCAGCCGGATCAGCTCCTCCGCCGCCTTCCGGAGCTCCCAGCCAAGCTTGGTGATTGGCTCCACGCGGGCGGCCATGGACGCCAGATAATCCTCCATGGTGAAGCAGGCAGAGCTCTGCTCCCCAGTAGCCTGCCGGTGCTCCTCCCGCGCCTTGCCAACGGCCGCTAGCGCCGCATCCTGCGCCTCAGGAAAGGCCGCTGCAAAGAAGAAACACGTCAGAAGCCTGTCAAAGGCAGAAAAATACAAATTTTCAAAGTAAGACTGGCGGCAGCCGGCACGAACCGACTGCCCCCTGCCTGAAGATGGAGATTGTCGAAGTCTAAAAGACTGGCGGCAGCCGACACGAACCGACTGCCCCCAGCCTGAAGATGGAGATTGTCGAAGTCTAAAAGACTGGCGGCAGCCGGCAAGAACCGACTGCCCCCAGCCTGAAGATGGAGATTGTCGAAGTCTCAGTAAAGAAAAGACTGGCGGCAGCCGGCAAGAACCGACTGCCCCCAGCCTGAAGATGGAGATATCGAAAAAATCAGTTTCTGCCGCCGGCTGCCAACCTAAGCCGGCAGCCGACAGCCGAAAGCCGACAAAGGGGAAGGAAAGAGAATACAAAGACTCACCCGCCAAGCCGCGGTCGAGCGCGCTAATTTCATCTACCCACCGCTTGGCGGTGGCCGACAGCTCATCGGACTTAGCGGTCACCTCTTGGCGAAGCGCAAGCCGCTGCCGGTCCACCTCCTCCAGCTGCTTGCTTAGGCCCTCCAGCTTCTCCTCCCCAGCCTTTTTGAGGGTGGCCAGCTCCTTGAGGTGGTTATCCTCAAGCCGACGCAGCCGCGCCAACTCCCCATCAGCCACCTTTAGCTTGGCGGCAGCAGCCCGGCCCGCCTCCTCGCTCTCGGCGCATTGGGCGCGGGCGGCCCGAAGATCCGACTCCAGTTGCGGGACCCGGGCAGCCTCAGCTGCAAGACAACAAGAAAAGTCATCAGCCGAGCGAAATCGAAGAAAAAGAAGTCACAAGTCGAAAGGAAGAAAACCTTACCCTTGGCAACCTCCAGCTCGCGAGCCAAGCCGGCCCGCTCAATTTTGGCCTTGTGATAGCTGGTCACGACTTGGTTATACAAGACGGTGCGCCGCTCCGCAACCACCTGAAAGAAATAGTCAAATGTCTAGACGAAACCCGGACCGGCTCCAAGCAGCCGGCCCATGCCTCGGAGGGCTACCAGGATAACAACAAAATTGTAAAAAATGAGATAAGACACCTACCTTGTCAGCATCCTCCAGCGTTGCCAGCTGGGCAATGGTCTCGGCGGCCTTGGCCTTAAGGCTGGCACGGTAGCCGGAGAAGAACATCTTCATGGGCGCCATGCCCGGCCGCCCCTCCCGGCTGGTCACCTCGCAGGCATCCGCCTGATGCCACGCCTTCTCCATGGCGCCAGCCGAGCCAAGGCTGGAGTCGGAGGCGGACGACACGTGCAGCAGCCGGGCCCCCTTGGCCACATGGAGGCCTTCAGACGGCTCCGACGGGCCCTCCTTCCTCACCAACGCCCGGGAGCCGGCGTCCCTCGAGCGCGCTGGCTCCTCCCTCGCCGGCTCCTTCCCGGCCGGCTCCTTCCTCGACGGCTCCGAAGTCGGAGGCGGCACGGTCGAAGCAGTCGGACCGGTGGGGGCCGCCATCTCCGGCGCCTGATCCTGCAACACCACGACGCTAGGTGCTGCACCGCCGACTCCAGTCTCAGGCGGCGCAGCCCCGCTGGCTCCAGCTCCAGTCTCGGGCGGCGCAGCCCCGCCGGCTCCAGCTCCGGTCGCTGGCGGTGCACCCTTGCCGGCCTCGGCCGCAGGCCCCAACAGGGGAGCGCGGCGCGGAAACAACTCGTCCAGAGTAGGCCGGCGAACCGACTCACCCTGGGTGCCCCGGCCAGCCGCTGCAGAAGGAGGTGCAGCTGAAGAAGTTGCCTCCGCGGAAGGCGGCGTAGCCGCAGGCGGCACGACGACAACAGGCGGCGCGCGCGCAAGCATCGAAGATTGCGGGGTCGACTCCCTCCTTTGCCGCGGGAGCGTTGGCTCAACGCGGGGAGCCAACCGGGAGCCGCCGCCCTGGGTGAATTTGATGGCAGCCCTAGTTGGACAAACAAGGAAAGATAAATATAAAAACAAAGGAAAGAAAAGGAATCAAACAATGAAGAAAAAGGACTCACCCGGCTGCCTCTGGAATCTTCTTGGACTCCAGCCGGCGCTGCTTCTTGGCCTTAGCCTCCAGCTTGGCCGTGGACCTACCGCTGGCCCGCTTCTTCCCCTTGGGCGCAGAAGTCGCCGAGGCGCCAGGCGGCCTCATGCGTAGGGGCACCGCAGGGATCGGCCCCGTACCGGACTCCACCGGCTCCTCCTGCTCATGCTCCGGCGAGGGCGGCGGGTGGTGCTCCCCCTGGCCGCCTTGGTCCGGCGCCTCCGGCAGCTCGTCGTCGCCGGCTTGATCGCCGGCTTGGTCAGCCGGATCAACATGATCCGGCGTCCAGACCTTCTGCTCCAGGTCGCCGTCCTCGAGGCCCTGGCGGTCGAAAAGCTGAAAACAAGACAAAGGCAGTAAATAACAAGTCGGCCACGCAGCCGCAAGCCGGAAGTCGGCCAAAGAACAAAAACTTACCAGCTCAGGCGGCGACGCCCGGTCGTGAGGCATCAGCCCCCAATCCCATTTCTCCGGCATGTTGGCCTTGGTGACGTTGTTCACCCGACGAGCGACCTGGGCCTTGGTGAGCTCGATCTTGGACGTCCGGGTTGGATCAAGCCGGCCAGACATGTGCCCGATTTTGTGGACACGCATCTGGAGCGGCAGCACCCGGCGCTCGGTGTAGGTGCAGAGGAGGTCTTCGGCGCTCAGCCGGCCCTCGGAGACGCTGGCCCCCAGAAAATCCCACAGAAGATTTACCTCTGCGTCTGGGTCCATTGTCCTGGCGTTGTGGCCCCAGTTGAGCCGGCCGACTGGCGGCGCCGGGTTGTACACCGGCAAGTTGAGCCGGTCGAAGGCCGGGTTGTCGTTCCACACGTAAAAGAAAGACATCTGCCAATTCTTCACCGAATCCACCGTCGGGATCCTCGGAAATGGCGTGCCCGTGCGGGAATATATCGAGGCGGCGCCGCAGGTCCTCAGGTGGCCTTCGGTCGTCTGCGCCTTGATGTAGAAGAGCCGGCTCCAAAACTCGACATCCGGCCACAAGCCGGCGTAGCCTTCCATGAAGGCCACGTAGCAGCTGAGGAGGATGCAGGCGTTGGCCGGCAGGTGGTGAGGCTGCAAGCTGAAGAAGTCCAGAAACCGGCGGAAGAAGTGCGAAGCCGGCAAGCCCAATCCTCGATCGAAGTGTGCTCCGAAGACCACACGTTCGCCGGGTTCCGGCCTGGGCTCGATCTCCTCGCCGGGCACCCTCGTGATCACCTCCGCGGGAATCCGGCGGAGGCGCACAAGACGCGCGATGTCGTCCTCACGCATGTAGGAACCCCTCCAAGAACCGCTTGGCTGGGCCATCGGCGAGGAGGAAGAAGAAGAAGACCAAGAGAGACGAAAGGGCGAAGAAGAACCGCTCCTCGCCGGGGGCGAGCGCGGTGGCGACGAGCGTACCGTTGAAACGCGGGGCCCCGTGGCGTTGGCTTGGCGCGCGGACGGCTGCCGGGCGGCAAAGGGGTGCAGCCGCGCTTGGTCGCCGGAGTTCGCCAGGAGGTCACCGGAGAAGAAGTGGCGGCGTGTGATACGTCTCCGACGTATCGATAATTTCTTATGTTCCATGCCACATTATTGATGATATCTGCATGTTTTATGCATACTTTATGTCATTATTATGCGTTTTCAGGAACTAACCTATTGACGAGATGCCGAAGGGCCAGTTGCTGTTTTTACGCTGTTTTTCGTTTCAGAAATCCTAGTAAGGAAATATTCTCGGAATCGGACGAAATCAACGCCCAGGGTCCTATTTTTCCACGAAGCTTCCAGAAGTCCGAAGGGGAAACGAAGTGGGGCCACGAGGTGGGGACACAGTAGGGCGGCGCGGCCTAAGCCCTGGCCGCGCCGGCCTAGTGTGTGGCCCCACCAGGACTCCACTGACCTTGCCCTTCCGCCTACTTAAAGTCTCCGTTGCGAAAACCCTACCAAGTTCGACGAAACCAGAGAAAACCTTCCAGAGCCGCCGCCATCGCGAAGCCAAGATCGGGGGACAGGAGTCTCTGTTCCGGCATGCCGCCGGGACGGGGAAGTGCCCCCGGAAGGCTTCTCCATCGACACCACCGCCATCTTCATCAACGCTGCTGTCTCCCATGAGAAGGGAGTAGTTCTCCATCGAGGTTCGAGGCTGTACCGGTAGCTATGTGGTTAATCTCTCTCCTATGTACTTCAATACAATAATCTCATGAGCTGCCCTACATGATTGAGATTCATATGATGATGCTTGTAATCTAGATGTCATTATGCTAGTCAAGTGGATTTTACTTATGTGATCTCCGGAGACTCCTTATCCCACGTGTGTAAAGGTGACAGTGTGTGCACCGTGTGGGTCTCTTAGGCTATATTTCACAGAGTACTTATTCGCTGTTATGAATGGCATAGTGAAGTGCTTATTTATATCTCTTTATGATTGCAATGTGTTTTGTATCAAAATTTATCTGTGTGCTACTCTAGTGATGTTATTAAAGTAGTTTATTCCTCCTGCACGGTGTAATGGTGACAGTGTGTGCATCGTGTAGTACTTGGCGTAGGCTATGATTGTGATCTCTTGTAGATTATGAAGTTAACTATTGCTATGATAGTATTGATGTGATCTATTCCTCCTTTCGTAGTGTGAAGGTGACGAGTGTGCATGCTATGTTAGTACTTGGTTTGGTTATGTTGATCTGTTATGCACTCTAAGGTTATTTAAATATGAACATTGAATATTGTGGAGCTTGTTAACTCCGGCATTGAGGGTTCGTGTAATCCTACACGAGTTAGTGGTGTTCATCATCCAACAAGAGGGTGTAGAGTCTAGCATCTATCTATTTATTCTGTTATGTGATCAATGTTGAGAGTGTCCACTAGTGAAAGTATGATCCCTAGGCCTTGTTCCTAAATACGTTATCGCTGCTTGTTTACTTGTTTTACTCGCATTTATACTTGCCTGCAATATTACTACCATCAACTGCACGCCGGCTAAGCACTTTTACGGCACCGTTACTACTGCTCATATTCATTCATACCACTTGTATTTCACTATCTCTTCGCCGAACTAGTGCACCTATTAGGTGTGTTGGGGACACAAGAGACTTCTTGCTTTGTGGTTGCGGGGTTGCATGAGAGGGATATCTTTGACCTCTTCCTCCCTGAGTTCGATAAACCTTGGGTGATCCACTTAAGGGAAACTTGCTGCTGTTCTACAAACCTCTGCTTTTGGAGGCCCAACACTGTCTACAAGAATAGAAGCACCCGTAGACATCAAGCACTTTTCTGGTGCCGTTGCCAGGGAGGAAAGGTAAAAGGCACTCATACTCCGGTCCCAGGTAACCAAGTACTTTTCTGTTGCCGTTGTGTGTGTGCTCGAAGCTATTTCCTTTAGATCCTGCAATTGCATCTTTTTGTTTCTTGTTTACACTAGTTTGGTATAATGGACAACAGTGAGCTTCTTATTCTATTTCCTGATTTAAGACATGGATGGTTTGATGCGAAAATTAAAAAACCCATGGAACATATTAGTATGAACACTTTGAATACCATTGTTGCTAATGATATAGAAAGTTCTAAGCTTGGGGAAGCTGGTGCTGATGAGCATGATCTTTTTAGTCCCCCAAGCATTGAGGAGAAAATTTACTTTGATGATACTTTGCCTCCTATTTATGATGATTATAATGATAGTAGTCTTTTAGTACACTTTGTTATGGAGGATAAATTTGATTGTGATTACAATATGCCTCCTATATTTGATGATGAGAATAATAATGATAGCTACTTTGTTGAATTTGCTCCCACTACAACTAATAAAATTGATTATGCTTATGTGGAGAGTAATAATTTTATGCATGAGACTCATGATAAGAATGCTTTATGTGATAGTTATATTGTTGAGTTTGCTCATGATGCCTCTGAAAGTTATTATGAGAGAGGAAAATATGGTTGTAGAAATTTTCATGTTACTAAAACACCTCTCTATATGCTGAAATTTTTGAAGTTACTCTGGTTTTATCTTCCTACTAGTGGTTGGGGCGCCCCATGGGGCGCCTCCTCACCGGTCATGTGCGCCCAAATTCACTACAATGGCAGCTGTACATTACAGTCACATGCAAAATAGAATTTAATTACAATGGTTATGTATTCAGCCAAGGTTGAAACCCCAAATTTATATTTCCATTCCGCAAAATGCAATTAGCAGGTGGATGTTAAAAGTCAAAGGCAAACCTATGGACTATGATACAACACAGCCTGACCTCAAACCGTACAAGATTGATTTACAATTTTGAAGTAAATGGCTATTCTAGTGAGATGAGTTAGACCACCACTTTCTGTTACATGTTAAGCTGCTCCTGCTGTTAGTTTATTGCCACCAACTAAATCTATGTATGATTTAATCCTTGGCACCAAATGGAGTTTCTTCCTTCAATAGAATAGTGGTTTATCATCTGAAAAGTAGAACCAATAAACCACATGAATATTAGTTTTATTCAGAAGTATAAAATAATGCTCATTCTATTGCAATGCCTACTAAAATGGCATCTTACATCAAGTATTTATTCTTAGCAGGATTGGACTCCGCCTCTTATAGTACAGCAATCGGCTTCATTTATTTGAACTTAGAACGTCCGAGCGCTATTCTAGTGATCCTTACCTATTTTTCTTTGTGCACAAATATTATTTGGCATGATATGGAGGTGGGTACATATATTTGTTCAAGTTTGAACGCTAGCAAATGCAACTCCCTACAGAACCTTCTCTACGACAAATTCATATCAGATTACGTATACCCTCTATCTGTATACATACACTACTCATATCGGAAACATGCGAGCAATTGTGGATAGAATTTCGCTGGGTTGTGGCCTCTTTTTTCCTCTTTGTGGTCATTTATTTTCCTTCCTCACCGAGCCAACTACACAGCGACACGTGGTCCAACGAATAGAGTTGAAGCGAGGTCAGCACTCGCCAGATGACTATCGTGGAGAGCCCTGACATAGGGCAAAGCATAGACGCACTTGCTTGTTCTCAATGATAAACAAGATGAGTAACACATCTACAATATATCCCAGCAAGAGAACATCAGTTAGTTTTCTTTACTGACTACAAAACACAAAGTGTATAGATTTTTCTTGATCTTTGTAAAAGAAAACCTCTCGTTTATCTTATCTGCAAGATAGTTCTTAACTGCTAGCGGTCTTTAATAAATAATGTTCATTTTCATTTAGAAATGAAGGGCAAGTTAATCATGCATGTAAATGCTTTTGAAAACCTCATGAGTTTCAAGTAGCATGTTGCCTGTTAAAGTCAACTGTTGAAAAATGATTATAAGCTTTCCAAGAAAATATTAGCAGTCATTCCCTAATAAAACCAATAAACCAGAGGAAAATATAATACGCAATATCCAAAATGAAGCAGAAACACAGCTGTAAGAAAATCTTAATCGAGGTGGTTGCAAGCCAGACACACACTTTGAAATAAGTCAGTACAATGAGAAAAACTTACTTGGGGGAAAACATTAAGAGCATCAAGGCAGCAACAGCAGCATGTGTGGCAACAGCATCCAGTACATGCAGCAGCAGCAAGATTGGTCAGCCCATCCAAGATTCTGAAACCAACACCAGTAGCAGCATCCTGCAAGAGTCCATTGTGCAGTAAAAATCGGGAAATTTAAGCTGCTATCATTAGAGAAGTGCATTAGAGATTGAGTCAGTTAGTAGACGTACAGTTAGGATCCTAGTCAATTTTGTCGGTAATTGGTTCACATGTCCCTATATACAGATGGGAATTGTATCTCCTACAACTATAACAAGAATTTGTTCTCTTTTGCTCATCAAATTTCTCACTCTCTTTATGGCATTTTTTAGCTTCAGATAAGGATCAAATTATATCACCAGTCTCACAGGTACATTACTAAACAGGTATAACTGAAGTGGAAAACGTCACATCCAAAAAGTGGGAAATGCGAAGAGCATTTAGTGAAGGGGGTAAATTATACAAAACTTGTTCAGTGAACCACTATGTAGTATGAAAATATTCTGATGGAAGGTTATATTCAGTCATATCTTATGGAGGCTTCCTATAACTGAGCAATTAACTGAAGCGATATATACACACACAATATGAATATGAACATCATTAGATTTTTCATCCAATCTGAAACCAAGAACTATACAAAAAGATAAAAACTAAATCATAACGAGAACCATGCAAATTTTACCTAGATGCAGAAGAGTGTCTACAAAAATGTTCCTAGGACAAGCGACATGTAGCTAAGAAATTATAAGGAGAGGACAAACCTAGAGATAAGGCTTGACATACACGAAAAAGCTTTTGAAGAATGGGCAATACTGCATATCCTAGAGAAGTACACAGTATACAAACTACACTATTCCTTGAATGCATCCCTGCAAATGAACCAATAAAGAACATCGACCAGAAGAATATGTAAGATTGCAGAAAAAACTTCATATCTAACTCCACGATATACGAACTTTATTTCTCCTTCAATAGCTTCATGGATATGAGTTAATAAAGTGCTCCAACATCATACCTATATTGAAAGAGGATCTTTCTTTCCTTTCTCAAGCTAGATCAATTCTTTGTTCGTAGTTGCCTTCACTCACAAGCGGAAGATCCTCTAAAAAATTTCCTGCAAGTTCATTCCAAATCAAATTTGACGAGGTAAAAGAGAAGAAGAGACGCAAAGGTAATAAAGAAGATAGAGTAACCTGAAAACTGAAGCATAGGCGGATGAGGTAGGTGACAGGGGCTATCACCAGGATGCGTCTGTTGAGGTCATCATTCTGGATCCTACCTCCTGCATTTACCCATAAGGCTCCACCGCAACCATTACTTCATTCAAAGATAGCTCATTTTCTGTAAATTTTACACTTCATTAATGCTTCACAGCCAACATACTGAGGGACGATGCCGCACATTTTAGTATTTTAAAGGTGCTGAACAATTAGATATAACTGAAAAAGATTATTTGTTTGTACGGTTAATTGGCATGATATCTCAGTTTGCCTAATTATAGCGGTAGGAGCACGCCCGCTCTGATGAAGTCACATATCCATCACAAAATTCTAATGAGTAGCAACAAAATGCCGCTTAAGCCAGGCACAAAAGAGAAGTGAAGAACAGAGACTGAAAACTCACCACAATGGCCACCCAATTGCAGCCATGGGCAGGGGGCGGCCACGGATAACATTTGCTCACTCACCAGGGCCGTGTGCTCATCGATGTGCGTGCATTCATGAAACCTGAAGTAAATATTTTCAGTTGTAAGAAACAAAAGAAGAAATATGTAGAGGACACTACCAAACAATGTATATGCGATTCTTTGCATCCAAACAATTACTGAAACCAAAAAAAAACATGGTGTACTTTTACAACTCATTTCATTCTTTGCGTGACATCAGTTTATAGATGAATTTCCTATACAGGTTGTACCCAGTACGCAGCAGTTAAAACACAATTTATTTATGCTAATCGGAGAGTCCACATAGGAAAATGAAATTGTAGCATAACACAATGTGCTCCAAGAGTCCAAGGAGGTCATGTGTACTTATAATACGTTTATCAGATTCAAGGCATGAAACATTTCACATGAACATGGATCCTAACTATTAAGATTTCAGGAAGTATGGTGCCTTGTTCACCCCACTATACCAAGGTTTGAGATTTGAGAGCACAACCACCAAAGTTGCCATCACATGTAACAAATATAAATCACATCAAACTTCACAATGGTTTCCATCATATACCTTGATATAGATCAAAAGAAAAGGAGTGAAATCCATTCTCATGGTTATGATTCAGGGTTTCGCAGCAGAAGAAGTAAGCAAAGGTGGGCAGGTAATCGACTGTACTCACCCAAAGACATGGGAGATGAGCAGAGTAGCTAGGAAGCTGCAGGCGAGAATCCATGGCGCCACCTTCCTGGACACGTCACCATGAACACCACTGATCCATCCTCATACAAGTTTACAATTAGCACCAAACTAAAAATAAGCACAAGTTGGTAATTTAAACAATGCAGGGGATTTATAAAATGATAAAATCAAATATTAGTGTATGGTTATCTAAATAAAATAGTAAGGACAATGAATTATCTAGATGAACATTTTGCACCTGCTAACCTAATACGATGAAAAGTTAAATAAACATGCATATTAACAAATTAACTTTGCAAAAGGAGTAATCTTTACCACCTTGGGAACCATCCAAAGTTGCACATGACCGATATCCTCCTCATTCTCACACATGATCCGAGTTGTGCTCCTCAGTAATTACTCAAGTGAATATTCCAAGTCTACCAATTATTTGAAATTATTAGCGAAAGGGGATGCACTCCAAACATAGCATTACAAGTGCTAATCTTTACGGATGATGTTCTATTCAACTAAGATACTTACAGAAAAATAGGAAAAATCATCGCTTGGTTCGATCAAGAAATGCTCTCTCCTGACACATTGTTGTTTTCTTACATCAGGCAAGCCTATAACTCAAATAGAAAAACAGAAAGCCTTAGTTTATATTGGAAGACACTAAAATGAATAAGTATATCAAAATTACTCATTCCTCGTGGGAGCAAGGAGGGTCATATATCAAATTCCTTATTCAAACTATGCAGAAGTATTGCATACTCTCAAACAAAAAAAGGACCGCACGAAAAACTCTTAAGAACAAACCTTATAAAAGGCCGTCGATCATACGCATAATTTCAATTGCTTCATGCACAGTCGCAGCTCCGACGGTGGTAAACAACACCACAAAATCCACTATACATAGGGGGAACATGTAAAATACCTTGGTTATGATGTTGTTGCCGTACATGTGAAAAATAGGATCAAGCTGATTTTAAGTTGTGACAAATATCCTTCATCATGGTGAATGAGAGAAACATTCCATTCAAACGAATAGATCATATCTCATCTAAAACTCTAAAACTGGTGTCTTCCAAAGAAAGAAATCTCTGATGCAAAACAACATAACTTTTAAACCAAAGCAAAATGCAAAATCAAACCAGAAACCTCTATTTGAATCAGACCTTTGTAAGGTATATACTTTACATAAATAGAGTATACCTATGCCAGGTAGCAAACAATACGTTAGCAGGAACCATAAGCAATTATCCTTTCATGCAAATCTTGTATTGCATTTAAGAGTAAATCTCTTATTACTGAAGTAATTAAATTTCTTAAAGCTAATAACATACCGAAAAGTCTGTCCAAGAATATATGCATCTTAGTTTCTCCACTGCCAAAAGATTAACCATCTAAATTGATCCTAAGCCGGTATACTTTTCAATCACATAGAGCTGCACCAAAAATAAAAATTATTTCATAATTTCAACAAGCATAATATTAGAAGAAAATCTAGCTTGCAACAGACCCTTCGCCTACGAAAGGATGTCGGAGATTTGTCTAAATTTGGATGTACCTATACACTAAAGAGCATCTAGATACTTTAAAATTTAGGAAAACTTGCAACATCCTTTTATAGACAGGAGGTAGCACCATATTTCTGGCCTCCTCGAAGGGGATAAGGGGGATGATCCATGACCTGGGGACGATACATACAAATACCAACTATAACACCCCACAACCACATCACAATAATTATATTCTATGCATCTAAAAGTATATGGAGGAAAACAGATTTGTATTGTGCGAGCACAAGCAGCCCTTGTACAGCAATGAAAGCATTCCAAAACAACACATCATTGAGCTCGTCTACGACCCCCAAATAAAACAGAATATCATCTTGTTGTATGCCACTCCACACCATACCAACCAATTAAATTATACCACCCATCAGAGAACTAAGAGCATAACAACACATCCAATCTCATCACACAATTATGTCATCACAATCAAACGAACTTAAAAAGATATAGAGTAAAAAGAGCTCAAGCCTCAACCATCTTAAGCGCTAAAACACAATTCAAGCATGTCCAGCAGACAAGCAATCAGTCAAACGTACAGACAAGCATCAAGCATGAACCCAAGTGAAGGCATAAATTGCAAACAAGCTGACAATGAAGTAAATGCGCTGTCTAGGAGGAGTGGGGAGCATTTTACCACTGCCGACGCAAAACACCTTCAGCGGCTGCGTCCCCCCGTTACTCCTCAGCGTGGCAACGGAAGCCGCACCGTGAGACAGGATGCGTGCTGGCGGCCAGCACCGGCGGGGGGAAAGGAAAAGGGGATCCCTTTCCCAGCAGTGGGGGAGGCGGCCGCACGGGTCCTGACCTTGTCGTCGCGAGGCGCTGAATCCATCCTGGCCTTCCTTTTGTCGTCCTTGGTCACCGACAGAGCAGCAGCGTATGTTCTTCACTGCTTCTCCCGCCTCCTGTGGGAAGAGAAGATGACATGGCGGCGGCCCCGTCTCTAGGGTTAGGTATGGCTGCAGGGGAGGAACGGCCTTGGGGGGAAATCACGGAGGAGCGCAAGGAGGAGCAGGAAAAGTGCCAGGGAGGAGGATGCGCGAAGGAGGAGGGGCCTACCTGCGCCGCCGCCGCCGCCTGGGTGTCCTGGACGCATTGAGCCTCTCCTCTCGAGAGCTCTCTGTTCGGGAGGGGGAGAGGAAGGGGAGTCACAAGCGGGCGAGCAAGCAGAGTCGCTAGGGTTTTCGTCGGCGCTTTTGTTTGACCAAAGGAACGTCTCAGATGGACGCGGGTTTGGTTCCCAAATCGGACGGCGCGGAGCCTTTTTTCTACCGTGGAGCGCTCTGGCATAGGGCTAGTACACACGCACTTGCTTGTTCTCAATGCTTGTTACTTTGCTCTTCATGAACTTGTTTATTTACAAGATTCCTATGCATAGGAAGCATGTTAGACTTAAATGTGCTTTGAATTTGCTTCTTGATGCTCTCTTTTGCTTCAACTCTTATTTCTTGCGAGTGCATCATTAAAACAGCTGAGCCCATCTTAATGGCTATAAAGAAAGAACTTCTTGGGAGATAACCCATGTGTTTTTTTACTACAGTACTTTGTTTTATATTTGAGTCTTGGAAGTTGTTTACTACTGTAGCAACCTCTCCTTATCTTAGTTTTGTGCATTGTTGTGCCAAGTAAAGTCTTTGATAGTAAGGTTCATACTAGATTTGGATTACTGCGCAGAAACAGATTTCTTTGCTGTCACGAATCTGGGCCTAATTCCCTGTAGGTAACTCAGAAAATTATGCCAATTTACGTGAGTGATCCTCAGATATGTACGCAACTTTCATTCAATTTGGGCATTTTCATCTGAGCAAGTCTGGTGCCACTTTAAAATTCGTCTTTACGAACTGTTCTGTTTTGATAGATTCTGCCTTTTATTTCGCATTGCCTCTTTTGCTATGTGGGATGGATTTCTTTGTTCCATTAACTTCCAGTAGCTTTGGGCAATGTCCAGAAGTGTTAAGAATGATTGTGTCACCTCTGAACATGTGAATTTTTAATTATGCACTAACCCTCTAATGAGTTTGTTTCGAGTTTGGTGTGGAGGAAGTTTTCAAGGGTCAAGAGAGGAGGATGATACAACGTGATCAAGAAGAGTGAAAGCTCTAAGCTTGGGGATGCCCCGGTGGTTCATCCCTGCATATTTCAAGAAGACTCAAGCATCTAAGCTTGGGGATGCCCAAGGCATCCCCTTCTTCATCGACAAATTTATCAGGTTCCTCCCCTGAAACTATATTTTTATTCCATCACATCTTATGTTCTTTGCTTGGAGCGTCGGTTTGTTTTTGTTTGAATAAAATGGATCCTAGCATTCATTGTGTGGGAGAGAGACACGCTCCGCTGTTGCATATGGACAAATATGTCCTTAGGCTTTACTCATAGTATTCATGGCGAAGGTTGAATCTTCTTCGTTAAATTGTTATATGGTTGGAATCGGGAAATGCTACATGTAGTAATTCTAAAATGTCTTGAATAATTTGATACTTGGCAATTGTTGTGCTCATGTTTAAGCTCTTGCATCATATACTTTGCACCCATTAATGAAGAAACACATAGAGCTTGCTAAAATTTGGTTTGCATAATTGGTCTCTCTAAGGTCTAGATAATTTCTAGTAAAGAGTTTGAACAACAAGGAAGACGGTGTAGAGTCTTATAATGT
>NC_061508.1:271398000-271488397 GCF_022539505.1 Lolium rigidum
CATATTATCTTGCCTGAAGTCTTACGATGATGTACCTACCAGTGACCTCGGCAAACATTACGAACAGAACAACATCGATTTCGAAGGAGAGCGGTAACGATATCTAGCAGGTATCGGTAGAAGATACGTCTCCACTAATATCAGCATTGCCCAATGATCCTTTCCAGTCTACCCTCCCGTTGCGTCTAATGGAAGAAGGCGGGACGGCGACAACGATAAATCGGAGAAATCGCCAGCCAGTCGGTGGCCTACACAGCCTGGCCTTCTCGCCTCCTGCGTGCCTTCTCTCCGCCGCTTGGCCGGGGCGCTGGGCAAGAAACACCGGTGAGCGTGGCGGGTTCGTCTGCGACTTCGGCGGCTGCGGCGGCATTCCCGGTCGGCAGGCGCGGCTACATAAACCCTCAGCATTGCTCGGCGACAGCGGGTGGCGATGATGCGGTGATATGGCTAGATGAACACAGACGAGGACTGGGGCATGTTGCTCAGCGGCTATTTGATCGTCTCCAGCGTATCGTGAACTGCTTATGTTCCAATAACTGCTGACCTGATGACTACCCATGTTTTATGCATTATGTCATATTATCGGTAAAGATACTTAAACGGTAATGTTTCTGTGTTTTTACCGAAAATCTAGTAAGTATTCTGAGGTAACGGCTTTGCCAGTCTTTTTGCGCGAAGCTTTCGAAGACGAAGAAGACAGTGAACCCGCGGGTAACCAGAACTGAAGCGTGACTAGCCTGGCGCGTATTCGTGTGGCCGCTATAAGAATCTCGTCGCCGGCACCGATCGCGGAAACTGCGATCTGAAAACTCCAGGCATGATGAGGTCAGTCGCCTCCAGCCCCTGCCCGGAGAGAAATTCGCCTCGGAGAACCACACACGCCATGGCAAAACATGGTCTGCAGACCATGGAGTCCATGGCGGCTGGCGATAATATTTATACCGTTGTAACTGTGACGGATGCCCATTATTTATAATATGTCAAAGATCATCTATATGTAATACTATATGTTGTGTTTGTCGAGGATCAGATGAATAGAAGTACTATGTTATGGTGATTATCAATCTGTGTTATGTGTTGTTTATGATCTGCATGCTGTAAGTTGTTAGCAGCCAGTGACATTTACTCTTAACTCAGAGAAACTATTTATGCTCGATAGTGGGTTCATGCCTCCCGTAAATACGGCAAGGGCGATGACAGAAAATTCTAAGGATTTGTTGGATGTGCTTGTGTGCTAGGAGATAAGCCGATTGATTAACTATGTCCACAGAGAATGATAGTTGTGTCTGATCATACGTCACGCACCATACTGATGTCAATTGTCTGTTGCTTAGCAACAATGCGAGATGGGGTCCGGATGACAGCTTTGAGAGGATGGACTTTGAAGCGTAGTGCTGATTGAATGTGACTATGTGTGCCAATGTAGTCAAATCTCGCTATATTATCATATCATCTATATGCTGATGATATGCCTTTCTCTATTGTCAATTGCCCGGCTAACAGCTACTTATGGGAAGGACCTAGTGAGCTGGCGAGACCGATTCTATTCTTTACAGCAGCGCTGGAAAATCTCTTTAATTGCCTCAACGCAATATCATCTTCCTTTCGATGCGTTATCGCTGGTACGACGAGCATTATTGACAACCTCCTTATTCAGTTGGGCACATGCTGTTTGATAGCGATTGCGTTGGCGTAGCCAGGAATCCCGGCGCATCTGTTGCATCAGCTGCTTCAGCGACTGTAACTCGACAAACCTTGGTTTCTTTCTGAGGAAAACTTGCTCGCTGTCTTTAATCATTTTCCTCTTGGGGTTCCCAACAGGCGATCTGCATCAACTGGGCACCAAGCGCTATTACGTGAAAGATCAGACGCGGCGAAGGCTCTCCGCTACTCGATGCTTTGCTTTGTTTTTGTCTTTAACATTTTATTTACTACTGTGTTGCTGCACTAAATCAAGAATACAAAAAGAATTGGTGCTAATTCTTTATTTGCTAGCTCTTGCTCTGCTATATCAAAACACCAAAAAATTGGTTGCTGTCTTACTTTATTTGCCTGGACACTTTAAATGGATTTAACAGCCAACAGGTGGAGAAAGTTTTAAGATACTTATTATAAGTAGTAATGCTTTCATCATGTTTGATGCTTTCTCCTCTGAGAACATGTTGGATGGCGAATAGGCCTTCTTGATACTAACGGAAGAAGTATTTTCCGCGCAAAGCTGGTTTACAGCTCGTGAAATCTGGTTGGAATACCACTGATAATCAGTTAAGAGCCAATCTCTCTTTGAAGATGTTATGAAAAAAATTGAAACCATAGAGAAAAATTTTCAGTAAATTGGAAGTATTATTTGACAAAACATGAGCTTGATGGAAATCACGGAGGTGATGAAAATTGGTATTCTTCAGGAAGTATTCATGACCTGTCAGGCAATAGAAATTGATGAACTAGCTATGAAGAACGCTAGTTCAACCTTTTCAGCTAAATGAGAAGCGTAATGTGCGCCTGCAAAGTAACACAGGCAAGGGTATTGGGCTAAAATTTCTAGGCCATGAAGGCTTTGGGTGTGGGGCACACAAAGTACCCTCTTCGGCAATTTGTGTTTGTGAAAAATTGTTGATAGCTACATACCGTTATTACTTGATTTTGCTGCAACCTGAAGTTTGAGGATGACGACCTGTTTTACTACGGCAATTTTTGTTTTTGTTGAATAACGGAAGTTGACCTTGCGGCAACCTCTCATATCGCTGTTTTTGTGCCAAGTAAAAGTTTCTATGTCAAAGTTATTTATTCCTATTTGGATAAACTCTTTCAAAAATAACTGTTGCTGTCTGTCACGAATCTGGGCACATTCTCTGAAAATTCGAAAAATCTGTAATTGGCATTCTCGAATATAACACGCAACTCGTGGTTACAGTTTTCCGACATTTGGAAGTCTGGTGTAAATTCATTTTTGACGGGTCTGCCTTTTCATTGCGTACTCTTTTTGCTATGTTGAGACTAAACAACGTCCGATAATGTCAGTGCTTTTTATGCAATATGTCAGAAGTGTAGGCTTCGCCTCTGGGCTGTGAGCCCGTATTGTGCGCTAACCTGTGGTTGCTTGAGATTTGGTGAGGAAGTTTCAAAAGTCAGAAATGATATGCAGTGGCGGGATGACATGATTCACCCTGTGACACAGAGACTCCAGCGTCTAAGCTGGGGATGCCCAGGCATCCTTGCTCATCGACAACACTACTCCCCTGAGCTATGTTTTTATTCGATCTGTTCTTCCACTTTGGAAAGCGTCAGGCCCCCATTTTGTTTGTTTTGTTTGGGCAAAATGGTCGGGAGAAGACGCGGCGTATTACATATGAACGATCACCCAGGCTTACTCATAATGTTCAGGCCTTCGTTAAATTGCCATATGGTTGGAATCGGAAAATGCTACATGTAGTAATTCTAAAATGTCTTGAATAATTTGATACTTGGCAATTGTTGTGCTCATGTTTAAGCTCTTGCATCATATACTTTGCACCCATTAATGAAGAAACACATAGAGCTTGCTAAAATTTGGTTTGCATAATTGGTCTCTCTAAGGTCTAGATAATTTCTAGTAAAGAGTTTGAACAACAAGGAAGACGGTGTAGAGTCTTATAATGTTTACAATATGTCTTTAATGTGAGTTTTGCTGCACCGGTTCATCCTTGTGTTTGTTTCAAATAAACCTTGCTAGCCTAAGCCTTGTATCGAGAGGGAATACTTCTCATGCATCCAAAATCCTTGAGCCAACCACTATGCCATTTGTGTCCACCATACCTACCTACTACATGGTATTTCTCCGCCATTCCAAAGTAAATCGCTTGAGTGCTACCTTTAAATAATTCAAAATTTATCACCTCTGATTTGTGTTAATGTTTTATAGCTCATGAGGAAGTATGTGGTGTTTATCTTTCATTCTTGTTGGGCAACTTTCACCAATGGACTAGTGGCTTCATCCGCTTATCCAATAATTTTGCAAAAAGAGGCTGGCGCGGGGTTCCCAGCCCCCAATTAATCAACCTTCATTAATAATTCTCTTCACATGTTTTGCTCGATTCATCAGTAAGCAACTTAATTTTGCAAATAGACACTCCTTCATGGTATGTGAATGTTGGAAGGCACCCGAGAATTCGGTTAGCCATGGCTTGTGTAAGCAAAAGGTTGGGAGGAGTGTCATCCATAAATAAAACTAAAATACATGTGTAAACAAAAGAGAAGAGGGATGATCTACCTTGCTGGTAGAGATAACGTCCTTCATGGGAGCCGCTCTTTGAAGGTTTGTCCGGCAAGGGGTTAGAGTGCCCACTACCATTCGTTGACAACAACAAACACCTCTCAAAATTTTACTTTTATGCTCTCTTTATGTTTTCAAAACCAAAGCTCTAGCACAAATATAGCAATCAATGCTTCCCTCTGCGAAGGGCCTTTCTTTTACTTTTATGTTGAGTCGGTTCACCTATCTCTCTCCACCTCAAGAAGCAAACACTTGTGTGAACTGTGCATTGATTCCTACATACTTGCATATTGCATTTGTTATATTACTCTATGTTGACAATTATCCATGAGATATACATGTTATAAGTTGAAAGCAACCGCTGAAACTCAATCTTCCTTTGTGTTGCTTCAATACCTTTACTTTGATTTATTGCTTTATGAGTTAACTCTTATGCAAGACTTATTGATGCTTGTCTTGAAAGTACTATTCATGAAAAGTCTTTGCTTTATGATTCATTTGTTTACTCATGTCATTACCATTGTTTTGATCGCTGCATTCATTACATATGCTTACAATAGTATGATCAAGGTTATGATGGCATGTCACTCCGAAATTATCTTTGTTATCGTTTACCTGCTCGGGACGAGCGAGAACTAAGTTTGGGGATGCTGATACGTCTCGACGTATCGATAATTTCTTATGTTCCATGCCACATTATTGATGATATCTACATGTTTTATGCATACTTTATGTCATTATTATGCGTTTTCCGGAACTAACCTATTGACGAGATGCCGAAGGGCCGATTCTTGTTTTCTCGCTGTTTTTGGTTTCAGAAATCCTAGTAAGGAAATATTCTCGGAATCGGACGAAATCAACGCCCGAGGTCCTATTTTTCCACGAAGCTTCCAGAAGTCCGAAGGGGAAACGAAGTGGGGCCACGAGGTGGGGACACAGTAGGGCGGCGCGGCCTAAGCCCTGGCCACGCCGGCCTAGTGTGTGGCCCCACCAGGACTCCACCAACCTTGCCCTTCCGCCTACTTAAAGTCTCCGTTGCGAAAACCCTACCACGTTCGACGAAACCAGAGAAAACCTTCCAGAGCCGCCGCCATCGCGAAGCCAAGATCTGGGGGACAGGAGTCTCGCGTTCGGCACGCCGCCGGGACGGGGAAGTGCCCCGGAAGGCTTCTCCATCGACACCACCGCCATCTTCATCAACGCTGCTGTCTCCCATGAGGAGGGAGTAGTTCTCCATCGAGGTTCGGGGCTGTACCGGTAGCTATGTGGTTAATCTCTCTCCTATGTACTTCAATACAATAATCTCATGAGCTGCCCTACATGATTGAGATTCATATGATGATGCTTGTAATCTAGATGTCATTATGCTAGTCAAGTGGATTTTACTTATGTGATCTCCGGAGACTCCTTGTCCCACGTGTGTAAAGGTGACAGTGTGTGCACCGTGTGGGTCTCTTAGGCTATATTTCACAGAATATTTATTCGCTGTTATGAATGGTATAGTGAAGTGCTTATTTATATCTCTTTATGATTGCAATGTGTTTTATATCACAATTTATCTGTGTGCTACTCTAGTGATGTTATTAAAGTAGTTTATTCCTCCTGCACGTTATAATGGTGACAGTGTGTGCATCGTGTAGTACTTGGCGTAGGCTATGATTGTGATCTCTTGTAGATTATGAAGTTAACTATTGCTATGATAGTATTGATGTGATCTATTCCTCCTTTCGTAGTGTGAAGGTGACGAGTGTGCATGCTATGTTAGTACTTGGTTTGGTTATGTTGATCCGTTATGCACTCTAAGGTTATTTAAATATGAACATTGAATATTGTGGAGCTTGTTAACTCCGGCATTGAGGGTTCGTGTAATCCTACACAGTTAGTGGTGTTCATCATCCAACAAGAGGGTGTAGAGTCTAGCATCTATCTATTTATTCTGTTATGTGATCAATGTTGAGAGTGTCCACTAGTGAAAGTATGATCCCTAGGCCTTGTTCCTAAATACTGATATCGCTGTTTGTTTACTGTTTTACTGCATTTATACTGCCTTCAATATTACTACCATCAACTGCACGCCAGCAAGCACTTTTCTGGCGCCGTTACTACTGCTCATATTCATTCATACCACTTGTATTTCACTATCTCTTCGCCGAACTAGTGCACCTATTAGGTGTGTTGGGGACACAAGAGACTTCTTGCTTTGTGGTTGCAGTGGTTGCATGAGAGGGATATCTTTGACCTCTTCCTCCCTGAGTTCGATAAACCTTGGGTGATCCACTTAAGGGAAACTTGCTGCTGTTCTACAAACCTCTGCTCTTGGAGGCCCAACACTGTCTACAAGAATAGAAGCACCCGTAGACATCAGCGTGCGGAAAAGCGCTCAAGCGAAGGAGAGAGAGAGCTTGGGCGCAGAGACGAAGTGGGCAAGAAGGGTGCTTCGGTACCGTCCCAGGGGCATTTATAGCCGCCTGCCGCGCCCGATGCGCCGCCACGTGGCGATCGTGGGCCACGATGGGGATTAACTGCGCTGTAAACTCCACCCACGACCACAACGGTTACCGAAAACGGCCACACCACGTCCCCCACTACCGCACCGGATCCGGAGGAGACATTGATGTGACCAGACGAAACGGCAGCAGGAGCCAGCCTTCAGAATCGGTCAAGTCGGGCGCAGGGCCCGAGGCGGTGGAGACTCCGGCGCGCCCAAGCCGGAGCCGGACATTAAATTCCATCCGGCCTCAAACTCTCCCAGCAAGGCGGAGACATCATCAACACTTGTGAAAAAGCAAAAGTTGTAGAAGCAAAAATAGCGTCCGGCTAGAAGCAGTCGGACGAAGCGAGCCGGATGAGGGCGCAGCCGGCTGAATAGGAATCTTCAGTCGGCCCCTCCGAGTGCCGCTGAAACGCATTCGAGAGATATCTCAAGCCAGGAAAACCTGCCTAGGTCCCTCTTAACGCAGGACCTTGCCAGCTTCGGGGGCTAATGTCGGGGGGAAGACCCCGGGTAGGGCAATGGACGCGGAGCAGCCGGCTGAGGTTGGCCGGCTGGCGGCAAAGGCCGGCTGAGGAGCAGCCGGCTGGAGCCGTAGCCGGCTGACCCGGAAGCCGGCTGGCTCTAAGTCCTAGTCGGCCTGGCTACGGCCTTCAACGCTGTGGCTGGGCCGGCTTCTACAAGCCATATCCGACTGGGGTTTATACTCTAGACCGACTCGAGGCTGGCGAGTCTTGCATGAGAAGGAACTGGGTAGGTGGTCCGGGTTCAAAGATCCATGCTGACCTCATCTCCCGTAAAGCGCGGGGCACTGTGGAGCAATAGTGCCACGCGGCGGACAGGCCATCATGGCGTACGTCAGTCCGTACCGGCTACAGGGCATGATGGTGACAGGGACACCTCCTCGCCATACCGCTGACTCCGGCAGGCGGATGGGACAGGACATGAGGCCTCAACGGCTCCATGACGTCAACGCCTCGGGAAGGAGCGGAAGCCGGAGCCGGCCAAGCCGGCCACTAGACTATAGGGACTTCTATGTAAAGTGCCAGCGCCTATATAAGCTGGGCTACCCCCCTCGTGCGGGGACGATCGATCATTCTCACTTCATTCTGGTCTTAGCACTACTCAGGGAGAGAGACCTTCGTCTGCCTTAGCCTCCCCGAGCAGCCAGATACAGCTCAAGGAGCACCATTGTACTGTGTGATCATCTTATACACTCATAGCAGGAGTAGAGGTGTTACCTCCACAGGAGGGCCTCGAACCTGGGTACGTTGACCGTGTCGCTCGTCCCCATACCCGCATCCGGATACCGCCGTGAGATCACAAGGAACCACCTCGATTAGCCACCCTATGGCATATGCCGTGACGATACCACGACATGAAGCCTGGTGATCAGGGGGATACGTGAGCACCCCTTCTCTGCTCGACATGTGTCTAACGACGTTAGAACTGTACACGCATCGATGCGGTGAGACGCGGGGAAGGTGCACGGCGATGTGCTTGGCCGGGGAGACACTGGCGCGACCTCAGATGCGCGAGGTGGAGGCCGGCGAGGTGGAGGTGGAGGTGGAGGCCGGCGAGGTAGTGACCGTTAGTGAGTGGCCGTAGTGGCCGTTAGTGAGTAGCAGAATCCAACGGCGGTGGACCAAATCCAACGGTGATAACCGGGTGCTCACGTACCCCCGATCATCAAATCCACTCTCAAACCATGGATGCATTATTAACTACTACTGTAGGAGCTGAAAGCTTAGAGTCTTTTTTCCTTTAGCCAGTAATTATTGGTGAGCGAGATACTCTGGCTGGCTATAAATAACACCACCCCTGGACGTGAGGAATACACTCTCACTCACAGAGTGACATCTAGTACGACACAGAGTAGGCTGGCCATAGAGAAACGAGAGCTAAGCAAGGTAGGATCAATGGGGTGGAGCAAGGCAGCAATGTTGGGGGTGATAGGCCTAATTGCGGCTCCTACTGGTTCGATAAACCTTGGTTTCTTTCTGAGGGAAAACTTACTGCTGTGCACATCACACCTTCCTCTTGGGGTTCCCAACGGACGTGTGTCTCACGTGCATCAGTAATCTCTGCTTCCCTCTGCGTAGGGCCTTTCTTTTACTTTTATGTTGAGTCTTCATCTTCTAAGTTCATGCACCATTAAGAGAGCATAGTTTTCATTCTTAGTTTTATGTGCATGGTCCCAAAATTATTATTGATTGAATCATGAATGTGTTATTACTTGTTCTTAAATTATTTGTATTTAGTCATCCTTTGAACTATGAAGGTGCATGTCACTTAAAAAATTATTTGTTTGTTATCACTTACCTACTCGAGGACGAGCAGCAGTTAAGCTTGGGATGTTGATACGTTGCAAACGTATCTATAATTTTTTATGCTCCATGCTTGTTTTGTTACAATTCTTATATGTTTTATGTGCACTTTTCCACACTTTTTAGTATTTTCTGGGACTAACCTATTAATGCAGTGCCGCAGTATCAGTTCCTGTTTTCTGCTGTTTTTGTGTTTCAGAAAAGTTGTACATGAAAGTTTCTCGGAATTGGACGAAAAAAAACCCAGAGTCTTATTTTTTCGGGATGAAGACGGAGCCAGAAGGACACGCGCAGGAGAGCTGCCACGTGGCAGTACATAGGGCAGGCGCGGCCCCACCCTTGGCTGCGCCTGGCCCGTGTACTGGCGCCTCGTCGCCTCGTTTGCTCCGCCCTTCCGCTTATTTATTCCTCGTATCAGGAAAACCCCAAGAACCAGACCCTCCGTCCACGAAAAGTTCCGTAGTCGCCGTCATCGCCGAAACCAAGTTTCAGGGGACAGAAGTCTCTGTTCCGGCACCCTGCCGGGACGGGGAAGTGCCCCCGGAGCCATCACCATCGACTCCACCGCCTCCACTTCGACTCCATGATGGTTTGTGAGTAGTTCCCGCAGGGACTATGGGTTCTTGGCTGTAGCTAGATGGTACTCTCTCCCATGTGCTTCAATACAATGATCTCATGAGCTGCCTTACATGATTGAGATCCATATGATGTAATCGGTGTTGTGTTTGTTGGGATCCGATGGATTGATCATTATGTTCAGTATATCTTATAAGTTTGTGAAGTATTTTTTGCTGCAATATTGTTATGTTTAATGCTTGTCACTAGTGCACGAGTGGCATGATCTTAGATCTAGGTTCTATAATTGTTGCTTAGATTGTATCTACAAATTGTATGCACATGTCATTGTCCGGAACCCGAGACCCCAAAGTGATCTCGAATTGGGATAACCGAAGGGGGTGGCTTTGATGTGAGGATCACATGTTTTCACCAAGTGTTAATGCTTTACTACGGTGCTCTATTAAAAGGGGTACCTTAATTACCAGTAGTTTCCCTCGAGGCCCCGCTGCAAACGGGCTAGTAGGAAAAAAGATGTTATGCAAGTTTCTCATTGCGAGCACGTATGACTATATATGGAAAACATGCCTACGATATTAATAGACTAGATATTTTGTCTTAATGCTAAATTCAATTCTATCAATTGCCCAGCTGTAATTTGTTCACCCAACACTTGTTATCTGGAGAGTTACCACTAGTGTAGATCGTCGGGAACCCCGGTCCTTTATTTCATCATCATTGCTTTTCAATCAACTGCGCGCTGGGATATTTTCCAGTGCCATCTCCTCTGTGTTACTGCTACTGTTGTGTTACTATTGCTCTCATATTACTGCCGCATCACATTTCCCTGTCAACATGCCATCAAAATAGTACCAACTATTTTCTGGCGCTGCATCATATTACCACTGCTTTCACATCACTCTGTTGCTAGTGCTTTTCCAGGTGCAGCTGAATTGACAACTCCGCTGTCAAGGCTTATAAGTATTCTTTGGCTTCCCTTGTGTCGAATCAATAAATTTGGGTTTTACTTCCCTCGAAGACTGTTGCGATCCCCTATACTTGCGGATCATCAAGGCTATAGCCCACTATTTAAAACTTTGCTTACTTTGAATCTCATACTCGAGAACCGCACATGTTATAACATATAAAGGGATAAACCTTACCAAGTATTGAGCAAAAATTTGTTTACTACTCCTTCCATCCCAAAATGTAATACGCCTAAGGTTTAGTCAAAAGTCAACACATTTTAAGTTTGATCAAATTTATATGTAAAAATATAAATATTCACAATACCAAATCAACATCAGTAGATTTGCCAGAAAGTATAGTTTCTCAAAATGCCCATTTGATACTGTACATATCCATATTTTTCAGATAAATTTGGTCAAACTTAGAAGATGCTAACTTTTGGCTAAATCTTAGACGCCTTACATTTGGGACGGAAGGAGTATATAAATGCATTATTAACTACTACTGTAGGAGCTGAAAGCTATGGGCATTTGAGTCTTTTTCTTTTCTTTTAGCCAGTAATTATTGGTGAGCGAGATAGTCTGGCTATAAATAACACCACCCCTGGACGTGAGGAATACACGCTCTCACTCACAGATCAGAGTGACATCTAGTACGACAGAGTAGCTAGGCTGGCCATAGAGAAACGAGAGCTAAGCAAGGTAGGATCAATGGGGTGGAGCAGGGCAGCAATGTTGGGGTGATAGTCCTAGTTGCGGCGCTGATGTTCCCGATGCCTAAAGCCGACGGCCCGTCCTATGACTTCCACGATGAGTCGTGCCCGAAACTGCGGCAGATGGTGCACGACTCCGTGGAGGAGGCGCTAAAGGAGGACGTCGGCATCGCCGCCGGTCTCCTCCGCATCATGTTCCACGACTGCTTCCCGCAGGGCTGCGACGCTTCGCTTCTAGTCCATGGACGGTACTGGAGCGAGACGAGCTGGCCCCAGAACAAGGGGATAAGGCAAACCGCCATGGCTCTCATCGAGACCATCCGAGCTAAGGTGCAGAGTCCAGGCGCGTGCGGTCCCACCGTCTCCTGCACCGACATCATGAACCTCGCCACCCGCGAGGCCGTGATGCACTTCAACGTGCCAGGCTACGCTGTGCCGCTCGGTCTGAAAGACAGCCTAGCCCCCGCTGACCTGGCCAGAATCTGGGAGCTGCCGGGGCCCGACTTGAGCGCCGCCGAGCTGCTCCAGAGGTTCGCTACCCGCGGCTTTGACGTCGCCGACGTGGTGGTGCTCTCTGGGGCGCACACCATCGGAAGGTCCAGCTGCGGCGGCTTCCAGGACCGCTTCCAGGAGAGCACTGGCTTCGCTCGCCGGCTCCGAGCCAACTGCAGCAGCGACGCGAACCGGCTGCAGGACCTCGACGTGACCACCCCGGACAGGTTCGACAATGAGTACTACCACAACCTGCTGGCCGGGAAGGGGGTGCTCACCTCCGACCTGCAGCTCCTCCGCAACCACACCACCCGCTGGTGGGTCAACAACTTTGCGCAGGACCAAGGGTGGTTCTTTGCGCAGTTCGGTACCTCCATGAGCAAGATGGCGCATTTGCCCAGTGAGGCCGCACAGCATGGCGAGATCCGCAACTTCAGTTGCTTCTGGTCCAACCAGCGATGGCTCACCGCCTCTGCTTGAGATCCCACCGTTTATGACTACGCCACGCCCGTGCATGTTTGTTTCCCTGCGAGCTTAGCTAGTAGCTACGACTAGGACATCCTGTGGCTTTTGTGTGCTTGATTTCGGTTGATCCGGGCTGACTGCAGCCTTCTTCCTCTCGTTTTTGTCAACTTTCAGCAAATGTCTGTTTCCTGTCGGTACTTCCCTTGTCATAATAAAATTTCTGGTTTCAACGTGACAAGTAATTAGGGCTGGAGGAAGTAGTTTCATTTCGATGTATATACTTGATTTAGGGAAAATACATGCGACGTTTATTAATTTTCGAAGATGTCCTCCTATGTCAAAGCATTCATAATAAAGTCGGGATAAATAAGAAACCAAAGTTTTCTTAATTCTAAACCGCATCATTCCATTGCCAACGTGTGAGCCACCGAATTGGCCGTTCACTGCCAACACAAATAATATGTAGGGTTGGGTTTAGGTTTAAGGATAGATCTCGGACTTGTGCCTACAGAAGCCAGCCCATGTTAGTGATGAACTTTTGGACCTAACAGTGATCATGATAGGAGAATATGAACAGATTTAGCTTAATTATGTTGTCACTGGTGTCTGCCACACCACTTACGTACCTTCAACAGAGACCGATACAAGTGAAGTTCATACTGAGGAGTCTGCACCTAACATCGTTGTGCCACCTAAAGCACATGGTCAATTTGATTTACACTAAGATCGAAGCATAACACCTTACATATCCAAAAAGAAAGGAGGTTGTCCGATGCAGTTGGTGATGATTCCAATGTATTGCGCCAAGAGTCAAAACTGTGTGAAGACTACAGAATCGGCTCACGCCTCACTTCGCCCATACATGTTAGCATGGAACCTCACCAAATCATCATGAATTATCTTGACATAAACATAACTCATCTCTCCATACTGATTGGGATTGGTTAATCTGTTATTTGCAGTGCTTCAGCTAGTCATGTAGTATGCATGAGACGAGAAAGCATGTTAGCTGGTCTTTTGAAGTGATAATGGCTTCATGTAGATGGTCTCGAGAACCACATCTTTGCTGACTTCAGATCACGTGTATATAATTGCCACCTCATACTCCCAGAGAACCATATCTTTCTTGCTTAGATTCAGCAGAATCATAACCACCATTTTTAGATGCATAGGGTTGTACAAAAGCATTTTACTGGATCCACAACCTCCCTACCGTCGCACGACAACATCAGGTACATGGTCATATCTACTAGCTTCAGGTGCAACAGACTCTACAGAGAGTAAACCCAATCCACTACCTCCTTTATATGGTATGATAATGTTGGGTGCAGGATCAACAATCCACCTCTAGCTACAACAATATGCAAAGAAGGTAAACAAGGTGGCATCTCAGGTGTAGAAACTTGACATGCCTTTTCCACTTTCACATCAGAGAACTGAGAGTTTTCTTAAACTCTTTTTTTCTCCAGATAGTACATAAACAGATATTTATACCCCAAGAATCAACTGGAAGCAACTAGAACATACCTTGTTCCATCTATTTACCTTGTCATCTTAGATAGTATAAGTTACAAAGTGAAAGCCATCTCATCAAGGATCCGTTTTTCGCTCCTCCCACTACATTCAACCGGAATAAGTTGTAATATTGATTACATAATGCCTATTAATCGATTATATGCAAATGTTGAGAAGTTAGCACGACACGTGGGGGATTCTGCTTTCGTCACCTACGAAGATAAAAACAATGCAAACTCATAAAATAGCAACAACAATATATGTTCCACCTCAGTTGCTTATACGGAGTAGAATTTATACATTATCTTGTGACTCGATCAATATTATGTCACTTATGAAATAATGCCAATTCATGCGCTAGAAGTTAAGAGCACCAAAAAAACTAAACAAAAATACATAAACGAGAAAATCATGACTACCAAACATGCGATGATCTAGTATAGAACGATGGCTATGGACGGCAGAGATCATCCTTCATGGCTCCATCAGTGACGGGGCCCAGGGTCGATCTCTAGAGGAGAACGTGTAGATAGAGGTGCAGTTAACACCAGCTCGGGCCCTTGATGCTCAACTTGCAAAGCATGATCGGCTCGTCATGAGGCGAAGGATACTTTCACACGAGTGAGAACTCCGTTGGAAAGGGGCCGCAATGATAGATCTTCATCCTTCCTCTTGTGATGCCACACTCGGCTTTCACAGACTATCGACACTAGTGTGCTGTGCGAGGGACATGACTGTGCAACAAGATATAAGAGAAAAGCAGAAATATTTCTTACAAACTTAGTGTTCATCATGATTTCGTAACCATGCGTTGCAGGTCCAAGAGGCGGACACCCTTACAAGACATCCCTGGTAGGGAGGACAACCAACATTCCACGTAAGATTGAAAGACAGCATTAGAACTGCAAAAGAACCAATAATTATAGGACATGCCCCGAGAGATAGAGATCTCCAACTCGACATGCTTAAGCATCTACAAAAGCTGCATAGAAGTACAACCAGGCCAGCGGTGACTACCTACTATTTGCTTGCGGCGAAGAAGGCTCAGCGAGGACTGTGCTATGCCTACTCAACGTCATTACCAGATCAATACTCTGCCCGACATTGGCTGCTACTAATTACCTTGATGGAAAACGTGTTGTTGCCATCGAAGGTGAAGGCGAGGATGTTTGCGAGCTGCAATTGGTGTGCCTGGGCGAACATCACCGTCCCACCACCAAGGCCCTCCTCGAGGGAAAAGCCCTGTGCTCCCATGGAAGCATACATCCGATACTTCATGTCTATTTCCTTTTTCCCACAAGGGACCACGAATCATAACAATTGTTGTGTCTTTCTAAATATATCATCCTCGCCACTTCGGCTACTCTGTCTGTACTCTTTTGCATCCAGGACGGGAGGATCCACACAAATGAGGAACCAGAGGAATCATTCTCCTAGGAACCGAACAACATACTAAGGCACTCTTCTCCCCTAAAGAGAGCCCAATGGAAAGCCTCTTTGAGGTGGCGCTGCGACCCAACGCGGGAAAAATGGCAAGCCACTTTGACGTGGCGCTGTGACCCAACGCAGGAAAAATGGCAAGCCTTTTTGAGGTGGCGCTGTGACCTAACACGGGAAAAATGGCAAACCACTTTGAGGTGGCTGCAATCCAACGCGGCAAAACTGGCAAGCCTCTTTGAGGTAACACCGCCACAATACCCTCACGAGACTGATCACCGGATGAGGAAGTCCCTACATGGGAACGACGCCCTAGGTAAGCCTCTCTAAGGTGGCGCCGCCGGTATCATCGTCAAAGTTTCTACCTCGCCAGGACCGGGATGGTCATCTACTTTGACAAGAATTGGACGGTCACCTACCTCGCATCCCGGGGGAATAAAAACCAGCCTGCGACCACACGTGCAGCCAGGCCCGCGCAGGGTACTTGTTGCGCTAGCAAAAATTGTCAACGCCCTGAAAAATCGGAGCGAAAAGGAAATGTATCATAGTTGAATATATAAGGTGTATTAGTGGAAACTTTAGGTGTTATATTTTATAATGGTATGAGATTTAAGTTATACAATTTATATATTAGTCAAATTAATGTATGAACTATAAACCGGAAAACAGCGAGTAAAATACAGTCATTAAACAAATTACAGCATATGCATGCGCCCTATAATTACACTACCAGACATAGCATAAATATAAAACATGGAATCACAGCGTCTATAGGTAGCATGGTTATACCTAATAAATATCCCTAATGCCATATTAGATTTGTTAATAAGAGCATCTCCAACAGACGCGGTAAAATATCTCCACCGCTTTCCACTGCCAATGCGCCGCTCTGAGTTCTCCCCCTCGACCGCTGCTGACATGCCTCCGTGCCACAGCTCCTCCGGCTACCATGGCGTGCGTGCCCGGCCGACGGGCAACTTCTACACTGAGATCCGCGCCGCCGGCTACCGCCTGACCCTCGGGACGACGACGACGATCCTCGGTGGGTGTATTTGTTCTCATCCACCGTGTCCAGTTCATCTGACGCCGGCATCGAGTTCGATTATTACATGTTTTTTAGTTTAGATTATCCCTTTGATCTATATTTGAATGAAATATGTGACGTTTGCATCGAAATCTCTTGTGCGCTGCAGTTTTGGGTGTCTGCTGAAAAGCTTCTATATGCGCGGGATAGTTTACAACGTCTAGTAAAGCGACCACCATCCTCACGCGTAAAAGTTGCAAATTAGGCATCGTGAACCTGTTTTAGCGTGCGGCATTTTTTGGTGCCTGCTGAAGATGCTCTAACATCTAAATGTAATTTTTATATATTTAAAATGAAGACATGCATTCGAACTACTATCTAGCACCAATCTATAATATCTATATTAGAGAACCAATCTGAGGTTGGGTGGTTAGGAGGGTGGTTGTACCCCCAGCCCACCAGAGTTCAAACCCCAGGTTTGACATATGTGTGTGTCATAAAGGCGGAATATTCATTCAGTGGGAGTCGACGTTCCCGTTGACAGCGAGGCGCCTGTGGTGACTTCGTCAATTTCAAGATCCGATTCGTCAGCTCAGTCTTCCGAAGGTGCTCATAGGGGTAGGATGTGCGTGTATGCGCGTGCATGTGAGCGTCTGCGTTTGTACTGTGTTTCTCAAACAAACAAAAATCTATATTAAGATTCTCACTTAAGTCATACAAATTAGTTGATGCAACAATATTGCATGAGCTAATATGATATTACATCCTTAATTATGATCTAATTATGTAATGAAATTAAAATTACAGCATGCGTGCACAAAAAAAAGTCAGTGCATTTCATAGGTTTTACTTTGATTTATGTTTTCTTCCTAGTCTAATCCATTAAAGGCATGTTTGATTCGTACGATTCTTAGAACATAGAAATAGAAAAACCGCAAGATTAAAACGTCATGCTCAGGAGAAGCCTATAGTATTTGTAACCTACAGGAAAAAAAATCCAAATAGTGTTGATTCACATGAAAATCAAAAGAATTGTAACAAGAGGTTTGAGTTGATGGAAATTTTGCTCTAAAACATAGTGCACTGCAATCCTATAAAAAATGCTTATGCAGTCCTAAGAATTTAATTCTATGAATCAAACTAACTACATAGAAAATAAAATCTAAGAAAAAATCTTTCAATTTTTTTCAGATTTCCTTTGAATTAAAATGGTGGTTTAAATCGCTACCTACTAGTACTACTACATAGTGGTTCTTCCGAGAGAGGGCAAACCGACGGAGAGAGAGCAAACGAGAGAAACGAGGTGGTGAGAGGCGCTGCCGTACCCGGTGTCGCTTAAAAAGACGCAACATCTTGTGCGAATCAATCCCAGCACTGCACGTCGGGACACTTTCGGTGGTCACCTACAGCAAAGGCCGGGTCGCGTCATGTCCGCCGTCCGCCCCACGGGCCGGATGTTTGCTGAGTGTTTGCTTCTCGGCACGTGTTTGCTTCTCTGTTTTTTTCATATGGTCGAAAATTGCGTCTCTACCTAGACTGAGCTGTCGACAGGGACCCAAATGACGTAAATATGGCCTAAATATGAATCTTACAAATATGGTCTAAATATGGATCTTAGATACGTCTCTGACTGCTCGCATCCGGGCGGTGCCTCGATACGTCTTCTCAGCAGCGCTAGTACAAATAACGAGGCGACATTTCGGCAGTCAGCGTCACATTAATGGAGATGTCTCGCCTGCCAAGTGGCTAGTACCCACCTCTGCCAACGAAGTTAATAGCGATACCACATGCCGTGCCCCTCGGCTGCCTCCAGCGTATATAAAGAGGAGTCTGCGCTCGGTTGCCTCATCTCATCTCCTCCACACAAATCTTAGCCGTCACACAACCTTCACCATAGCGCTACTCCCCATAAGCCCGCGATGAAATCCAGATTAGAGGAAGCGGTCACGCGGAGCTACTCCCCACAGGCGGCCGATTTCGCTATCCCTAACCTGCGGGACTAGATTAGAGCAAGCGATCACGTGGCGCGACCACGTAGCGTCCGCAGAGACACATCCAAGGCGCATATTTGGGCCGCGTTTCCGTCTCCGATGACATCCTGATCACTATGCATCGGGCCGCTAAGCGTGAGTGTAGACGCAATTTTCGACCAAGCGATTACAAACGGTCGCGTCGGAGATGCCCTTAGCTCTGAGCCCAAAATCAGATATGCTAAAGTTCAACAACGAATCAAACACATCGGTTATGTGAGTGTGGAACACCAGAGATCTATTGGCTTAATTAAGCACAAGAGCCTCAAGAGTCAAGAGGAACCCAACAATGTACCGGTGTTCAGATATGAGATGTATTTTTTTTCAGAAGGTGATTGATTGGGGATTGACCCGAAGCGATGGTATCTCGCATGTGCGCGTGGTCCCCCCTTTGTCCCACATGCATACGCTCTGCTATTCTAAGCCGTTTGATTGGGATCCAACACGTGCTAGATGTGAGCACTCCCTAAGACAAGAGAGAGCCCCGGCAGGAAATAGAAATCGGGTAATATCAAATCACATTTTTTTTTTCAAGAACACGCGCGAGAACCGCGTGTCTTCTATATTAAGATAGAGATGGAAAACATCATGTACAAGAGATTTGAGTCTCAGATCACATGCGATCTGACCTCATCCACGGAGCTACACCCTAAGGGGACTACTCACCCAAAACCTCCACACCACACAGCTTGGCTTTTTTCCAAATCACAAACTCTTCTCTGATTTTCCTACAAACCTCTGCCGGCATAGTGGCAAACTTATCAAACACTATGCTATTTCTTTCCAACCAAATAGTCCTAGCCACAAGCAGCACGAGCGCGTTGATTTCCTTCCATCTACTCCTTGGTACAGCGTCGGAAAGCGTCGTCCACCAAGGTGCAATTTCAGCGGTGACATCAGGGGTGAAACGGCTGTAGTCGAGAAGCAACATGTACCAAATCTGTCTGGAAAAGGAACATTGTACCGTGATATGGTCCACCGTTTCTTGCTCTTGGCAGCAAAGCACACACTCCGCCGGGTGTTCCAACCCCTTCTGGCCAGGCGATCGGCCGTCCACAGGCGGTTACGAATAGCAAACCACATATGAAGCTTGTGAGATAGAGGGCCTCCAGCTGACCAAAGCTCCTTCGCCGCCAATTCCCTAGATCTTCCCGAGAAAAACGCCAGGTATGCTGATCGTGCGCTGTATTTGCCCGTGGTCGATAGTTTCCAAGTGAATCGGTCTGCATCGCCGCTGAGTTGAATCCCTTGCAGAAGATCAGAGATGTCCAGGTGAAAGGATCGTATGCCGCACCTAGAGGGGGGGTGAATAGGTGCTAACCAATTTTTAGTTCTTTTTCAATTTAGGCTTGACACAAAGGTAAATTCTCTAGATATGCAACTAAGTGAATTTACCTATATGACAAGGTTACCAACTAAGCAAGATATAGCTACGCAATATATAAGAGATAGAATAGGATAGAGGTAACCGAGAGTGGAGCACGCGATGACACGGAGATGATTCCCGTAGTTCCCTTCCTTTGCAAGAAGGTACGTCTACGTTTGGAGGAGTGTGGTTGCTACGAAAGCCAAACCAACAGTCACGAAGGCTTTACCCAGATCTCCTTTAAGCAACGCCACGAAGGCCTAGCCCACTTCCACTAAGGGATTTCCTCGAGGCGGAAACCGGGCCTTTACAAAGTTCTTGGGGCACACATCCACAACCGAATTGGAGGCTCCCAAATCTGTAACAACACAACAATCAACAAAAATACATCAACACAAATCAACTAGGGATCCAAAGAGAAACACTAGCAAGGGGGCCCTCAAACAAATGAGGGGAAAATGTAAATCGCTTCGGTGAGGATGTAGATCGGTGTCTTCTCCTTCGAATCCCCAAAGATCAAGAGCTTTGGTTGGGGGAGGAAGGAGATCTTGCAAAAATCTTGAGTTCTTGAGGTGGCTCTAATGGAGGTGAAGCTTGGCAGATTTTTGGTGCAATGATTGAGCAACTTGTCCCTTTGGAGAAGAGAGCTATTTATATGATTGGAGCTCTCAGATCTGACCGTTTGGACGATTTTTAGTAACACCGGAAGTTCCGCCCAGGAGGGCCGGAAGTTCCGGCCGGCACCGGAAGTACCGGCTGATACGTCTCCGACGTATCGATAATTTCTTATGTTCCATGCCACATTATTGATGTTATCTACATGTTTTATGCACACTTTATGTCATATTCGTGCATTTTCTGGAACTAACCTATTAACAAGATGCCGAAGTGCCAGTTGCTGTTTTCTGCTGTTTTTGGTTTCAGAAATCCTAGTAACGAAATATTCTCGGAATCGGACGAAATCAACGCCCAGGTTCCTATTTTTCCCGGAACCATCCAGAACACACGAGAAGGACCAGAGGGGGGGCACAGGGCCACCAAACCACACCCCGGCGCGGCCCAAGGGGGGGCGCGCCCCCCTATGGTTTGGGCAGCCCGTGGCCCCTCCGACTCCGACTCTTCGCCTATTTAAGCCGTCGTGACCTAAAACTTCGACACCGCTTGACGAAACTCCAGAAAGACTCCAGGGGCGCCGCCGCCATCGCGAAACTCCAATTCGGGGGACAGAACTCTGTTTCGGCACCCTGCCGGGACGGGGAATTGCCCCCGGAGCCGTCTTCACCGCCATCTTCATCGCCATCGCTGCCTCCATGATGAGGAGGGAGTAATCCACCCCCGAGGCTGAGGGCTCCGCTGTAGCTATGTGGTTCATCTCTCTCCCATGTACCTCAATACAATAATCTCATGAGCTGCTTTACATGATTGAGATTCATATGAGTTTTGTATCACTACTATCTATGTGCTACTCTAGCAAAGTTATTAAAGTAGTTCTATTCCTCCCGCACGTGTGTAAAGGTGACGAGTGTGTGCACCGTGTTAGTACTTGGTTTATGCTATGATCATGATCTCTTGTAGATTGCGAAGTTAACTATTGCTATGATAATATTGATGTGATCTATTCCTCCTACATATGCATGAAGGTGACGAGTGTGCATGCTATGCTAGTACTTGGTTTAGTCTTTTGATCTATCTTACACTAAAGGTTACTAAAATATGAGCATTATTGTGGAGCTTGTTAACTCCGGCATTGAGGGTTCGTGTAATCCTACGCAATGTGTTCATCATCCAACAAAAGTGTAGAGTATGCATTTATCTATTCTGTTATGTGATCAATGTTGAGAGTGTCCACTAGTGAAAGTGTAATCCCTAGGCCTTGTTCCTAAATATCGCTATCGCTGCTTGTTTACTTGTTTTACTTGCGTTACTACTCGCTGCAATACTACCACCATCAACTACACGCCAGCAAGCTATTTTCTCGGCACCGTTGCTACTGCTCATATATATTCATACCACCCGTATTTCACTATCTCTTCGCCGAACTAGTGCACCTATTAGGTGTGTTGGGGACACAAGAGACTTCTTGCTTTGTGGTTGCGGGGTTGCATGAGAGGGATATCTTTGACCTCTTCCTCCCCGAGTTCGATAAACCTTGGGTGATCCACTTAAGGGAAAACTTGCTGCTGTTCTACAAACCTCGCTCTTGGAGGCCCAACACTGTCTACAGGAAAGGAGGGGGAACGTAGACATCAAGCTATTTTCTGGCGCCGTTGCCGGGGAGGAAAGGTAAAAGGTACTCACACTCCGGACCTCGGCTACCAAGCTATTTTCCGTCGTTGTAAGTACTCGAAGCTATTTCCTTTAGATCCTGCAATTGCAACTTTTTGTTTCTTGTTTACACTAGTTTGGCATAATGGACAAGAATGATCTTCTTACTCTATTTCCTGATTTAAAACATGGATTGTTTGATGCGAAAATTAAAAAACCTATGGAATCTTATTTGCATGCTGGGTAGTAATATTAGTATGAACGCTTTGAACACCATTGTTGATAATAATATAGAAAGTTCTAAGCTTGGGGAAGCTGGTTTTCATGATCTTTTTAGTCCCCCAAGCATTGAGGAGAAAATTTTCTTTGATGATACTTTGCCTCCTATTTATGATGATTATAATGATATTGGTCTTTTGGTGCCACCTACTATGGAGAGTAAATTTAATTGTGATTATACTATGCCTCCTACACTTGATGAGAATAATAATGATAGCTACTTTGTTGAATTTGCTCCCACTACTATTACTAATAAAATTGATTATGCTTATGTGGAGAGTAATTATTTTATGCATGAGACTCATGATAAGAATGCTTTATGTGATAGTTATATTGTTGAGTTTGCTCATGATGCTACTGAAAGTTATTATGAGAGAGGAAAATATGGTTGTAGAAATTTTCATGTTACTAAAACACCTCTCTATGTGCTGAAATTTTTGAAGCTACACTTGTTTTATCTTCCTATGCTTGTTACTTTGCTCTTCATGAACTTGTTTATTTACAAGATTCCTATGCATAGGAAGCATGTTAGACTTAAATGTGTTTTGAATTTGCCTTTTGATGCTCTCTTTTGCTTCAAATACTATTTCTTGCGAGTGCATCATTAAAACTGCTGAGCCCATCTTAATGGCTATAAAGAAAGAACTTCTTGGGAGATAACCCATGTATTATTTTGCTACAGTACTTTGTTTTTATTTTGTGTCTTGGAAGTTGTTTACTACTGTAGCAACCTCTCCTTATCTTAGTTTTGTGTTTTGTTGTGCCAAGTAAAGCCTCTAATCGAAGGTTGATACTAGATTTGGATTTCTGCGCAGAAACAGATTTCTATCTGTCACGAATCTGGGCTGTTTTCTCTGTAGAAAAATCATAAAAATATACCAATTTACGTGGGTGTTCCTCAGATATGTACGCAACTTTCATTAGTTTTGTGTTTTCTGATTTGAGCAACGGAAGTATTTATTAAAAATTCGTATTTACGGATTGTTCTGTTTTGACAGATTCTGCCTTTTATTTCGCATTGCTTCTTTCGCTGTGTTGGGTGGATTTCTTTGTTCCATTACCTTCCAGTAGCTTTGAGCAATGTCCAGAAGTGTTAAAAATGATTGTGTCACCTCTGAACATGTGAGTTTTTGATTATGTACTAACCCCTCTAATGAAGTTTATGAGAAGTTTGGTGTGAAGGAAGTTTTCAAGGGTCAAGAAAGGAGGATGATATACTATGATCAAGAAAAGTGAAAGCTCTAAGCTTGGGGATGCCCCGGTGGTTCACCCCTGCATATATCAAGAAGACTCAAGCGTCTAAGCTTGGGGATGCCCAAGGCATCCCCTTCTTCATCGACAAATTATCAGGTTCCTTCTCTTGAAACTATATTTTTATTCCATCACATCTTATGTGCTTTTCTTGGAGCGTCGGTTTGTTTTTGTTTTTGTTTGTGTTTGAATAAATTGGATTACATCATGCTTGTGTGGGAGAGAGACACGCTCCGCTGGTTCGTATGAACACATGTGTTCTTAGCTCATAATATTCATGGCGAAGTTTCTCCTTCGTTAAATTGTTATATGGTTGGAATTGGAAAATGATACATGTAGTAATTGCTATAAATGTCTTGGGTAATGTGATACTTGGCAATTGTTGTGCTCATGTTTAAGCTCTTGCATCATATACTTTGCACCCATTAGTGAAGAAATATATAGAGCATGCTAAAATTTGGTTTGCATATTTGGTTTCTCTAAGGTCTAGATAATTTCTAGTATTGAGTTTGAACAACAAGGAAGACGGTGTAGAGTCTTATAATGTTTTCAATATGTCTTTTATGTGAGTTTTGCTGCACCGGTTCATCCTTGTGTTTGTTTCAAATAAGCCTTGCTAGCCTAAACCTTGTATCGAGAGGGAATACTTCTCATGCATCCAAAATACTTGAGCCAACCACTATGCCATTTGTGTCCACCATACCTACCTACTACATGGTATTTTCCGCCATTCCAAAGTAAATTGCTTGAGTGCTACCTTTAAAATTCCATCATTCACCTTTGCAATATATAGCTCATGGGACAAATAGCTTAAAAACTATTGTGGTATTGAATATGTACTTATGCACTTTATCTCTTATTAAGTTGCTTGTTGTGCGATAACCATGTTTACTTGGGGACGCCATCGACTACTCTTTGTTGAATTTCATGTGAGTTGCTATGCATGTCCGTCTTGTCCGAAGTAAGAGAGATCTACCACCTTATGGTTAAGCATGCATATTGTTAGAGAAGAACATTGGGCCGCTAACTAAAGCCATGATCCATGGTGGAAGTTTCGGTTTTGGACATATATCCTCAATCTCAAATGAGAAAATTATTAATTGTTGTTACATGCTTATGCATAAAAGAGGAGTCCATTATCTGTTGTCTATGTTGTCCCGGTATGGATGTCTAAGTTGAAGAATAATCAATAGCGAGAAATCCAATGCGAGCTTTCTCCTTAGACCTTTGTACAGGCGGCATAGAGGTACCCCTTTGTGACACTTGGTAAAAACATGTGCATTGTGATGATCCGGTAGTCCAAGCTAATTAGGACAAGGTGCGGGCACTATTAGTATACTATGCATGAGGCTTGCAACTTATAAGATATAATTTACATGATACATATGCTTTATTACTACCGTTGACAAAATTGTTTCATGTTTTCAAAATCAAAGCTCTAGCACAAATATAGCAATCGATGCTTTTCCTCTATGGAGGACCATTCTTTTACTTTCAATGTTGAGTCAGTTCACCTATTTCTCTCCACCTCAAGAAGCAAACACTTGTGTGAACTGTGCATTGATTCCTACATACTTGCATGTTGCACTTGTTATATTACTCTATGTTGACAACTATCCATGAGATATACATGTTACAAGTTGAAAGCAACCGCTGAAACTTCATCTTCCTTTGTGTTGCTTCAATGCCTTTACTTTGAATTATTGCTTTATGAGTTAACTCTTATGCAAGACTTATTGATGCTTGTCTTGAAGTGCTATTCATGAAAAGTCTTTGCTATATGATTCACTTGTTTACTCATGTCATATACATTGTTTTGATCGCTGCATTCACTACATATGCTTTACAAATAGTATGATCAAGGTTATGATGGCATGTCACTCCAGAAATTATCCGTGTTATCGTTTTACCTGCTCGGGACGAGCGAGAACTAAGCTTGGGGATGCTGATACGTCTCCGACGTATCGATAATTTCTTATGTTCCATGCCACATTATTGATGTTATCTACATGTTTTATGCACACTTTATGTCATATTCGTGCATTTTCTGGAACTAACCTATTAACAAGATGCCGAAGTGCCAGTTGCTGTTTTCTGCTGTTTTTGGTTTCAGAAATCCTAGTAACGAAATATTCTCGGAATCGGACGAAATCAACGCCAGGGTTCCTATTTTTCCCGGAACCATCCAGAACACACGAGAAGGGCCAGAGGGGGGCACAGGGCCACCAAACCACACCCGGCGCGGCCCAAGGGGGCGCCCCTATGGTTTGGGCAGCCCGTGGCCCCTCCGACTCCGACTCTTCGCCTATTTAAGCCGTCGTGACCTAAAACTTCGACACCGCTTGACGAAACTCCGGAAAGACTCCGGGGCGCCGCCGCCATCGCGAAACTCCAATTCGGGGGACGGAACTCTGTTTCGGCACCCTGCCGGGACGGGGAATTGCCCCGGAGCCGTCTTCACCGCCATCTTCATCGCCATCGCTGCCTCCATGATGAGGAGGGAGTAATCCACCCCGAGGCTGAGGGCTCCGCCGTAGCTATGTGGTTCATCTCTCTCCCATGTACCTCAATACAATAATCTCATGAGCTGCTTTACATGATTGAGATTCATATGAGTTTTGTATCACTACTATCTATGTGCTACTCTAGCAAAGTTATTAAAGTAGTTCTATTCCTCCTTCACGTGTGTAAAGGTGACAGTGTGTGCACCGTGTTAGTACTTGGTTTATGCTATGATCATGATCTCTTGTAGATTGCGAAGTTAACTATTGCTATGATAATATTGATGTGATCTATTCCTCCTACATATGCATGAAGGTGACGAGTGTGCATGCTATGCTAGTACTTGGTTTAGTCTTTTGATCTATCTTACACTAAAGGTTACTAAAATATGAGCATTATTGTGGAGCTTGTTAACTCCGGCATTGAGGGTTCGTGTAATCCTACGCAATGTGTTCATCATCCAACAAAAGTGTAGAGTATGCATTTATCTATTCTGTTATGTGATCAATGTTGAGAGTGTCCACTAGTGAAAGTGTAATCCCTAGGCCTTGTTCCTAAATATCGCTATCGCTGCTTGTTTACTTGTTTTATCTGCGTTACTACTGCTGCAATACTACCACCATCAACTACACGCCAGCAAGCTATTTTCACGGCACCGTTGCTACTGCTCATATATATTCATACCACCTGTATTTCACTATCTCTTCGCCGAACTAGTGCACCTATTAGGTGTGTTGGGGACACAAGAGACTTCTTGCTTTGTGGTTGCGGGGTTGCATGAGAGGGATATCTTTGACCTCTTCCTCCCTGAGTTCGATAAACCTTGGGTGATCCACTTAAGGGAAAACTTGCTGCTGTTCTACAAACCTCTGCTCTTGGAGGCCCAACACTGTCTACAGGAAAGGAGGGGGAACGTAGACATCACCGGCCAGGAGGGCCGGAACTTCCGCCAGGAAGATTCTGCGTCAGGCGACCTGGTCAGAAAAGATTGGGGCGGAACTAGGGCGGAACCGGAAGTTCCGGCCAAGTTCCGGAAATCCGAGAAAACCATACTGGACATACTGAGCCACAAATAGTCGATTTCCGGAACTAGCCCGGAAGTTGGGTGGAAGTTCCGCTGGCCGGAACTTCCGGCCAGCTGCACCGGAACTTCTGGCCAGGTAAACAAAAGCTTCAAATGAGAGGAGCTCTGAGGGGAGAATCTGGGCGGAAGTTCCGCTGGCGGTGGCCGGACCTTCCGCCCTTGGGCGGAAGTTCCGCCGGCAGTGGCCGGAACTTCCGCCGGAAGAGAAAAACCAGCATAGCCTCATTTTTATCAGTCCAATTCATCAGCCAAGTATATATCTTGAAATCTTGTACCTGTCTACATCAACACACATAAAAATATAACTAGTGTTGACGTCAAACACACAAAACCCAAAAGGGCGGGAAATGTTCTTTCAATCTCCCCCTTTTTGGTGTTTGATGACAACACAAGTATTTGCAAGGAATGAATAATGTAAACACAAGAATGTGAGAGATATAGAGGAGCTCCCCCTATTTATGAGCAATACAACATAAGAAGCTCCCCCTATATCTTGCATCCGTCTTCCATGGGTTAGCAATACAAACATAGTGATAAGCATATATATAAATAGATCATGCACACATAGATAACCATAGAAGACTCACATCGGGAGTTTACCAAACACAACGATAAGGTTCCATACACATAGATAAGGTTCACAAACCTCATAAAAGCTAAGAACATAGTTCGACACCATAAAGATAAATGAAGTCACAAGCGATAAAAATCAAAGCCAACACGAGCTTGTGACTCCCCCATGCAAATACCCAACGGAGAGCAACCTAATAAGGTCTCACTCTCCCCCTTTGGCACCAAGGCACCAAAAAGGGATAGGAGAAACTACGCGTCCCAAGGGTCGGCGTTAGCCCAGCCGGGAGGAAGATCCGATGGAGCGCCGGGGTTAGGTGGAGTGTGAGGAGGAGACTCGATCTCAAGGCCATCTGGAGGGAGAGGAATGCCATGCTGAGAGACCCACTCAGCCTCGGGAGTGATACTCTCCTCGGATCCGGGAGGAGACACGTCCACACTGAGAGCCCGCATAATGCTCTTCTGACGAAGCCGAGACTTCTTGGCCTCAACATGCTGCTGATACTGACGGTGATTGACCGCTGAGGTAAGACAAAAAATCTGTCGCATGCGGCGGGCAAGCTTAGAAGCCCAACTAGGTGGCTTCTCATCCATGGGGGGAACATCTTCAATGGGCGCGTTGTGGCGCTTGACCCTAAGAACCTTCACTTCATGAGATGTGATGTTGAGAGGAATAGAGTGAAGAAGAGTAGTCTGACGAGTAGCAACCCATGTGTCTTCAATGAGCTTCATAATGTAAGGAGCAAATGAGGGAAGCTTTTTCTCCATCACGCATGACCACATCTCATTGTAGATGTAGTCCATCACATCTAGCCTCTCACCGGTGCCCTTCTTAGCAAAAGAGTTTGCCATGAGATCCACTTCATATAAATGCAACTCATCAAGGTTGCCACCCTTGGGTCCAATTGTTTCCCGGTAGACACGAAGCATGATGTCCCAAGTAGGGAGAAGATCCGCACTCTTGCCCGGAATACCCCAACCTTTGATATAGAGGTGTTCCAAGACTTCCTTGGTTTGAGCAAAAGAACTATCATGACACCTCCAACCATTTGCATCCACTCCCGGAGAGCGAGGATATCCAAGAGCATCTCCAAAACTTGCCAAGTTGGCCTCAAGGAGGGTGTCATTAGTCATCCACCGGAAAGTTCTAGCTTCATCTTGATCAAAGTGAACGGTGGCATAGAATTGATGAATCAAACCGATGTCAAAGTCCTTGTTGAGCTCCATAATGGGGTAGAGCCCAAACTCACCACACATAGCATAAGCTTCTGCAAAGTATCTTGTGGCGGCCATCTTGGCGGTGTCAATGGCATGTTGAGGGGCTACCCCCTTCTTGAACGGCACATAGATCTCATAAAAGATCTCCTCTTGAGTCTTGTTGTGGAAGCGCTTATCCGTAACCCTATTGTTCCGAGGGGTGAGGTAAGGGTTCATGTCCCGGAGCTCCTTGTACTCAAGATACTGCATGCCCTTCACCGACACATGAACTTGCTTGCCACGAACTGCGGATGACTTTTGCCTTTGAGCAGATTGTTGACGAGACGTGAGCTTGGATGGATGAGTACGCTCAACTTCTTCTTCTATCTCATCCACATGACCTTTGCCTCTCTTCTTGGAGCCACCTGGGATACAACCATGAAGATAGGAAAGATAAATGAGTGTATACAAGCAAGGAGGTCAAAACCAGAGCCTGCACAGGATATTGAGTAAACAACAGAAAACTGGCCAGGCCGGAAGTTTCGGTGAGAACCGGCGGAAGTTTCGGCGCACAGGGCCGGAACATCCGGCTGTTCGAAGACAGCAACATTTTCTCACCAGATCCGCGGGAATGGCATTGTGAACTGCATTACCACAACATCCTATGCAAGATCTAGTAGGGAAAGGGCATCTAGAGATGTTCTACCATAGCTTAACCTAGAGTATGCCCTATAGTTCATCTAGTGAGGTCTACCCACACATAGAGAGGGAGAGGGAGAGGGCACAAACCGGGAGGAGCCATGATGGAGGAGAGGGAGGGGATGCCAATCGACGGAGCCGATCCGGCGGAGGTCGCCGGAGGACGGAGATCCGGCCGGAGAGGATGCAGCCGCCACAGGGAGAGAGAGAGAGCACGAACAGATCTTGGATGGGGGAAAAGTGGGGGGCAGGAACTGCCTCCCCGTTCCCGACCGGTTAAGTGGAGGAACCGTAAGGGCGGAAGTTCCACTCGTTGGAGCCGGAACTTCCGGTCCCACAGAAACCCCACCAACAGATCAGGAACAGCGGGCAGAAACTGGCAGACAGGATCCAGCCGGAAGTACCGGCCGAGACGGCCGGAACTTCCGGTGAAGCAGAAAAACATGCCAGGAACAGGAATTTGACTGGGAATTGGTGCACTCGGAGAGATAGAGGATATGGCTTAGATGTGATAGGCTTAGGATAGATGATCCAAACTGTAATATGGTACATGATCACTCATTTTTGCAAATAATGCAAATGAAGGCCAAAAATGAGCGATTTCCCATAAAAACAAGGAGATGTCAATAAAATCCAATGAAGATCCAAATTACTCCAACTCTTCACAAAGAAGAGTGTGGTGGCCTAGGCCACCATATATGAGTGTTATGGCATGGCACCGCGAAGATATATCTTGGGTCCAAACCACTACTCATCATTGAAGCTCACATATCAACATATGATATAACGAGAAAGATATCTTAATGTTCGCATTATGGGGGGGGAGGGATAGCTCAATAATTTAAACCGCACTCCCCCTATTTCCATGCCCACATCTAAACCAAATAAAGTTTTGAGATAGAGGTGTGTTTGCAATATGGTCAAGCTATACTCCTTGAATCAATGATATTTAGCTCATTCCTCAAATAGCAAAACCTTGCCTCATCAAGAGGCTTCGTGAATATATCGGCAAGTTGATCTTTGGTAGGAACATAGATAAGCTCAATATCACCATGGGCAACATGATCCCTAATGAAATGATTCCGGATCTCAATGTGCTTCGTTCTTGAATGTTGCACCGGATTATAGGCAATCTTGATGGCACTTTCATTGTCACATAATAGAGGCACTTTGTCACAAATGACACCGTATTCCTTTAAAGTTTGCCTCATCCATAACAATTGAGTGCATCCACTTGCGGCGGCAACATATTCGGCTTCGGCGGTGGAGAGAGATATACAATTTTGCTTCTTAGAAGACCAACACACCAAGGACCTACCAAGAAATTGGCAAGCCCCGGAAGTTGATTTCCTATCATCCTTGTCCCCCGCCCAATCCGCATCGGTATATCCATTGAGAATAAAACTTGAGCCTTTGGGGTACCAAATACCATATCTTGGGGTATCAACTAAATATCGAAAGATTCTTTTGGGAGCCATCATGTGGCTCTCCTTAGGAGAAGCTTGATACCTTGCACACACACCAACACTCAACACTATGTCCGGTCTAGATGCACAAAGGTAAAGCAAGGATCCAATCATGGAGCGATATACCTTTTGATCCACCTCTTTACCATTGGGATCTAGTGCAAGATGACATTTGGTAACCATAGGAGTGGCCACACCCTTCATCTCGGTCATCTTGAACCTCTTGAGCATGTCTTGGAGATATTTTGCTTGATTGATGAAGGTTCCTTCTCTCAATTGCTTGATCTCAAAACCAAGGAAGAACTTCATCTCTCCCATCATAGACATCTCAAACCTATCGGTCATAAGCTTTGAAAATTCATCATTGAAAGCTTTGTTAGTAGAGCCAAAGATAATATCATCAACATATAATTGGCAAACGAAAAGCTCCCCATTGACCCTCTTAGTAAAAAGAGTGGGATCAATTAGCCCAACATCAAACCCACGGTCTACCAACAATTCTTTAAGGTGCTCGTACCAAGATCTAGGAGCTTGTTTGAGACCATAAAGTGCTTTATCAAGCTTGTAGACATGGTTAGGAAATTTGAGATCCTCGAACCCCGGGGGTTGCTTAACATAAACCTCTTCATGCAAAGGACCATTAAGAAATGCACTTTTCACATCCATTTGTTGCAACTTAAAGTTATGATGCGATGCATAAGCAAGAAGGATACGGATGGACTCAAGGCGAGCCACGGGAGCATAAGTTTCTCCAAAGTCAATTCCTTCAACTTGAGAGAAACCTTGAGCCACCAATCTTGCCTTGTTCCTCACCACATTTCCAAACTCATCTTGCTTGTTCTTGAAAATCCATTTAGTGCCTATAACATTGCGGCACTCCTTTGGCTTCTCTACTAAGGTCCATACTTTATTGCGCTTGAAGTTGTTGAGTTCCTCGTGCATAGCTTCCAACCAATCCGAATCTTCAAGGGCTTCAAATACTTTCTTGGGTTCCACTAAGGAGATATAAGCATGATGATTGCTAAAGTTAGCCAATTGCCTTCTTGTGGTAACACTTGCCCTTAAATCACCAAGGACCTTGTCATGAGTGTGTTCGCGAATTTCAAGGTAACTTTCTCTTCTTGCTAGACGACGGGCCTCGATCTCCTCCTTGGTCCTTCTTGGCCTTGGAGGTTTCACTTGATCAACTTGATCATTTGGGTCCCCGTCTTGACCTTCAACTTGAGCTTCCTCAATTTCTCGAGGTTGCTCATCCTCATGTGCTTGATCTTGGACATTATCCAGTGAAAGGAGAATATTAAATGGATATTCATCGGATCCATCATGAATCCGTGATTGATCTTGTCCTTGATCTTGCTCACAAGAGGGAGGGTTTTGTTCTTGTTCTTGGGTTGGTGCATAACTTGCTTCAAGAGATGGGGTTTGTTGATGTTGAGAAGATGAGGGCTCCACCGTGGTAGAGCATAGTCCTTCCCGAGACGCCACACCGTGTCCCTCAATGGGGCGGAAAAATCCCACACCCATTCTTACTATGGCATCTTGAAGTATTTCATCACCTGCACATACATCAACTTGCCCCACTTGGGAGCCATCATTTTCTTCGAACATCACACTACAAGATTCGATGATAATCCCGGAGGCTACATCAAAGACTCTATAAGTGTGAGATTCGGCACCGTAACCAACAAATATACCCTCCAAAGCTTTAGGAGCAAACTTAGATAAACGAACTCCTTTGATTTTGTAGAAACACTTACACCCGAATACCTTGAAGTATGAGATATTAGGCTTGTTCCCGGTGAGTATTTCATATGGAGTCTTGTTCAATCCCTTGCGGAGATAGAGCCGGTTAGAAGAGTGGCAAGCGGTGGAGATGGCTTCGGCCCAAAAATTATAGCGGGATTTATACTCCGCCATCATAGATCTTGCCATATCCATAAGAGTCCGGTTCTTCCTCTCCGCAACAACATTTTGTTGAGGGGTGTAAATGATGTCTACGTGTGCTTCTATTCTTGTAGACAGTGTTGGGCCTCCAAGAGCAGAGGTTTGTAGAACAGCAGCAAGTTTCCCTTAAGTGGATCACCCAAGGTTTATCGAACTCAGGGAGGAAGAGTTCAAAGATATCCCTCTCAAGCAACCCTGCAATCACGATACAAGAAGTCTCTTGTGTCCCCAACACACCTAATACACTTGTCGGATGTATAGGTGCACTAGTTCGGCGAAGAGATAGTGAAATACAAGTGGTATGAATGAATATGAGCAGTAGTAACGGCGCCGAAAAGCGCTTGTCGGCGTGCAGTTGATGGTAGTAATATTGCAGGAAGTAAAGATGCAGTAAAACAGTAAATAAGCGATGATTGCATTATTTGAAAACAAGGCCTAGGGATCATACTTTCACTAGTGGACACTCTCAACATTGATCACATAAATAAATAAGTTCTCTTCCTTTGTGCTACATATACTCTTGTTTGATAATGAACACCATTCGTTGTGTAGGGCTACAAGAGCACCTCAATGCCGGAGTTAACAAGCTCCACAACATTCGGCATTCATATTTAAGTAACATTTAGAGCATAATAGATCTTTGCAATTTAAACCGAGTACTAACATGGCATACACACTGTCACCTTTACACTATGAAGGGGGAGTAGATCACATCAATACTATCATAGTAATAATTAACTCCATAACCTACAAGAGATTATGATCATAACCTACGCCAAGTACTACACGATGCACACACTCGTCACCATTACACCGTGAAGGAGGAATAGACTACTTTAATAACATCACAAGAGTAGCACATAGACTAATAGTGATTCAAAGCTCATATGAATCTCAATCATGTAAGGCAGCTCATGAGATCATTGTATTGAAGTACATAGGAGAGAGATTAACCACATAGCTACCGATACAACCCTTAGCCTCGATGGAGAACTACTCCCTCCTCATGGGAGACAGCAGCGTTGATGAAGATGGCGGTGGTGTCGATGGAGAAGCCTTCCGGGGGCACTTCCCCGTCCCGGTGGCGTGCCGGAACAGAGACTCCTGTCCCCCGGATCTTGGCTTCGCGATGGCGGCGGCTCCGGAAGGTTTCTCGTACCGTGGCTTTTTTGTATCGAAGATTTAGGTCAGGGACCCTTAAATAGGCGAAGAGGCGGAGTCGGAGGGCTGACGAGGTGGTGACACAGTAGGGGGGCGCGGCCCGGGCCCTGGCCGCGCCACCCTATCATCTGGTGGCCCTGTGGCCCCCCTCTGCTGGCTCTCGGGTGTTCTGGAAGCTTCGTGGAAAAATAGGATGCTGGGCATTGATTTCGTCCGATTTCGAGAATATTTCCTTACTAGGATTTCTGAAACAAAAAACAGCAGAAAACAGGAACTGGCCCTTCGGCATCTCGTCAATAGGTTAGTTCCGGAAAACGCATCAAAACGATATAAAGTGTGAACAAAACATGTAGGTACTGTCATAAAACTAGCATGGAACATAAGAAATTATAGATACGTTTGAGACGTATCAGTAAGCAGCGGAATATTGATGACGAATTCCCTCATCACTAAGAAAATCATTGAGTGTATAGTTCTTGAACTCAGAGCCGTTGTCACTTCTTATTGCCATAATGAGGAGGTTGTGTTGGCGTTGCACCTCGGTAGCAAAGTCAATGAATATTTGTTGAGTCTCATCTTTCGTCTTGAGAAAGTAGACCCAAGTGTATCTTGAGTAGTCATCAACAATTACCAAGCAATGTTTCTTCGCACCAAGACTTGCATGAGTAACGGGACCAAAGAGATCCACATGAAGGAGCTCCAAGATCCTCTTGGAAGAGATGATAGTCTTGCTTGGATGCGGAGAGTCATGCATTTTGCCTTCAACACAAGCCCTACAAACACGATCTTTGGCAAAAGATACATTTTCCATTAGTCCCACAATATGGTTCCCCTTGTGAAGACTTTGCAAAGTTCTCATGTTGACATGGGCCAAGCGGCGATGCCACAACCAACCCACATCCGCCTTTCCGAATAGGCACATCGCACTTGAAGTGGTGGTGCCCGAAAAGTCCACCACATACAAGTTATGTTCGCGATACCCAACGAAAGCGACTTTTAGAGTCTTGCTCCACAAGAGGACCACAATATCATTATCAATAAAGACGGCGAAACCCATCTTGCCAAGGGCGGAAACGGAAAGCAAATTGTAACCAAGGGTTTTGACAAGCATGACATCCACAAGAGTAATGTTGTGTGCAACCACAACCTTGCCAAAACCCAATACCTCGGATGTAGAATTATCGCCAAAGGAGACGGTGATATTATTTATATTGGGCCTCAACTCCTTAACGAGGTTCTTGCCGCCGGTCATATGACTTGTACATCCACTATCAAGTACCCATTTTGAACCTCCGGCGGCATAGTCCTACATGAGATCAATTCTTGGATTTAGGTACCCATTTCTCAATGGGTCCTCTTTTGTTAGGAACGAGGGTCTTTGGGACCCAAATAGACCAAGCAATGTAACCATCATATGGGCCAACATATTTAGCATAAACATCACCATAATAATCTTTAAATAGAACATAGTGAGGGTTAGCATTTCCCGCATCATCATCATTAATGGTTTTGCCCTTAGGAGCTTCACCATTAGTGATGACTTTCTTCTTCTCTTGTGCGGGCTTGGCCTTTTGCTTGTTTGTCTTCTTTCCCTTGGCATTATAACCAAGGTCCTCCTTCCCATTGTTTGATCTTTGCTTACTCAAAAGATCATCCAAAGAAAGTTTACTTTGGGGAGAGGAGGCCTTAGCAAGTTCATCCTTCAACCTAGCATTTTCCTCAATAATATTTGCATGATCACATGAGGGAGTAGAGGAACTAGGCACATCATATGAAGCAAGCCTAATTTGAGGTTGCTCATAAGACTTGGATAGGAGAGTGTATTCACTCTTCAAAGCTTTGTGAGCTTTGTCTAGTTCATCTAGATCCTTCACAAGTTTCTCATGATCAACACCAAATTGGGCCTTTTCCTTTTTAAGCACTTTAGTCTTAGCCCTAGCAAGATCTCTAGCTTTAGTGAGCTTGTTAATTTTATCTTGAGGCTCTTCAATAATTTCTAGCCTCTCTTCAAGAGAAGCTATGGTTTCTTGACTTTCCTCAAGAGCATTTTTAAGAGCATGTATCTCAAGAGAGTCTTCTATCTCTATTTGATATTTTTTCTCAAGAGTATCACTTAGTTGAGCTATACGAACCATGACATTTGAAACATGCTTTTTAGTGTTACCTTGTAAGTTAAGAATGAATTCATCAAACTCTAGCATTTCTTGTTTCACCTTTAGACTAGCATGATCAACTCCTAGATCACTTGATATGTTAGTCATAGATGGGCTAGGAGATGATACCTCGGAGGATTTAGCCATGAGGCAACTTTCTTCCTCCACATGAATGACCTCATTGAGTGATTCACTTGGTGATGAAGATTTAGTGGAGAGGGAGGCAAGAGCGACCAATCCATTAGAGGTTGCATCTTCTTCATCATCAACTTCATCATCTCCGGAGGTATATTCTTCTTGAGTTGATAGCACAATAGATGTGTCCAAGGTGGACCTTGCCATGAAGCAATGTGCATTCTTGATATGAGGATTCTCATTGGGGGATTCAAAGAGAGATGAAGAGGGAATGTTGGTAGTGACAATGGCGGCCACTTCCTTTGAGCTTTCTTCTTCTTCATCATCACTAGAGCTTTCAACTTCATCGGAAGAATATTCTTCTCTAGTCACTAGCACAACTCTTGATGGCCTCTTGCCCTTCTTGGTCTTATTGTTGTAGAACTTCTTGTTGGGGGCTTTTCAATATTTGCCCTTTGAGTCTTTGCTCTTGTCTTTGGGAATGAGCCTTCCATTATGATCCTCCCTATTCTCATAGGGGCATTCGGCGATGAAATGACGCTTACCATCACAATTGTAGCATGATCTTGTTTTTGGACCAAAGCTAGTGGACCCACTTTTGTTGTTTCTCTTGATGTTGTCTTCCTTGGCCTTGTAAGGATCAACCCAAAAGGACTTTGCATGGAAGGCCATGTGATCATGATAGTGGCATTTCAAATCTTCCGGATAGGACATACTCCAAGATGCCCTATATTGTTCTTGAGGTTGCACTTCTTCTACGGAGTTGACCATCAAGGCAAGATTGTTCCCTTTTGACATACCAATGGCACGATTGCGAGAATCACGGGAGTTTTGCTCGAGCACCTTGAGGGCTTGCATCTCATGCACGGCTTGTTGAGAAGTGAGAGAGGAATAGCATTCTCTCCCCACAAGAGTCTTGACATCAATGGGTTCAAACGGCATCATGCACTCGATGTACTTCTCCTTGATCCAAGAGTCATTGATGTGGGTGGCACCCACATTCCGGAACGCATCGACAACGGTGAGAAGCCTCCCATACATGGTTTCATGATCTTCATCCAGTAGCCTCATGAATCCTTCGGCTTGATTCCGAAGATACTGGTACTTGTTCCTTCTCATGCTATCACTACCAATGCAACTAGCGGCCAACCCATCCCAAGCTTCCTTGGCGGTGGTGTAATTCCGAACACGAGACAATTCTTGTGTCCCCACACTAGTTTGGATCATGTGCAAGGCGGTGTTGTTGAGTTGACTATCAATTGCTTCTCTTCTAGTCAACTTGTCGGGGTTGTATGGCTTGAAGCCTTCCACGATGATTCTCCAAAGTTCATTGGAGGCACTGCAAACATGAGAGCGAAACTCAAATTGCCATGTATCGAAATCTTTAACATTAAACTTAGGTGGGTCGCCACGAATGTTTACATGAGGATGGGGAACCGGGATATCGGGAGATAGGAAAGGCGGAGCCACTCGATTGTAGCTCTCACCTCCGCTAGTTCCCCTAGGAGATGCAATGGGAGATTTGATAGAAGTTGAGTTATCACCATCCACAGGTTTGGTAGAGGAGGGTAATGCCGAAGCACCTCCCTCTTCTAACACACCCGTGTCCTTTACCTCTACGGCGGGAGCCATGGGAGGGACCGGAGTCAAAAGCTCGAAAATCATTTTTGTCATGCTTTTCATTTGAGCTTCCATGGAGGACCTCAACGAATTGATGTCATCCATGGAGACCATCTTAGCGGCCTCTTCCGCAGGCCCATCGTCCGGCATACTCTTAGGCGGTTAAGCCCGAAATAAGAGCCGAGGCTCTGATACCAATTGAAAGGATCGTATGCCGCACCTAGAGGGGGGGGGGGTGAATAGGTGCTAACCAATTTTTAGTTCTTTTTCAATTTAGGCTTGACACAAAGGTAAATTCTCTAGATATGCAACTAAGTGAATTTACCTATATGACAAGGTTACCAACTAAGCAAGATATAGCTACGCAATATATAAGAGATATAATAGGATAGAGGTAACCGAGAGTGGAGCACGCGATGACACGGAGATGATTCCCGTAGTTCCCTTCCTTTGCAAGAAGGTACATCTACGTTTGGAGGAGTGTGGTTGCTACGAAAGCCAAACCAACAGTCACGAAGGCTTCACTCAGATCTCCTGTGAGCAACGCCACGAAGGCCTAGCCCACTTCCACTAAGGGATTTCCTCGAGGCGGAAACCGGGCCTTTACAAAGTTCTTGGGGCACACATCCACAACCGAATTGGAGGCTCCCAAATCTGTAACAACACAACAATCAACAACAATACATCAACACAAATCAACTAGGGATCCAAAGAGGAACACTAGCAAGGGGGCCCTCAAACAAATGAGGGGGAAATGTAAATCGCTTCGGTGAGGATGTAGATCGGTGTCTTCTCCTTCGAATCCCCAAAGATCAAGAGCTTTGGTTGGGGGAGGAAGGAGATCTTGCAAATCTTGAGTTCTTGAGGTGGCTCTAATGGAGGTGAAGCTTGGCAGATTTTTGGTGCAATGATTGAGCAACTTGTCCCTTTGGAGAAGAGAGCTATTTATATGATTGGAGCTCTCAGATCTGACCGTTTGGACGATTTTTAGTAACACCGGAAGTTCCGCCCAGGAGGGCCGGAAGTTCCGGCCGGCACCGGAAGTACCGGCCAGGAGGGCCGGAACTTCCGCCAGGAAGATTCTGCGTCAGGCGACCTGGTCAGAAAAGATTGGGGCGGAACTAGGGCGGACCGGAAGTTCCGGCCAACTTCCGGCCAAGTTCCGGAAATCCGAGAAAACCATACTGGACATACCGAGCCACAAATAGCCGATTTCCGGAACTAGCCCGGAAGTTGGGCGGAAGTTCCGCTGGCCGGAACTTCCGACCAGCTGCACCGGAACTTCCGGCCAGGTAAACAAAAGCTTCGACTGAGAGGAGCTCTGAGGGGAGAATCTAGGCGGAAGTTCCACCGGCAGTGGCCGGAACTTCCGCCAGAAGAGAAAAACCAGCATAGCCTCATTTTTATCAGTCCAATTCATCAGCCAAGTATATATCTTGAAATCTTGTACATGTCTACATCAACACACATAAAAATATAACTAGTGTTGACGTCAAACACACAAAACCCAAAAGGGCGGGAAATGTTCTTTCACCAGGTATTCCGCGATTGCAGGGATGGATGGCGTCCCTCTGATCTCTGAGACCCACCTGTCGTTAGCCAACGCCGTGGCCATCGTCAACTCTCTCGCTCCTGGCCTAATCAATGCCATCAGGTTAGGGGCCATCTGCTCAATGCTGCGGCCGTCGAGCCACCTATCTGACCAAAACCTGGTCTTAGCACCGTTGCCGATCTCAAACTTGATGCAAGTCTGGAACATCTCCTCAGCTTCCGTTGATATCCGGAACTTCATGCCATCCCAAGGTTTGTCCTCCTCCATCAGAGCAAGCCATGTCCATCGCATACGCAGGGCGTAGTTCAGAATCTTCAGGTTCTTCATACCGAGACCGCCAAGGTCCTTTGGGGTGCAGACTGTGTCCCAAGCAACGACACAGTGCCCCCACCTCGCTTCAGTTGTGGCAGACCAGAAAAAACCCAGGAGCAACTTGTTGATCGTGGAGAAAAACCAAGGCGGGAGATCAAGGGAGAGCATGTGGTAGATCGGTGAAGCGGCAAGCTTGGCATTGATGTAAACTAACCTGCCACTTTTCTTCATCAGCGCCGCCATCCAGGAAGGAACTGCTCTTGCGACCTTGTCAACCAACGGCTGAAGATCCGTCTTCGAAAGCCTCGTTACTGATAGCGGCAATCCGAGATACTTGATAGGAAAGCTTTGGATTGGGCAGCCCAGCACGTCCAGTATCGGCTGCAAATCCACCTCGTCGCATCGGATAGGGGAGATTGAGCTCTTCGCAAGATTACACCTGAGTCCAGAAGCCTCCCCAAAAAGCCTCAGCAGCTCCATCGCTGATCTGGCCTCCCTGATGGAGGATCTGATGAGCAACACCACGTCGTCTGCAAAGAAAGACAAACGGTGCTTGATCCCGTGGGCCGCCAGCGAAGAGAAAAGGCCGGCCTCCTCCGCCACTCTAAATATAGCATTTAGCACATTGAAAACCATGACAAAGAACATTGGTGAGCCGGAGTCTCCCTGTCGAAGCCCATGCGCATGCCAGAATTGCTCACCCGCCATACCATTGATCAGGACCATCGTAGATGAGGTGGATAAGAGCATAGCCACCTTGGCCAACCAACGTGGCCCAAACCCTCTTTTCCTTAGAACCTCCAACATGAACGGCCAGGCGATTGTGTCAAACGCTTTCGCAATGTCTAACTTGATCATGAGGGCCGGGGTGCGACTTTTATGCACTGCCTGAATCGAGTGCTTGACCATATGGAAGTTGTCTTGTATCGTCCTCCCCTGCACAAAAGCGCTTTGACTGCAGTCCACGAGTTGAGGCAACAGCTTCCCCAGCCTTGTGGCCATAGCCTTAGAAATGATCTCTGCGAAACTATGAATTAGGCTAATAGGCCTGAATTCTCTAACATCCACAGCCCCTTCGTGCTTAGGCAGCAACGTGATGAACGCGTCGTTGACATGGCTAAACCCCCGGCCGTCATGTGACTCGAACCATCCGATCGCCTTCATAACCGCATCCTTGATCAGGGGCCAGCTTGCCTGGCAGAATCTCGCCGAAAAACCGTCCGGCCCCGGCGCCTTATCCGGCGGTAAACTTTTAATCACCTCCCAAATTTCAGATTCAGAGAAAGGCAACTCCAAATCAGAAGTGTCCACGGCCGGCAAATGCAAAGCGTCCAGATTCAAACTGGCAGAGCGCACAGACGGCGTACCCAAAAGATCCACAAAGTGAGCAGTGGCCAGGTCCTTCATCGCATCTGGCTCGGCCACAGGAGGTCCGTCCTTCTTTAGCTTGAAAATGTGGTTCCTCCGGCGTCTAGCGCTTGCGTGCATGTGGAAGAACGCCGTGTTTGCGTCTCCATCTTTCAACCAAGCGATCCTTGATTTTTGGCGAGCAATCGTGCGCTCCAAGGATGTGAGTCCCATGACCTTCTTCTTTAGCTGCGCCCGCAGCCATCTCTCGCCTTCGTTCAAACCTCGCCTATCCATGGCCTTGTCCAGCTGAAATATCACCTCATTGGCCATGAGGATCTGTTCCTTAATGTTGCCGACGTGCCTGTAACTCCACCTGGACAGAACCCTAGCTGTCGAACACAACCTGTTACTCAAATCCACAAAGGGGTTGGGGTGTTCCTCCACAGCAAACCACCCGGCTGCCACCACTTCCTGATAATCGCCAATCTTGGGCTAGAAGGATTGGTAGTGGAACCTGGCCTTCCTCTCATATGAGACATTGGTGGACATCATGATTGCGCAGTGATCTGAGAGGGAAGAAGAGAGGGCTTGTAACAGGCAGTCCGGGTGCCCTTCGTCCCAGTCAATAGAGCAGAACCACCTATCCAGTTTTTCAAGAGTTGCCTCCTGCCTTTCGTTGCTCCAGGTATAGCGCGTACCAATCAGGTCCTGCTCTTTTAGCTCGAGATCGTTCAGCAATCTGCGGAATCGACCCATCATCCTCCTGTGCAGATTTCTAGCCCTGCCTAAAAATCCATGTCATCTTGCTTTCCAGAAGGTACAAAAGGTTAACAAAAGAAATATAAAGGAAACTCCTAAGGTGACGCAGATTCAGTTAGCCAAGGGCACGCTGCCATTAGGAGCGGAGGAGTAAACATCAACTCGTATGCGACTAAACCTACAATAGCAGCTCTAGTGCATAACGGTAGAGTAAAGATGACTTGATCTACTCAAATAATCTACAGAAATCTAACAAGTGCTGTTTACAAAACTGCAAACATGATCTAGCAAATCCCTGAGAAAATCTAGGCTTGCATCGACTTACGAAAATGCAACGAATTGTTCGAGGCTGAAATTAAGATAGTTTATATTTGACTCTGCATACAAGTCTTCATGCATCGAATCAGAAAGTCAAAGTAACTGTCATGATTAATCTGACCTGAAAGATCTCCAAACTGAGATTTTACTCCTCTGTGATCTGTGCCACGGTAACATCCTCACCACGATTCAGGGCGGCGGAGCTGATCTAAAGAAGGTGAACCTTGCAGAAAACTAGTAATCTAACTAAGATGGTGACACTATTATTCATTTTTATATGGAAGTAAAACAGGATGAGCGAATAGGCATCATGTGTATCTCGTAAGTCAACTATCATGATGATTAGTTCTGAAGGATGTACTTATAGTAACTACATCACATGGGCCATGGCAACAGTGAACTGTACCTGGACATGATTTAACATATTCACCATAGGGAAGCAAGCTTTTGTTCATTTTTCAGACCACATCATGTTTTGAAATCCGGAAGCATATATTTCCCACCATTCACATCTAGGCCTATAAATACCTAACTTGCTGTAGATATAGCAGATCAACTTGAGAAGACAAACCCATTTGGTTAGACTTCAATACTCCAGTGTCTCAGGAAATGGAAATTCCAGTGATAAAGATGGATGAGCTATATGGCGAGAAGAGATCAGAGACGCTGGTACTTCTCCACGATGCCTGTGCACAATGGGGTTTCTTCTGGGTAAGTAAGAAATTATAAGATCATTATATTGATAACACAAGTTTCTGCTCTACTTTCTCACTATTATCATTTGTCATGCACAATAACTTTATGTCAGGTGGAGAACCATGGAATCAATGATGACATCATGGACAAAATCAAAGAACTGGTGAATAAACACTACGAGGAAAATATGGAGAACAACTTCTACAGTTCTGAGATAGCAAAAACCCTTGGTCCTGACAAAGTCACCTCAAATGTTGACTGGGAGTGCAGCTTCATGTATCATCATCAGCCAAAATCAAACATTCATGATATTCCAGAGCTGCTTCGGTGAGTTTGCAACCTAAAGTACAGTACACTTGGTATCACCATAAGTCAATGTTCGCATGACCAGTAAATACGGAAAACATAGAAATTAACAGTTTGTGAAGTTTTTCAAGTGTACTAATACGCAGTAATGAATTATGCAGTACCACCGTTCCTGAATATGCTGAAGAAGTTGTCAAGCTGGCCGAGCAGCTAGCAGAAGTCATGAGTGAAAATCTTGGGCTGGACAAGGATTACTTGAAGAAAGCATTCTGTAAGCCTTCTGTAGGCATAAAGGTCGCAAAATACCCAAGGTGTAGTCATCCAGAAGTAGTGATGGGACTCCGTGGGCATACTGATGCTGGGGGAATCATACTTCTATTTCAAGATGATCTGGTTCCAGGTTTGGAGTTCATGAAAGATGGTAGGAGGATCTCAATACCACCAACACAAGGCAATAGAATTTTTGTTAACCTTGGAGATCAGATTGAAGTGATAAGCAACGGAATTTATAAGAGCATTTGCCATCAGGTACTTCCTAATCAGAATGGGAGTCGCTTATCTATTGCGACATTCTACAACCCAGGTGCCGATGCTATAATCTTCCCAGCTCCAAAGCTTACATATCCTAGCCAATACCGTTTCCAAGACTACCTTAATTTCTATTCCACTACGAAGTTCACTGACAAGGTATCAAGGTTCCAAAATACGAAGATGGTATTCAAGTGACTCGCATCAAAAGCCACTGAAATACTGATTGCACGTCTGTAAACAAAGTCAAGTGGGACTCGCCATAATTATGTATTATGTATTTGTTTTGTGAATCTTATTTTCCATTAGAGGAATAAACTGCTCGATTTTCCTGTAGACTTGCTTTTCCGTAACTGAGATGAATTACAAGACAGCTAACAAAGAATAGCTGCGGGTTACAAAACGATGCAGTCATGCTACGTAAATATGGCAAAATCCACTGAAGACTAAATTTATCCCGGAACTTAGTAAAAGTTGTTTGCATATTACTGTCTAAGTGGCAGTCAAACCAATTATGTTAATGATAAGCCATGTGAAATATGACTCAGAGTAGCAATAAAGAAACATAACACTAAGCATGTATGTACTAGAAAAGATCCCATCCTCAACTGATTAGTTCAAGAACAGAAACTACTCTGTACTTTTCTCCATTGTGTTCCTTAGGAACAAAGCAGCATATGTCCAAGCAAAATACTAGAGTTAATTGAATTTAAATGCGAACATGTGTGCCTATATATGGTGGCAGAGAACCATTAGTAGCAGAGATCTAATAATAAGTCCTGCACCGATGTAAAAAAACATGAATATGAGCATAACAAATGAACAACCTAATAATACGACATCTCATGCATACATATCGCCTAAAACCATGGTCTTGGGTAGGTATGACTGGTCGAACCGACCACTGAATAGTTGCTACACCTAAACGGGCCTATTTATTCTCTTATACTCATGCCCTGGATTTCATGATAATCATGCTGCATATGGGTCATATATAACAAATTTTCGTATACTGTGTAAACAACTTTTTAAAGTTGTTATTTAGCATATACGATAAATTGCTCAATTATGAAACTTCAAAAGCTGACCATTTCAAAAGTCAAACAGAACAGCCGTTAAGGAAATCTTACACTTTATTTAACAGAAATTTACTACGAAATCAAACAGTAATGTACCTTATACTGGATACCCTAAATTTCACAACAAGTTTATTACATTCCAGTCATGTATTAAAAAAATGTTGCACTTCGTGTAAATAACAATTTCAAAGTAAATTAATTGCAATTGTATATATATGAAGCGTTCTTAAATGGTTTCCGGAACTACAAAAGACAAAATATTCCTTGCATGCAATTACATACTTGGTTAATTTGAATTTGCATGTAGTGTCACTGGAAGTTCACCTCTAAACAATTGAAGAAGGCACTTCAACTCGTAGGCCGCAGTTTTGCCAATATAGCTTTAGTCAAGAAAGTGTCGGTCGTCTCAGCAACTCTCTCAAGCAAAAGTCTATGAATCTTGCATTCATGCCAGCACTTGGAGACGAAGCACAGAAAAAAGTTGCCAAATTTAAGCGACTTCCGAAACTTCATTGCCATCCCATCAATCATAGACACTAGCTTCTCGATGGTGCTTGGTGTCAGGCGAATGTCTTGATTGAGAATGCCGTTGAACAGCACAAAGAGAGATTCTGTCCAGACCAAATCAGCACCAATATTCTCCCGATGCTGAGGCATACAAACCGGTCTCCGCTCTTCCTCCTCCCCTGAAAGAAGCCTGTGACAGAAGGCGGTGACATGCAAGGGATGCATACAATCCTTGACAATCCGTGTGAGCACGTCACACTGAGGAACATTTAGCCCTTCCTTTCTAAGAACCAGTGGAAAGAGGACAGACTCCAGTGCAGCAGCCGGGTGACGTTTGCAGATATCCAACGCAGCCGAAACAAGACCAGATGAAGCTGCTCTCTGAAGGCCAAGTAACTTCGGCAGGACAAGAGAACACAGCACAAGTGCAGGCCCTTTTCCACGCATCCCATCTTCCTCGAGTACCAAATGTGAAAGCAGAACCTTCGCGGTGTCATCATCCGCTTCCCATGGCTGTACTAAGCTAAGTACTGCCTCAGCATTCCCGGATTCAAGACAAAGATCACGCAAGTCTTTCGCCACCTGTTGAGCGTCCAAAACCGAATCTGCCAACTCAATCTCCTTCCTCAGAGCTTGAGCCCTGTGGACGATAGAATCACCAAGTGGAGGAGCCGGAGGAAATGGAGGACGCCCGACCACCTGGATGGCCGGAAACTCGTCCTGCTCCAAGTCCAGAGACTCTAACCGGACTCCATCTAAACCATCCGCAACGGTGCAGACCCTGCTCGGCATCATATTCCGGCAATCGAGAGGCAGCCACGGCAGGACAGGACGTGCCCGAGCTGCCTCTTGTTTAAGCCACGGCGGTGGCTCGTGGAACTCCTCGATAAACTCCGATGGGACATCAGGAGTGTCATTGTCAGGCAATCCATCGAGCAGGTGGCGGGCGCCCTGGCGGACCCAGAATTGATACCGGCCAGGCGGAGCAGAGAGGACGCGAGAGGCCAGAGAGCGGATCTGGATCGGGTCGAGGAGGGGGGCGGAGGATGAGAGGAAGGAGAGCGCCTGGGATTGCAGCAAGGGCGGGAGGGTCTGAAAGAGGACGGTGGTGGGTTCGGAGGCGGGGAGCGTGGGCACCGGTGAGAGGAGGATGCGGAGGAGGCGCGCGGCCGGCGGAGCAGAGCTGGGGCAGTTGTTGGAGGAGGAGGAGAAGGCGGCGGCGTTGGGGGCCGGGGAGGCGAGGAGGTGGCGGAGCAACGGCAGCCATGGCTCCATTGATTCCCGCGATTTTATTCAGAGGTGCCAAACAGAATTTAATTCCCTCTAAAAGAACAGAAGTTAATTTGATCCGGCCTGTTGAGTTTAGCCCAGAGCGCCCCAAACTACCAGGCTTCTCAATGGCCATGTTTTGATGAGCCGACACAGTAACATCTGGGCAAGAAATACCATTCCTTAAAAAGAAAACCATCCGTATTATTATGTTGATTGTTTTTTCTTTCTTAAAGACTAGTAAATTTGCCCGTGCGTTGCTACGGGTTGACACCACTACAATTCGAATTTGTCCTATTTTAGCACTGAATGTCTCGACATGACCGGAATTTTGCCCCAAAATCAACGAAAGCTACAAATTTGCCTGTTTCTAAACTTGGAGATCCATTATTAATTTCTTGTAACTACCAGATCGATATAACACAATTGTCCAGAAACAAAAATAATTCATGGAACGGATGAAAAGGGCACAAAATAAAATCAATGTCATTAGTACTTGAAAAGATGCCTAAATTATCAGCTGGCTTCGAATGCAAATATAAGTTTTCCATACTTGACTTGACAAAAGAGAACACCAGATCCCATTCTTGAGGTGGTGGAAACGATTTAGATTTCTGAATATGATCAGCGTCTTAAACAGATTAGCAGCCATTAACCGTTTAGGGTGCATCTTTTGATCTGTGGTGTCTTCCAAGACCTGGGGATAGCTCATGAATCCTATTACCTATCTCAACTGAGCTATAAAAAATCCAAGAATATTTTGCCGTAATAATCACGCAGCTTAAGAATCCTCTCAAATACATGTTTTGCCAAATCAACAGCTCCAGAAGCAGAAAACAGTGTCATCTATAAGATGGCAGTGGGCTTTATCAGCATTTCGTCAACGAGTTAACCTTTACGAGCTGACCTGGTCGAGCTAGCAAATGAATCAGTCACATAACTTTAGTGCTTTCACTTGAACGATCACATACTGTGAAGTATTCATCTGGTTAGACAAGAGACTGGACGTCCACGCTTCAGAACATCGCCCGTGTAGCCCTATACTCCGCCACTGTGCGTACATGTTGCTTAGAGTGACATCGTGCTCTGCCAGGGCCGATCTTGACCGCCAAGCCGTGCGCCTGCTGGCGTCACGCCTTCAGCACTGAACACAAAGGTGTATGTGTGCATCAGCTACCCGCGCGCTTCCACGGCAGATCCAGCCGAGTGTTGCCCACATGTGGTGCAACGTGCTGTAACAATCGACGTCGCCCGGGCTAGGAGTCTACGTCGAGCACGAGTACCCATGAGCACCTATGGCCGTGTATATGAGAGGGACGCCTGAAATTCGGCTGGATGGTGGCGCGCCATGCCTCGCATGAGGGCCTTTCCGGCGCCGGCATTGTTGCACTCCCCAGGGCCCCATCCGTGAGCGTCCTAATGCCAAAGATGTTGCGGTTTGGACGCGTCGGAGCCGAAGGCCTTGGGTAGGATCCCATTGAGAAGGAGATGGAGGAGCTGGATTCACGCGTCACTATAATATTTTGTGGCGGCGTTACGCCAAGATCGCGATGAACGTTCCCCGTCGCCAGATGTAAATGACGATGACCATGGATCGGCAGACGCTGCGCACGTCCTGGTTTGTTTCGTTTTCTGTCGCATTGTCAGACAACCCATACATGATGCCTACTCAATGAGTCCCTTGTACACGGCCAAGCGGTGTACCTTCAGCTAGGTAGAGGAAACCAAGGCGCAGGCGGTGTCTTGCTCCGCGCTAGTCCAGGACTCCCAGCGTGCACGCCGTGAACCTCCGGCTACGACTACTTAGACCAGAAAGATAACGAGCCAAAGTTCTTTATCACGGAAACTCCAAGTTCTCCTTCCCGGATCCGAGGCCGAGACCTCGGTTAATCTTTTTCCTCTTCGAACCCGAAAACATTAGCGACTCCCGCCACTTCTGTTCCAATCCAACGTCCGCGTCCGCACCTATGGCCGCGTATATGAGAGGGACGCCTGAAATTCGGCTGAATGGCGCGGACCAAGGCGCATGCGCTGTCTTGCTCCGCGCTAGTCCAGGACTCCCAGCCGCAGCTCGCCGAGCTATCCTCTCCATCGGCTGTTCCAGAAGCAGCTTGCAGATAAGGTCCACGGAGAGGCGGCTTGGGAAGAAGGGCCATGTGCGAGCGGATCAAAAAGTAGCATCCAAATCACAATCCCCAAATCCTCTATCTTGCGAATTGCCCAGTCGCTAAAGGGAGATGGATTCGCATGGCCTCGGACTATGGCGGCAACCGTCTCCGTCAGCGAGCTGATCCAGGCACAACCGAGGCCGGGCAGCCCGTGCGTGTGAACCGCAAGCAGCTCTGAGGCAGTATTGGGCGTGAACGAGACTTCGGCAGGTCCGACGAGCAGATAATTTCGGCGAGCGGCGACTCGAGTCGCTCTACTCGGTGGTACTCCATAATCCATAGCGCCTATGCATACTTCATAGCCGAGGATTCGTCGATCCGGGACCAATGTCGCCGACGGAAAGCTCGGTCTCGATCGAATTCCGGCTAGATCGATCCGGTGAGAACTTTTATTTTTCTGTTGGGCCACACGTACGTGAAGTTGAGGAACTATATAATGGGTGGATTTACGTCGGGGGGAGGCAAGAAAGTAAACAGATGCTTTGGTACCGATACAGAACGTGTTCTTGTTAGATTATTCCAGCTGGACTCTTCGATGTTGATTGCAAACCACGGGGTGGGACGGACGAAGGCGACTTTACAGACAGACGAATACATATAATGACGGACGAAATCAAGGAAGATCATTATTTTCTTTCCTGAGAACAATCGGTTTCCTTATGAAACAAGAACAAGGTTTTCCTTTTAAACACCAACAGATCGCAAGCGGGCCGGAGAGGCGACGGACGAAGGCGCATAGTATGTTGGACGAAAGCGCAAAGCGACGGACCAAACCACGGAAACGTTAGCTCCTTTATTATTAGGTATAGATAAACTAATAAAATAAATGATATTCACACAAGAGAAATAAACAAGAACCTAGCTACCTTGACAATTAGCCAAAAATCCGCACAAAAAAGGATTCAAGCACCACATTATTAACCTGCCAACGTGCGAAGAAGAAAACTCCCGCCTGTACATCATCCAAAACATGCACCAAACTTGATAGACGTAAAGAAGGCCAGAGAAGAAGGTGACGGGAGCACACAAAACCATGAGATATAGTACTACAAATCTGGGAGAGCACACCCTCGCTAGCTCCACGCCGACAATGAAGATGTTGCCATTATTGGGAAGGAGCCGAAGAGACTTATTTTCGCGTCACACCGTCTCTGCCTCAATGCACAACTGACTGGTCACGAAGAAGCAGAGATCACATCAGCCTAGCAAGTGTTACCGAAAGTTTTTCTCGCTCGATATGAAGGAGCTGCAGCTACCGGAGGCCTTGCATGTCCAGTAGCAGCACGCCAAGTGCCCGTCCAAGAGTTCATCCAGATCAGTACTTTCCCCATGCTTCCCATGTCCAGGGCCACCAGAGTCGTTGGGGCTGGTGCACCAATTAGGCCTACTAGCAAAATTCTTAACTATTAGCACCGTGTGGCAATAATGTGAATGGAGATTTCGGTGTGATGAAAAGTCAATCTTCTTTCCAACCTCTTGGGGAACTTTCTCTCCTTCCACTCTCTTCATCCAAGCCAGCTCTGGTTGTTCCATGTTTATTACGCTCAAAGCCACGATCTACAGATCCATCCTTGCCCTGCTATTCCCTGGTATATATGTGGGTGCATGTTCATTAAGTTGCTCTCTCTTGTAGAAAAGTGAAGCCTAAGGATGGATAGATATACTTTTGATGTATATGTCGGTCGAATTGTTTATAGTCATGAGTTCGCCAAGAACTTTTGAGTTGTCGCTTTTTTTCTCTTTCAACCCATCGCGGTTTATATTTAGGAAGCGGTGTCGTGAGTGTAGTGGTACAATTGTGGTTGGAGATCAAATAAAACTCTGAACGAACTATATATGAATGCGGCATCATCAGGTAGATGTCTAGTGTAATTGTACCATATATTTCAACTCGATGTGTCCCATGCATTGATTTCATCACTCTTAAGGACATGGACGTATAATTTTAGAAGTTAAAAGGTATAAATATGATGATACTGAATTCATTCAGATCAAATTCATTGCAATAATAGAAACATAATGTAGATGAAATGATTGAACGGTCCTTCTATTACTCGATGTATAAAAACAGAAACACCTGGAGTGATATCAAATTAGATTCTTTTAAATGTATTGAACAAGCTTTCCGATTGTCCATTCAAAGAGATGGTGTTGGAGAGGCAGATACAGTTGTGATCTCTTGTTTGTTGTGAGAAAGCTTTTATGATTCCAAATGCCACTTACAAGATGTTAGGAGTTAGAGGCATCAGGAAATGTATTTGTCAACCCACATAGGTATCTTGTGCATCCGAGTATTCCTAGTGTTGAGTAAGCAGTAACATACTAGGCTGTCAAACACATTCAAGCAAGCTCCACGTTGACAATGAAGATGTTACCATTATTGGGAAGGAGCTGAAGAGACTTATTTCCCGTTTGCGCATGGGCACCGGTGGATGCGGAGGGGGTAGAACATGTACATAGTGCTGAGGAGAGGGGTGCGCGTGAGTGGCTGGCCACGATGATTGACACCCTTCGACATGAGGACCAGGTACAGGTGCTTGTAACGCTATGGGCAATATGGCATGCTCGACGAAAGGTGATATGTCGCAAACGTATCTATAATTTTTGATGCTCCATGCTTGTTTTACACCAATTCTACTATATTTTACTTGCACTTCGTTGCACTTTTATAATTTTTTTGGCACTAACCTATTGATAAGATGCCACAGTGCCAGTTCCCTGTTTTCTATTGTTTTTTGTCTCAAAAAAGCTGTACAGGAAATATTCTCGAAATTTGACGAAACAAAAGCCAAAGTTAATATTTACCGTAACAAAGATGAAGTCCGAACGGGGGTCGAAGAGGTGCAGCAGGGCGGCCAGACCATGCCTAGGCGCGGCCCAGGCCTGGTCGCGCCTAGGGGTGGTGTGGGCCACCCCGGCACCCCACCGACCTATCTCCTCCGCCTATTTATTCACGATCTCGGGAAAACCCTGAATACCTGAGCCTCCATCCACGAAAAGTTTCGCCGCGGCCGCAATTGCAGAATCCACATCGCGAGGGTTCTGAAGCTCTTCCTGACACCCTACCGGAGAGGGAAATCATCGTCGGAGGCATCTACATCGCCATGACCACCTCCGAAGTGATGCGTGAGTAGTTCATCTCTGGACTATGGTCCATAGCAGTAGCTAGATGGTTGTCTTCTCCAATTTGTGTCTCATGTTTAGATCTTGTGAGCTGCCTATCATGATCAAGATCATCTTTATGTAATGCTACATGTTGTGTTTGCTGCGATCCGATGAATATTGAATACTATGGTTGAGATTGATGTCATATGTTATTTGTGATCTTGCATGCTCTCCGTTGTTTGTAGATTCTCTGGCCAAGTAGATGCTTGTGACTCCAAGAGGGAGTATTTAAGCTCGATAGTGGGTTCATGCCTCTAGTAATCTCGAAGAGTGATAATAACTTGTAAGATTGTACACTATTAAGAAAAGCCTTATAGATGAGATCTTAGTTTTGTGGCGCACCAACCATATATGCGCCACAGAAAGCTTTTTTGTGGTGCACCAACCATATATGCGCCACAGAAAGCTTTTTTGTGGCGCACCTGGCAGGGTGCGCCACAAAAATAGCTTATTTGTGTGGCGCACTTCTAAACCATGCGCCACAGAAATGAGGTGGGGGCCACATCCTGCCACCACCAATAATTAGTGTAGTTACTCCTGTGGCGCATAGGGCAGGGTGCGCCACAGAAATAAGTGTTTCTGTGGTGCACTTATACTAGTGCGCCACGGAAATAATTGTTTCTGTGGCGCACTCGTTCTGGTGCGCCACAGAAATAGTGCCTCTTATATCACTGTCGTACCCCCCTCCCTCGCCCGTTCAATTCCCCTCTCTCCCCTCTCCCTACCGCGCGTCGCCGCCTTCCATGGTCGCCGTCGCCGCCGCCTTCCTCCGCGAGGGCCGCATGCCACCACGCTCCACCCATCACCGCCACAACCAGCAGCACATGCCGCTGCGGCGTGTAGGAGGAGGGTCTGGCGCCGCATCAAGGAGGAGGAGCCGCCGCGTCCTCCTCCTCCTCCACCCCTGTCGTCGTCGACCTCCTCCTCCACCCCTGTTGTTGGTGAGCACCACCTCTGCCCTCCCCTCCCTCTTCCTCTCCCGCGCGAGCACAAAGTGCTCGATGAAATGCTCTGGATGCTGTTGTGCTCTGGATGTTGATGCTGATGTGTTGCTAGTTGCTCCAGTCCCTTGAAAGCAATTGCCAAGAAAGTAAGCACCGTCTTATTACCTAGATACGCAAGGATAGGATGAGTTACAACTCCAATTCATGCTATGACATTTATGCTTCCTTCCCAAAATCGTGCATCGGGTGCCTTAGCCTCTTCTTCTATGAAATGTGTTGGTGATGATCCAACAGGCACAGTGCAGGCGTGTGTCGCGGTCGCGGGCACGGCACGACCAGCCAGCCCGTAAAAACCCTCGAAGGAGCAGCAAGCAAGGCTTTTCCCCCACAGGGCCACACAACACATACTAAGTCAAGTCGGGTACTTGGCGCAAACCAAGCATAACCAACCGTTGGTGCCTGGCCTCCCATGACTGTTGCTCCAGTCCCCCTTTTCTTATTCTGTATAACTTGGCTAATTACAGAGAGGGGGAGAAGGTTGGTGTTAATTGATGCCATTATCTGGTATGTGCACAGGTATTGAATTATGATCCCATTGCTTGCAGTTGTTGCCTGTCAAGCACTGCATGAAAGCCTTGATTAATTTCTTTACTGAAGCTTTGGCTTTAGTAAAGTGTCATGTGCAGGTCATGCTGCTATTGCTTGATTAATTGGTTCTATGCTTGTTACTGATGGAGCTATAGTTGATTAATTGGTGCTATGCTTGTTACTGATGCTACTATATTGCTTGATTAATTGGTGCTATGCTTGTTACTGATGCTGCTATATTGCTTGATTAATTGGTGCTATGCTTGTCACTTCTTATTAATGAACCATGTGTTGGTGATGATTCAGTTAAACTAAATGGATTTGATTTGTTTTCCAACCTTTGTTGGAAACAAATCCAAAGTCTGAACTCGTATAAGGTGATGAGGACTTGTTTATCGGTGTGGATTGCTTATGTCTGTGATGTGACCTCATTAGCTCTTGTTACTGCCATCGGTTGCATCTCATAGTTGGATAATTGGTTCGTTTTGGTGAAAATAGAGATATTCACAGTAGGGAATCATGTAAATGAATGCCACTGTGGTATCCTTTGAAGAAAATGGAAAGTTTCTGATGGTTTAAAAGACTAGGTGATGCTAGGTTATTAAGTTCGCTGTCAAGGTTGATTTTATCTGGTTAACTTGGATAGGCTACATGTTCTTGCTTACTTATGCATATCCATCTCTACTGGATTTACTAGCTCAGGCTTGGCCTCTCTCTTGCTAGCATCACTTGGTTACTACCAAGTGATGATTAATCCCTTATGGTACCCCAGCTTTGTTTTGAACTCAACTGAGTAATGATAAATTTCTATTTTTTGTTAGCTTTGATGAAAATAGAGATATCCACAGTAGGGGGTCATGTAAATGAATGCCACTGTGGTATCCTTTGAAGAAAATGGACTGTTTCTGATGGTTTTAAAAGGCTAGATGGTGCTAGGTGATTCAGTTGGCTACTGTTATCACCAGAATTTAACCGGATCAGAGGTGGGCCGTGATTAAAGATGGGCTTGGAGAATATGCACGGAAGATATACATGAATCGGCCTTGTACACGAAGTTTGGGCTAGTTTGCCCGTGTATCTGTAAATATAGTAGGATACGTGTCGGTTAGGTAGAATTTGGCTCGTACACGGTTGGGCTTATTCCCACGTTAGAAAGTCTACGGACTATAAATATGTATCTAGGGTTATTGAGAAAGACAACAATCACGTTCACAACAAACCAATCTAGGCGCATCGCCAACCCCTTGTTTCGAGGGTTTCTTCCGGGTAAGCATCATGCTGCCTAGATCGCATCTTGCGATCTAGGCAGCATACGTTTATTCGTTGTTCATGCGTTGCTCGTGCTGAAGCCTTGTTGATGGCGAGCAACGTAGTTATCGTAGATGTGTTAGGGTTAGCATTGTTTTACCACGATATATGCTTTTAACCATGATGCCCTTAGACATCTAGCTGCCTTTACGTCTATCTTAGGTGTAAGGGCAGCACCTTGCTTGATCCGTGTTTAGTAGATCCGATCTGTTATGATTGCTCCTTGTTCTTCAAGGATTAGTTTAATATCTGCATAGTTAGGCCTTGCAAACGGGTTGAAGGATCCAGTAGCACGTAGGGTGTAGTTTGCTTGCCCTAGATAAGATGTTCCGGGAATCAACTCCATTGTTGGTTTTTAGGCCTTATCTAGGGCTGGCTTATTATCATCTTGCGTGGCTGCCAGGCTCAATCACGTGTAGGATGTTCCGATTATGTGGTGAAAACCCTAAATCGTCGTAGGTCGTTTTAGCTTTATATTGATCAAGCAGGACCACCATGTGATCGTAGACCTCATACGAATCATGGGAGGATCGGCTCCTTGAGCCGATTCACAGGACAACCTGAGAGCCGATCGAGGCTCGTATTTAATGTTTACGTGTATGCCATGCAGGAAACTAAGCGAAGCAATCCATCACCTTCCTGACCAGGTATAGGTCAGGTGGCACGCCCTTGCACCAGCATCAGGACGTGCGTGCCGGAGCTTTGCGGGCCGTCGCACGAGGGACCAGGGCCAACCGCAGTTCTGGGAGCCTCCCGGCTCTACGTGTTGCCCGTCGTACTCGCCGGTGGGTTTCGGACGCCAACACATTCTGGCACGCCCGGTGGGACAGTCTTCGACATCAACTACATCGCCATCTGCATCTGAGATGGCGGAAGATCCAGTCACGTACGAAGATCTGACTGAGGAGCTCAAGAAGAAGTATGACGATGTCAAAGCTATCTTCGAAGCCGACCTCATCGGCTCTTTCCAGAGGACCCGCTCACACGGCATCGGTGGAAAGGGTTCTCACCTGAAGGCGCGCTCGATGGAGTGGATCTGTCTACCCCTTCGGAAGAACGCACCGTGTCTCGCGTCGGAGGTTAATCACATGGTAGCTCATTCGCTACACCGCCATTCTCGAGAGCCCGGTGAACGCTTTGGAGCGTGTCGCGCTTCGGGTGATCCAGAAATCATGAGACATCGGTACTCTCCGTCAGGACCTGCTCTAGGGACTCACCAAGGAGAGATACCACTCCAGACCCGACCACCGATGCCGTTCGCGCTGGCAGCACCAGAAGTACCGAGTTCACCGGCATTCATCGTCTACAAGATCGGTGGCGATCCTAGTGATTACTAGTTCTTGTACGAGGCGCCTAAGGAGATCCCGCACGGATACACGTGCACATATGTACCAGACTGCAGTAACTGGGCACTCACGAACCAGACTGCAACAGCAGGGATTTCTGGAACAGCAGGAGGGGCTTCTGGATCAGATCTTGAGAAGCAGGCGTGGCTAGCTAAGTATGCCACTCCAACAAACCTTCAAAGCTCAACTCCCGCAGCTAGCTCAGATCTTGAGAAGCAAGCGTGGCTAGCCAAGTATGCCACTCCAGCGAATCTTCAAAGCTCGACTCCTGTAGCTAGCATCACGGATCAGATCAGTACAATCTTGAGAGACCAGTTCGGCATGGTGCCGAAAAGGAGGGCAATCGGCTATTCCAAGCCGTACCCCAACGAGTACGATTTGATCCCACTACCACCCAAATATCGGCTCCCTGAATTCTCCAAGTTTAGTGGGTCAGATGGCTCTAGTTCAATCGAGCATGTGAGCCGATATTTGGCGCAGTTGGGCACGATCTCAGCATCAGACGCACTACGCGTGAGGTTCTTCGCACAGTCCCTCACATGATCGGCTTTCGGGTGGTACACCTCACTGCCACCAGATTCAATCCGGACTTGGAAGCGAGATGGAAGAGCGAGTTCCACATGCGGTATCACTCGAAGGCTTCCGAGGCCGGCATTGCCGATCTAGCACAAGTACGACAGAAGCGCGGAGAAACAGTTTCAGAATACATCCAGCGCTTCAGGACCATCAGGAACCGATGCTATTCGGCTCGTTTGACTGAAAAAGAAGCAGTCGAGTTGGCGGTAGTAGGTCTCGCATCGCTGATCAAGGATATGGCTTCCCAAGCAGAGTACGCTACATTGGCGCATATGGTTCAGAAACTGTCATTATATGAACAGCGCCACCCAGAGTTGTACCAGGACAAGTTCAAGCGTGCGGTAGTCTTGGTAGAGACAGAGGAAGATGAAGGCTCTGCAGGAGATCAAGAGGTAGCAGTAGCTGAATGGACTCGGGGGGCAAGCCCCGTGTCCTGCAAGTGGGTTAAGCCACAAGGTCCTCCAAGAGGGTTTGACTTCGACGTAAGTAAAGCTGAACAAATTTTCGACCTCTTACTCAAGGAGAAGCAGCTAAAGTTACCCGAAGGCCACAAGATCCCCACGGCACAGGAGCTGAACGGAAATCCATACTGCAAGTGGCATAACACGTTCACCCATACCACCAATGACTGCAGGGTGTGGCGTCAGCAGATCCAAATGGCGATAGAACAAGGGCGTCTAATTTTCAGCCAGTACGCCATGAAAGTCGACACGCACCCCTTCCCCGCCGTTAATATGGTGGAGTGCGCTTACCCCGGGAGGTGCCAGCCAGGTTTCTCGTTCAGCATTAACATGGTCGGGCCTGTGCACCACCCTGGTAAGGACAGAGACGAGGGCAGCCGCTCTCGTGGTAAGGACAAAGAGGAGGCCGTTCCACGCGATCGGTCCCGACACGATGGCAAGCGCTACATCACAGAGGGAGAAGTGAAGAATGTGCGATATCAGCGACCTCTCTCTGATCATCTCCTCAAAAAATATGAGCGTCAGTATGACCAACGCCGACGATACAACGACGACGATGAAAGAGATCGTCGGTCTAGCAGGGACAACAGGAAATATCGTCGGCATGATAGAGACGATGAAAGATATGAGCGCCATGCCAAGGAAAAGTCAAGAGAGCAGGATGACGTGGACAGGCACTGGGATTGTCCCTTCTTCAAACACTGCTGGGATTCAGGAATGAGCCGATTGCCCACAATCGGCAACTGCCCAGAATGTAGACAGAAGAAGAAGGGCACATGAGACGTATCAGTGTTCCAGCGTCTAAGACCTCTCCCATCTCGAAACAAGCAAGCTGAGTCCTCTCGGGTGGAAGATCTCGAGGAGTTAGAAGACGAAGAAGAAGAAGATAAATACCACCGTCCAAGGTGGTGCCCTGATGGACTCAGCCACTCTCAAAAGCGTAGAGTTCAGCGACTACGTTGCTTGGAGGAAGCCGAAAGGTTATACCTGCATACGTTGAGGAAAGCGCGGCCCGATCTAGCCGCGAAAATTCAGCGAACTCTGGACGAGGAGGGTCGACCACAGAAGAAAGAGTGGCGCCCCAAACAAAAGAGAGCCGATGATGAGACATCGGCTGGCACAAACATGGTGTTCATTCTTCCGGCGGAGTTTTGTGCTCCTGGAACCGAAGAGGCACCTGTGGCACAACTTGACTGCGGCCCAAGGCCGGTTATCTTTGAGAAGCCACGAGAAAGAAGTTACAGACACCTGAAGGCCCTGTACTTACGAGGTTATATCAATGGGCAGCCGGTCAACAAGATGCTGGTCGACACCGGAGCGGCAGTCAACATCATGCCATACTCCATGCTACGTCGTCTGGGACGCTCTAGCTCGGATCTGATCAAGACCAATGTCACATTGAGCGATTTCAACGGCCAAGCATCAGAGGCACAAGGTGTCCTGAACGTGGATCTGACCGTAGGAAGGAAGACCATCCCTACGACATTCTTCATTGTCGATAGCAAGAGCACCTACGCTGTCCTGCTAGGGAGAGATTGGATCCACGCCAACTGCTGCATTCCATCCACGATGCATCAATGCTTAATACAGTGGGATGGAGATGAAGTAGAGATCGTCCACGCAGATGACTCAGCCGAGATCTCAACGGTGGCATGAACGTTTGGGAGACGGCAGGCCAAGAGCCACTCTCCGGCATCACTTTGGACGATTGTGAGCGCATCGACGTGACAAAAAATGGGGTGAGGCTGGTCTTATCCACCGGCCTGACCGTGTAACAAGAGCAAAGGCTATGGACGTACGTGGCAAGGCCGATCCCTGCGATCGGCCCCAAAAAATAAAAAGTGATGATCTTGTCTCAAGCATGTCACGTAGTCGTAGTAAAGCACGAACAAGATGTAAACCTTCATTGAGCAATGCAATCAAAATGGGGGCCGATTCCAGCAATCGGCCCATACTATCCTCGCCATACGTTTTGCCTGTGTTCAGCGTCGATCTAACAGGTGACGGAAAGCTAGGGTATGGGTTTACATCGGCTGATGAGCTAGAAGAAGTCGACATTGGTCCTGGGGATAAGCCACGACCAACTTTCATCAGCAAAAAGTTAGATCCACATCTCAGGAGCCAGATGATAGCTCAGTTAAAAGAATACCCAGATTGCTTTGCATGGGATTACACAGAGATGCCTGGTTTAGACAGGAGGATCATTGAGCATCGGCTCCCTCTCAGGAAAGGATTTCGGCCATTCCAACAACGAGCACGTCAGATGAAGGCCGAAATTCTGGAAGAAGTCAAGAAAGAAATCGAGAAAATGTTGGCCGCCGGGTTCATCAGGCCATGCAGGTATGCTGAATGGATCTCCAGTATCGTACCTGTAGAGAAAAGGACGGCCGATGGCGTGTGGCCATAGATTTCCGAGATCTCAACAGAGCCACTCCAAAGGATGAATATCCAATGCCTGTGACAGAAACATTGATCAATGCAGCTGCTGGCCACAAGGTGTTAAGCTTCATGGATGGCAATGCTGGCTACAACCAAATCTTCATGGCTCCAGAAGATATACACAAGACTGCATTTAGAGTACCAGGATCGGTGGGCTTGTTTGAATATGTGGTCATGACTTTTGGGCTGAAGAATGCCGGTGCAACATACCAACGAGCCATGAATTACATTTTTCATGATCTGATCGGCAAGTTGGTAGAAATTTACATCGATGACGTGGTGGTCAAGTCTGTCTCCATGGAAGGACACTTGGATGATTTGCGACGCATCCTAGACCGAACTCGGAAATTCGGGCTGAGAATGAATCCAAAGAAGTGTGCCTTTGGTGTGACGGCCGGTCAGTTCCTATGTTTTCTGGTTCATGAACGAGGAATTGAGATCGGCCTGAAAAGTCAGGAGGCAGTACGTACCATGCAGCCGCCTACCACGAAGAAGGAACTCCAACGTCTTATCGGCAAGATCAACTTCGTCCGCGGTTCATCTCTAATTTGTCAGGACGAATTGAGCCGTTCATGGCGTTGGTGAAGATTAAGTCTGATGACGAGTTTCACTGGGGGCAGAACATCAGCGAGCGTTTGACGAGATTAAGCGGTATCTAACAACGCCGCCTGTGCTAGTTCCACCTCAGCAAGACAGGCCATTCTATATCTACTTATCAGTAGCTGACACGTCCATCGCTTCAGTGGTGGTGCAACTCTATGAGGGTGTTGAAAAGGTCGTTTTCTACCTCAGCAGAAGGATGTTGGATGCAGAGACAAGGTACCCTGAGGTCGAGAAGTTATGCCTCTGCCTATTCTTCACCTGCACCAAGCTTCATCACATCCTTTTGACGGCGGAAATCATCATCATATGCAAGTCAGACGTTGTCAAGCACATGCTGTCGGCTCCTGTTTTGAAAGGCCGACTTGGTAAGTGGATGTTTGCGTTATCGGAATTCGATCTCCGGTATCAGCCTGCGAAGCGATCAAGGGACAAGCGTTGGCCGATCTCATAGCTGAACGGATCAATACTAATATAGCAGCACTATCTGTACGTGCATGGGCTATGTTCTTCGATGGATCGGCTTGTGACGATGGTTGTGGCATCGGCATTCTGCTCGTGTCGCCTCGGGGGGCAACATTTTCTTTCTCCATCAGGCTATCTACCCCTTGCACCAACAATGTCGTTGAGTATGAGGCGATACGCAAGGGAATGGAGTTGCTTTTGGAAGCCGGGGCAGAAGCGGTGGAACTTTTTGGAGACTCGAAGTTGGTGATCTCCCAGCTCACGGATGAATACAAGTGCGAGAGTGAGTCACTCTTCCCTTATTGGATGGAATGCCGCGAGCTGTCAATTGGGTCCCAAGATCTCAAAATACCGAGGCAAACGATCTCGCACAGATGGCGTCAGGCTACAAGGACATACCAGACGGGTCAGAAGTTCAGGTGCAGTTCCTGGAACAGGATGACTGGAGAGCCGATATCTTCAATTACTTGAAGGATTCGGCTCGGGGGGGCACCTAAACGGATAAGGTACAAGGCCATGAAATATGTCCTTATAGGAGATGACATGTTCTACAGGACGTTGGAAGGGTTATTACTCAAATGCCTGGGACCAACTGAGTCTAATCGGCTCTTACATGAGGTGCATGAAGGCGCCTGTGGAACTCACCAATCGGCTCATAAGATGAAGTGGGTGATCAGGCGATCAGGGTTTTATTGGCCCACCATGCTTGAGGACTGCTTCAACTACTACAAAGGGTGCCAAGCGTGTCAGATGTTCGGGAAGATTCAGATGGTACCCGCATCAGCAATGAATCCCATCATCAAACCTTGGCCATTTCGAGGTTGGGGCATGGATATGATCGGCAAAATCCATCCTGCGTCGAGCAAAGGCCAGGAGTGGATTTTGGCCATTACGGGTTACTTCACTAAATGGGTGGAGGCCGTCCCTATGAAGAAGGTAAAATCAGAAGATGTTATCAAATTTGTGAAAGAACATGTCATTCATAGGTTCGGGATTCCTCAAACCATCACGACCGATGGAGGTTCGGTCTTCATCTCTAAAGAATTCAGAAAGTTCTGCGATGACATGGGAATTAAGCTGATCCGATCATCTCCATACTATGCTCAAGCCAACGGGCAAGCTGAAGCGTCCAATCAGAGCCTCGATCAAGCTGATTAAGAGGAAAATTGACGAGAACCCTAGGGTTTGGCATGAAACATTGTCAGAAGCTTTGTGGGCCTATCGCATGTCATGCCATGGAGCTATAAAAACTTCGCCATACCAGCTCGTCTATGGGCAGGAAGCCGTATTGCCTTGGGAAATTACGGCTGGATTGAGACGTGTCACGTTTCAGAATGATCTAACAGCTGAAGAATATGCAGCCCTGATGAGTGATACTATTGAGGATGCAACGGAACTTAGACTTTGGTCCTTGGAGAAGATTAAAGAGAACAAAGCCAGGGTAGCTCGCGCATACAATACGAAGGTGGGACCAACGGAGTTTCAGGTTGGTGATCTAGTATGGGAAGCCGTGTTACCATTAGGAACTAAGGATAAAGCATATGGCAAATGGTCTCCTAATTGGCACGGTCCGTACAAAGTCGATCAGGTATTGAAGGGCAATGCATACATGCTCGAGCAGCTGGACGGTGTTAAATTCCTAGTAGCCGTCAATGGTCAACACCTCAAGAAATATTTCCCAAGCATGTGGGACGATGGACAGTGAAACATGGGGGCCGATGTATAAAATCAGCCATTAAAAAAATTTATATGCAAATCACAGCCGATGCTCGGACATCGACTTTAGAATAATGAAAAAGCCGATGCATGTTCATCGACTCTAGAGGAACAAGCTCAGTTGAGCAGGTTAACAGATCAGTTTCAGGCCAGAGTCCATGGCATTTGAGATGATTCTCCCATTGGATTTGCTGATGAGTTGAATCTGTGCGTTTGAGAGTGGAGGATGGCGTGGACGCGGATTGGACCTGCTGTGGCCTTAAATCGCGTTTTTGAGCAAAGGCCGATGCCCTGCCATCGGCTCTTTGCGTGTTGACTTCGTTTGGCAATCGGCAAAAATTGACAAGAAAGCAAAATCAATAGAGGAATATTTTATTCATTAATAAAGGGGATTTCTTACAAAGGAAGAGCCGATTGCTCGAGGAAGGAAGAACAAAAGAAAGGTCTATTGACCCAACTGCTACTACTACTAGCCCTATACTAGTAGATCCTACTCTACGGGCCGTCGCTGCCCTCGTCGTCGCCATCGGAGCTCTCGTCGGCGCTGCTGCCGGCGGGCTCCTCGTCGCTACTCCCATAGCCCTCTATGGGAGCTTCCTCCTCCTCGTCGTCGTCATCGTCGTCGTCATCCGATCCGGCGCGAAAGCGCTTCGCCGGCGGATAGTCCTCGAGGGAGTCGTCGTCGTCTTCTTCTTCCTCCTCCTCGGAGGAAGTGTAGCCGTCCCAGGAGATCGAGTCGTCCTCACTCGTCGCCTCCAGTTCCCCATCGGCAAGGAACTGGAGGTCATCGTCCCCGCTGGTCAAGGACTTGTCGTCCTCGGACCAGACGAAGGGCTCGTGGTCCTCCTTGTCCCACTCCGATGGGGCGAGGATGTCGTGCGCCGCCAGCGAGCCCCACTCCAGCGTCGGCTCACGAGATGAAGAGGATTGGGAGGAAAGATCCGACGAGGTAGAGGAGGACGAAGAGGAGAAGGACTGGGAGGAAAGATCCGACGAGGCGGAGGAGGAAGAAGAGGAAGACATTGCTACAGGAGATGGGGAATTTTTGGGTGCCGATGGCTAGAACAGAGCAAGGGGATGAAGAGGCGAACTGTTCGGCGCGGTTAAAAGGGGGTATAGTGGATTTAATGCCACAGTAGTTTCCGAGGAAGTGGTGCCAAAAGAAAAAAACAACTGTCAAATCACGCGGAGAAGTTGAGAAGGCAAGGCATCATGATGAAGGATACTGCGGCGGTTTTACCCTGCCACGACGTGACCCAACGAAGAAAAGGCAGAGTGGTTTTGGAATTATCATTTCCAAAACCAGGGGGGCATGTGTTATCACCAGAATTTAACCGGATCAGAGGTGGTCCGTGATTAAAGATGGGCTTGGAGAATATGCACGGAAGATATACATGAATCGGCCTTGTACACGAAGTTTGGGCTAGTTTGCCCGTGTATCTGTAAATATAGTAGGATACGTGTCGGTTAGGTAGAATTTGGCTCGTACACGGTTGGGCTTATTCCCACGTTAGAGAGTCTACAGACTATAAATATGTATCTAGGGTTATTGAGAAAGACAACAATCACGTTCACAACAAACCAATCTAGGCGCATCGCCAACCCCTTGTTTCGAGGGTTTCTTCCGGGTAAGCATCATGCTGCCTAGATCGCATCTTGCGATCTAGGCAGCATACGTTTATTCGTTGTTCATGCGTTGCTCGTGCTGAAGCCTTGTTGATGGCGAGCAACGTAGTTATCGTAGATGTGTTAGGGTTAGCATTGGTTTACCACGATATATGCTTTTATCCATGCTGCCCTTAGACATCTAGCTGCCTTTACGTCTATCTTAGGTGTAAGGGTAGCACCTTGCTTGATCCGTGTTTAGTAGATCCGATCTGTTATGATTGCTCCTTGTTCTTCAAGGATTAGTTTAATATCTGCATAGTTAGGCCTTGCAAACGGGTTGAAGGATCCAGTAGCACGTAGGGTGTAGTTTGCTAGCCCTAGATAAGATGTTCCGGGAATCATCTCCATGTTGGTTTTTAGGCCTTATCTAGGGCTGGCTTATTATCATCTTGCGTGGCTGCCAGGCTCAATCACGTGTAGGATGTTCCGATTATGTGGTGAAAACCCTAAATCGTCGTAGGTCGTTTTAGCTTTATATTGATCAAGCAGGACCACCATGTGATCGTAGACCTCATACGAATCATGGGTGGATCGGCTCCTTGAGCCGATTCACAGGACAACCTGAGAGCCGATCGAGGCTCGTATTTAATGTTTACATGTATGCCATGCAGGAAACTAAGCGAAGCAATCCATCACCTTCCTGACCAGGTATAGGTCAGGTGGCACGCCCTTGCACCAGCATCGGGACGTGCGTGTCGGAGCTTTGCGGGCCGTCGCATGAGGGACCAGGGCCAACCACAGTTCTGGGAGCCTCTCGGCTCTACGTGTTGCCCGTCGCTACTCGCCGGTGGGTTTCGGACGCCAACAGCTACCAAGACTTGTCTCATCTGGTTAGCTGGGATATGCTATGTGTTCTTGCTTGTTTAGGCATATCTATCACTTACTGGATTTACTGGTTCTTTCTTGGCCTCTCCTTTGCCAGCATCACTTGGTCACCAAGTGATGAATAATCCCTACGGAGCATCTGCTCCATGCTAAATGGTTCTCTTTATAAATAATTTGGTCTTTAATTTTATTTGTACTTGCCGATGATTAGAATGTTTGGTCACTTGTACACTTCGGGGTGGGGCCGGTGAGCTCGGTGTGATGGCACAAATATCAATCTCTTGTGCATCCTACCTGGCCTCGCTGACCCCATCCCTGAATGTTAATATTTGTTTGGATCAACAAAGTATGAGGCATATGCTATCTAGTTGATACCACTTGGATCTTTCTTCCTTTTAGTGTCGATGATTAGAATGTTTGGTCACTCGTACACTCGGGGGTGGAGCAAGTGAGCCTGTGTGATGGCACAAATATCAATCTCTTGTGCATCCTACCTGGCCTCACTTACTCCATCCCTGAATGTTAATATTGTTTCGACCAACAAAGTATGAGGCATATGATATCTAGTTGAGATACCACTTGGCTCTTTCTTCCATTTTAGTGCCGATGATTAGAATGTTTGGTCACATATACGCCGCAATATACTTTGTAGAAGGCCCCCTTTCCCCGGCCGTTGTTCCGTGAACGAGTCCTTGACGAGACAACAACGCCGACTTGCCTCTCTATGGGGACCCCGGACTAACTGTCCGAAATACCCTGTTATGTATACAGTTCACGATCCCATGATCAGTGCGCCGTGAACACATAACCGAACTGATATCAAATTACACCATCCATTACAAAGCGGAATAAGAAAAATTACAATAGGTCACATGACCAAAACTTACATAAAAGCCTTGAAGGGCCTAATCTAATCATCAGAGTAGCGGAATCACTTCAGCAGCGCAGAGCCCAAGTCATCTGCCATAACCCTACAGGCAACTGATTGGGAGAACGTTCCTAGCTCGCATAGATGTCGCCAAGTCCTCCTTCATTTGTTGAATTTCCTCCAAGTCTGGCCAAGTAAATAGCCAGGGACAAAGCCGTGAGTACATTTGGAATTGTACTCGCAAACCATCAAGAAGGTACTTTGCAAGAGTGGAAGATAACAAGTGCTAATCTAGATGACAAGAGGGAAGAGATAATTTCTCTAGTGGAAATAGCATGTAGAAGAGAAGTAGTTTCTCTTGTGGATGTAGCATCCCATCATCACAGTTGAAGGGGACACTAAGAAGATCTTATGACATCTCTATATCATTATTGAAGAAGATACTTCAAAAGAATTCTACAACATAAAACACTAGGAAGGGAGTAACCCAGTTTATTTCCTTTCCGACCATCTCCATATGGTCATCACAATTTTCCCGTACCTTCCCGGTACTCCGAAAACAAGTTCCTTCCTTTCCTTTGTCAAACACTTTCATAAAACAAAACTCTTTAGGCTAAGCAACAGCCATTCCAACCGTCCATGACCGCGGACACGGCTATTCGAATAGATTTGACTCTGCAGAGTTTGCACACTTTCCCCACAAGATCCGCGAGTTCATCATGTGGGCCTCATCCCCGCATATCAACTATGCCATGACAAAAACTCGGACATAGCCTTTCGCCTATTCGTCTTAGCACGGGATCCTACCCTATGGAGTATGTACCTCCCCGGCACCGTGGCAGCTCACCTCACTTTGAGCGTGGCTCCACCGCCAAGCCAGGAGACCCATAGTGTCTTCCGGACGGGTCAGCCCCGAAGGCCTCCCGTTATACTATTGTCTCCACCAACGACAATCCGGATTCAGGGGTAACCTTACCCTTATATAGTTGTGCGGTGTCCCATGTTAAGAAGAACAAACTACGAGCTAAGCCCCGTCCCACTCCGGGGTAATGTGGTTGCGCGGGTTAATTGTCACGGTGAATACTTAGACGCCAAAGTTTTCGAAAACAAGATTTTCTTTCCAACCATCTTTGCCAAGATCCTTTCCTTTCATAAACACACACCTGGGTAAGTCCAACTCACCCAAGGTTTTCAAAAAAAAAATTCAACAAGGTATTTTTCCAAGGGGGTTCCCAACCTATAGTTTTATGAAGGAACTAAGAGTCACAATGACATGATGCTAGCCATCATACCACTAAGGGGATGATAATTGAGGTGTTAAGGGGATCATACATACTTAGGATAAGCATGTATAGGGACAACATAATTAAGATGATTCAAACAGGGGTCATGATGTTAATCATCATACCACTAAGAAGATGACAACATGGATATGGTCAAGGGGGCATACATGCTTAGGGTAAGCATGCATAACATCAACAAGGGGGTTCACATACTTGGGAGCAAGTATGCAAAGCATCAACAAGGGGTTCAACATACTTTGGGAATAAGTATGCATAGAGTAGAGGACCAAAAATCACACATGATACAAGGAACCAAGTATATAATGGAGCAATGAGCACAACAAGAAGGATAAATAGCAAGAGATCAAAAGATGGCTTGCCTTGGCTTATTTGTCCCTGGACTTCTTCAACTCCATCAAATAAGAATTCCAACAATATAAATAAAATCCTCATCCGAACCACTTCTTCTTCTTCTCCGGAATTGTTCGCATCTATCGCCGGAAAATATAAAAATAACACAATCAACACATTGTACCAACAAAACAACATACAACAAGCAACAATCAATAGATAACCACTCTACTAAGGGCTAACATTCTAAGGTCTTATAGATACTACAAAACAACTTTAATAGTTTTGATTTTAGAAAACCCAATTTAATCACCTAAGAAGGGCATAAGAGCCTCACCAATTATCAATTGCCTCTTTGGGTATCACCATGACATAAATTAATTATCCCTTGGTATATAACACCACAAATAAGACAAGTGCATTGGTTAGACATCAAAAGCATTCATATTTTATTTTTAAACATTTTTGGAAAATTAGGAAATCATTTTCCTAGTTTATTTGGCTAATAGACACTATACAAAAATAGGAGCTAAACATTATGCTACACTCTTTTGAAAACTTAAGCAAAATAATAGGTCTAAGGTTAAGTTGCATAGGGTTTGTTTTGCAAGAATAAAACATAGGTTGACTATTTTTAAATAAAAAGAGTTGGTCAAAGATTTTAAATAAACAAAAGTTTTGGTATAACATTTCATGTGACACACACATAACACAAACAAGTAACAAATATGCATGAACAGAGACTAAAAATATTTTTCCTAGATGGCCAGTACTAAAACAAGACTAGCACAATTGGATTCACCCAAAAATATTAATTTTACAATTTTAGGAATTAGCTAGAGTCTGCAGCACACATCGAACAAGTTTAATTCACCAAAAATCATACAAAAATCCTAAAAATACAAGGCCAGTGGCATTGGAAAGGTATTGAAATTTCTGATCCGATACAATTTGTTTCACTTAATTTGAGTCTGCGGATCTAAAGTTATTCGCGTTTTAAATTCTCTGGTTTTTATCAAAATTTACAGAAATTTCAAAGCTTTAAAAAGAATTAAACAGGCGGGAAAGTTCCTGGGCCGCGTGGGATGCAAAGCGGGCCAGCCCAGATGTGTTTCCAGATGGAGGGTGGAGGAAAGAAAAAGAAAAAGAAAAGAATGGGAGGGCCCCAGGCGGGCCAGGCCATGCATGGGCCGACGTGGCCATGCATGCGCTCGCTCGGGAGGCGTCTCCCTCCTGCGGCCATGCACGCCCGATGGCGGACGGGAAAAGGGAAGGGGCGGCGCGGGGACTCACCGGCGGCGAGCGGTGGTCGTCGGCGACGGCCGGGCGGGGTGGCGGCAAGGTGGGCGTGTCCAGGGCGCGCTCGGCCGCGTTCCTCGCGTCCACAGGAGCTCCTCCCGATGCCACCTCCTCGCAGCAGCTCACGGACGGCGGCGTGCTCCGGCTCCGGCAGACCTGGCATTGCGCAGGCGTGCGTTAGAGAGAGAGAAGAGTGTGCGGAGAAGGATGCAAATAGCTAAGGAGGGGCAGGGACGTCGGGGGCGAGCTCCACGTGCTCGCCACCCCTACGGAGACCACGCCGGCGCGTTCTCCTTCGGTGAGCAGCAGCAAGGGGAGCACTCGGCGTCCTCTGTGTGGGGCTCTGGGTGGGAAGGGAGGTGGTGTGAGGAGAGGAGTGGGTGAGGGTGTGGTTTTTATAGGCCGGGGGAGAGGCAGCGGACGGGGGCGGCGGTGGCCATGGCCAATGGCGGAGCGCGGTGGTGGCGTTGGCCAATGGATGGCGGGTTGCTGACGTTGGGGCGGTGCTGGATGATGACGTGAGGGTGCTGGCGTCAGTGGAGGGGGCAGCAAGCGCGGGAAGGGAGGGGAGGTCGAGCGGGAGAGGTCCCTGTGTGCGTGTGTTTTCCGTTTTTAGGGTTCGGGGTGGTGTGGGCTCGGGGCTGCTCGACTTGGGCTTGGTTGGAGGGAGAGAGAGGGGTCCAGGGGTGGTTCTGTTGGGTTTGTGGTCAGGCCAGAGGTGGTGCAATGGCTGGGGCCTCAATCAAGCCATGCCTCGGCCATGCAAATGCAAGGAAAAAGGGAGAGAGCACTAGCAAGGGTTTGGAAGGTCAAGGTGGAGGGAAAAGAAAGAGAGAAGGTGGATGGGGAGTGGAGAAATCAGGGATCAAGAAGTGACAATGTTTGCAACAATTTGCAATATTTGAAAAGAAACCAAGAACAAAAAGAGAGGAACAATGTGGTGGTGATGGTGATTGTGTCCACTTGATTCATGAAGAGAAAGTGGTAGGTAGATGAGGAGGTGGTGATAAATGTGGGAGATTTCAAAATCCCTCAAGACATAAGGGCTAGATGGGATCATGGCTCAACACATAGTGATTTTGGTTAAAAGCATGAAATGATGGGCTCACCATTTCAATACTAGGTAGAAAGAAATAATTAATCTCATAGGTGGGAACATTATGAGATGGGTGAAGAAAATATTGGATCCCATCCCCAAGGTTGTAGGTAGTTGGGTTGAGATACTACTCAACAAAAACCAAGGAGGGTTAGAGAGAAAGGAAAGTTAGGGTTCTAGATTAAGAGGGGACAATTTTAATTAAGGTCTAGGTTGGGGATGCAAGGGAATAGTTGGCTTCTTCTAATATACCCTCCGAGAGAGCAAGAAGAGAGTGGCAAGGTAGTAATTTGAATTCAAAAGAAAAGGCATATAAACAACAAAGCATGGTAGATTTTCTTGAAATTTATTTGATGGCAACAAGTGCAAGAAAGGCATGTGTACCAATAACATGCATTTTGGTGGAAACAAAATAAAACAAGAGAATAATTATATAGGAATTATTTTTGGGTGGAGATAAGGTGATCTAAAATTCCACTCACATTTCCTATTGTATTTGATAAGGTTTGAAAAACTAGAAGTAGTTTGGTGATGAAACTAGAGAGGAAAATATTAGGGTTTTAGGGATTTTGGGAGAAAGAAAAGTATTTTTTTTATTTATTTAAAGAAAGTATGAACTCAAGAGTAGGTGATGATCTCCTAGTGTGGATATCATTTCCACACCAAGGTGTTGAAGATTAGAACACTAAACAAAGAAAAACAAGGTATAAAGGTTGGAAAAGGGATCTATAGGTGCAACATTGGATATGGTACAAGGTCAAGTGAATATAAGAGTTGCAAGAGTAGAATGTGACATGCAAGACGTGGAAGTCGTAGAGGGTGTTGTATCGATGAGATCCATGCATTGAGGTCACCTACAACGATGGTGGGGTCTTAGAGATCAATCGCCAAAGTTTGAATCTTTTAAGCCTGCCAAAACATCTTACTGACTTGGCTTAAAAACCAACAAGGATAAATGAGTATAGAGGGATTTGGTTCAAGGCAAGGATATGGTTGAGAGGTGCTCAAGATATGATAGGTTTAGGACCAAGTGATTTGCCTAAGATGGCAAGAAATAGCTTAATCCAGGGGCTCCAATATGGAGCTTGGAAATAGATTTAGGACTTAGACAAATTTGAAATGTTCAGGGTTTTTGACTAGGGTTCAAGAGAAGGATAAAGTGAGGGGTAGATGATCCCAAGTTTTTAAACAGGGATGGGTTGAGCAAGACTATACCACAAAGATGAATTTTAAGAAGACACACTCATGTTGCCATAAGTGGAAAGGGTTGATGTATAAAAAGGAAAACAATTTTTCCTAAACCGCACTTGTGTTTTGTTAGGTGAGTTGTTTGTTTTGCCACAAGAGATGTTATTCTTTAAGGTAGCTCAAGACAAAACTTAACAAACAGAACAAGACACTACATCTGCCAACCGATCAAAGCAATTCATTATAACAAACAGATCAAGGCAAATTCATCTAATTAGTTTATAGAAAAAGTTTTTGTTCCCCCTGATTTTTGCATTATGGACAATAAAACATGGTTGCCAAGTTGGGGTGTGACAGATCTTCCACCCTTGAAATAATCTCGTCCCGAGATTACTAAGCGTAGAACTAGAGAGGTTGTAAAGTTTAACTAAAGTTAGACTCCATCCTTCTGTAGATGTGCCTTTGTTGAGAAGATCGCAACTTCAGCTTCTGAGAGACACGGTAGATTTTCTTCCAAGGGCAAGCTTCGAGAAGAAGTTGTCTATTCCATGCAGATGTTATAGCTGTAGCTTCTTAATGATCCTAGTGTAGTCCATGATTTTAGAAAAGTTAGTGCACCCCAACGGTGCTTTAGTAGGGTTGAAACTTTTTAGAGTTAGCTTAATATTTTAGTGGAAGACGAAGTCTTCCACCCTTAAAATTGTTTATCGGGGGAGGGTTTAAAAACTCTAAGCTTCGACGACAGGTCTTATCGGACACTTTCGAAGAAGTCATTGATCCCTCGTCTTGAGTCGAACATCTTCAGGGGTCGATGTGCAGTCCACAGCTTCAAGAGGCACTTACGGTGTTTACTAAACCATAGGACATGCGGTAAGTTAGTAATTCGTAGAAACGCCTGATTGGTATCCACGTGAAGCAGCAGCAAGAGTCGTCGAAGACAATATTCAGCTTGAGGGTCGGTGCTGATTTATACCAGTTAAGAAGTGAGCGGGTAAATTACTCCTAATCTTGAGGTATCTTCATGAGCTTCACTTGATGAGGACCAGATGAACCATGTGATGTAGCTTGGCTTTGACGCTATTGTTCTCTCGGCTTGTTAGATAGTGTTTTAGGGTGTTTTCAAGAAGGTAGCCTCGAGGTTAGCACGATTATACATCAAGGTGAGACCAAGTTAGTATGTCTTCTTGCAAAGGTGCAGCCACTCTTGAAGGTAGGGGCTTCTGTTTTCTTTGCGTAGTAGAGATGCTTCAGCTGATCTTGAAAGTAGTTAACGTTGATAGGGGTCTGGGTTAGTTTTGAAAATCAACTGCCAACGAGGTTAGAGTTAGAGCCATTTGTTAACGTATCCAATTAACTAGAAGTTAGCAATACCTCGGCGAGGTAGGTAAGGGTGAAAACATCCTAGGGAGGCTTCCTACGCTGGGTTATCACACTAAGAGTGTCTCTCAGACCTAAAGAGCAAGACAATCATACACACAACAAACAGATAAAAACACTCAAGACAGCACACTAGGGTACTACAAGCAATCATCAACCCAAACAAGGCACTCTAAGCATCTAGGGATGCCTAAAACGTGGGGGTAGCTCAATCAAAGCGATCAAGTTTGTCCTATCCATCCTATAGTTTTGGGCTGGTCAGATCTGCTGACGTTTTCATCTTGATGACATCTGCTTCAATAAGGACCCTTGTAGCGGTTGGTGGTGACGCAGGCCTGATGTTGACTCGTTGATGTTGAGGCGGAGGCGAAAACTGCGTAGATCTTCTAGTCTCAACATCCCGGGGACGTGAGGTCTTCAGAGGTGTTGCTATTGAGGTACTCCCAAAGTCAACAACTTCTGGTGGCTGGCCTAAAAATTACTAGTCAAGAACAGAGGACTTGCTCCCAGACGACTGCAAAAAGGTGCAAGTCCACGGAGGAACAAGGTCAGCTCCTTGACAGACTTTGGTAAGGACATAACCTTATTATCTCTATATATGTACAGCTAAGTCGACATCCAATCTTCAATAGCTGCAGTTGGAGGTACTTGAGGCTTCCAAAAAGGTTGATCCATCTTCGACTTCGAGTCTCCGGGTCTGAGTCGGGGACATCGTCCAATATGTAGGTTTGAATTGGATGAGACAATAGAGTAAGAATTTTCAAACCTTTTTATAAAGCGGAGAGATAAGAATTTAGAAGTTTTGAGGAAATAAGAGGAGTAGAAGCTATGCTTCCGACTAAGGAAAGAATTTGTTTCGTAAATAGTTTTTCCCAAGTACTTGTTTCCTAACTAACGTCCATGCTAACTAAGGTCTCCTACAGTCAAGATAGCTCTGATACCAGCTCTGTGGGGACCCCGGACTAACTGTCCGAAATACCCTGTTATGTATACAGTTCACGATCCCATGATCAGTGCACCGTGAACACATAACCGAACTGATATCAAATTACACCATCCATTACAAAGCGGAATAAGAAAAATTACAATAGGTCACATGACCAAAACTTACATAAAAGCCTCGAAGGGCCTAATCTAATCATCAGAGTAGCGGAATCACTTCAGCAGCGCAGAGCCCAAGTCATCTGCCATAACCCTACAGGCAACTGACTGGGAGAACGTTCCTAGCTCGCATAGACGTCGCCAAGTCCTCCTTCATTTGTTGAATTTCCTCCAAGTCTGGCCAAGTAAATAGCCAGGGACAAAGCCGTGAGTACATTTGGAATTGTACTCGCAAACCATCAAGAAGGTACTTTGCAAGAGTGGAAGATAACAAGTGCTAATCTAGATGACAAGAGGGAAGAGATAATTTCTCTAGTGGAAATAGCATGTAGAAGAGAAGTAGTTTCTCTTGTGGATGTAGCATCCCATCATCACAGTTGAAGGGGACACTAAGAAGATCTTATGACATCTCTATATCATTATTGAAGAAGATACTTCAAAAGAATTCTACAACATAAAACACTAGGAAGGGAGTAACCCAGCTTTATTTCCTTTCCGACCATCTCCATATGGTCATCACAATTTTCCCGTACCTTCCCGGTACTCCGAAAACAAGTTCCTTCCTTTCCTTTGTCAAACACTTTCATAAAACAAAACTCTTTAGGCTAAGCAACAGCCATTCCAACCGTCCATGACCGCGGACACGGCTATTCGAATAGATTTGACTCTGCAGAGTTTGCACACTTTCCCCACAAGATCCGCGAGTTCATCATGTGGGCCTCATCCCCGCATATCAACTATGCCATGACAAAAACTCGGACATAGCCTTTTGCCTATTCGTCTTAGCACGGGATCCTACCCTATGGAGTATGTACCTCCCCGGCACCGTGGCAGCTCACCTCACTTTGAGTGTGGCTCCACCGCCAAGCCAGGAGACCCATAGTGTCTTCCGGACGGGTCAGCCCCGAAGGCCTCCCATTATACTATTGTCTCCACCAACGACAATCCGGATTCAGGGGTAACCTTACCCTTATATAGTTGTGCGGTGTCCCATGTTAAGAAGAACAAACTACGAGCTAAGCCCCATCCCACTCCAGGGTAATGTGGTTGCGCGGGTTAATTGTCACGTGTGAATACTTAGACGCCAAAGTTTTCGAAAACAAGATTTTCTTTCCAACCATCTTTGCCAAGATCCTTTCCTTTCATAAACACACACCTGGGTAAGTCCAACTCACCCAAGGTTTTCAAAAATTCTTTTCAACAAGGTATTTTTCCAAGGGGGTTCCCAACCTATAGTTTTATGAAGGAACTAAGAGTCACAATGACATGATGCTAGCCATCATACCACTAAGGGGATGATAATTGAGGTGTTAAGGGGATCATACATACTTAGGATAAGCATGTATAGGGACAACATAATTAAGATGATTCAAACAGGGGTCATGATGTTAATCATCATACCACTAAGAAGATGACAACATGGATATGGTCAAGGGGGCATACATGCTTAGGGTAAGCATGCATAACATCAACAAGGGGGTTCACATACTTGGGAGGAAGTATGCAAAGCATCAACAAGGGGTTCAACATACTTTGGGAATAAGTATGCATAGAGTAGAGGACCAAAAATCACACATGATACAAGGAACCAAGTATATAATGGAGCAATGAGCACAACAAGAAGGATAAATAGCAAGAGATCAAAAGATGGCTTGCCTTGGCTTATTTGTCCCTGGACTTCTTCAACTCCATCAAATAAGAATTTCAACAATATAAATAAAATCCTCATCCGAACCACTTCTTCTTCTTCTCCGGAATTGTTCGCATCTATCGCCGGAAAATATAAAAATAACACAATCAACACATTGTACCAACAAAACAACATACAACAAGCAACAATCAATAGATAACCACTCTACTAAGGGCTAACATTCTAAGGTCTTATAGATACTACAAAACAACTTTAATAGTTTTGATTTTAGAAAACCCAATTTAATCACCTAAGAAGGGCATAAGAGCCTCACCAATTATCAATTGCCTCTTTGGGTATCACCATGACATAAATTAATTATCCCTTGGTATATAACACCACAAATAAGACAAGTGCATTGGTTAGACATCAAAAGCATTCATATTTTATTTTTAAACATTTTTGGAAAATTAGGAAATCATTTTCCTAGTTTATTTGGCTAATAGACACTATACAAAAATAGGAGCTAAACATTATGCTACACTCTTTTGAAAACTTAAGCAAAACAATAGGTCTAAGGTTAAGTTGCATAGGGTTTGTTTTGCAAGAATAAAACATAGGTTGACTATTTTTAAATAAAAAGAGTTGGTCAAAGATTTTAAATAAACAAAAGTTTTGGTATAACATTTCATGTGACACACACATAACACAAACAGTAACAAATATGCATGAACAGAGACTAAAAATATTTTTCCTAGATGGCCAGTACTAAAACAAGACTAGCACAATTGGATTCACCCAAAAATATTAATTTTACAATTTTAGGAATTAGCTAGAGTCTGCAGCACACATAGAACAAGTTTAATTCACCAAAAATCATACAAAAATCCTAAAAATACAAGGCCAGTGGCATTGGAAAGGTATTGAAATTTCTGATCCAATACAATTTGTTTCACTTAATTTGGGTCTGCAGATCTAAAGTTATTCACGTTTTAAGTTCTCTGGTTTTTATCAAATTTTACAGAAATTTCAAAGCTTTAAAAAGAATTAAACAGGCGGGAAAGTTCCTGGGCCACGCGGGATGCAAAGCGGGCCGGCCCAGGTGTGTTTCCAGATGGAGGGTGGAGGAAAGAAAAAGAAAAAGAAAAGAATGGGAGGGCCCCAGGCGGGCCAGGCCATGCATGGGCCGACGTGGCCATGCATGCGCTCGCTCGGGAGGCGTCTCCCTCCTGCGGCCATGCACGCCCGATGGCGGACGGGAAAAGGGAAGGGGCGGCGCGGGGACTCACCGGCGGCGAGCGGTGGTCGTCGGCGACGGCTGGGCGGGGTGGCGGCAAGGTGGGCGTGTCCAGGGCGCGCTCGGCCGCGTTCCTCGCGTCCACAGGAGCTCCTCCCGACGCCACCTCCTCGCAGCAGCTCACGGACGGCGGCGTGCTCCGTCTGCGGCAGACCTGGCGTCGCGCAGGCGTGCGTTAGAGAGAGAGAAGAGGGTGCGGAGAAGGATGCAAATAGCTAAGGAGGGGCAGGGACGTCGGGGGCGAGCTCCACGTGCTCGCCACCCCTACGGAGACCATGCCGGCGCGTTCTCCTTCGGTGAGCTACAGCAAGGGGAGCACTCGGCGTCCTCTATGTGGGGCTCTGGGTGGGAAGGGAGGTGGTGTGAGGAGAGGAGTGGGTGAGGGTGCGGTTTTTATAGGCCGGGGGAGAGGCAGCGGACGGGGGCGGCGGTGGCCATGGCCAATGGCGGAGCGCGGTGGTGGCGTTGGCCAATGGATGGCGGGTTGCTGACGTTGGGGCGGCGCTGGATGATGACGTGAGGGTGCTGGCATCAGTGGAGGGGCAGCAAGCGCGGGAAGGGAGGGGAGGTCGAGCGGGAGAGGTCCCTGTGTGCGTGTGTTTTCCGTTTTTAGGGTTCGGGGTGGTGTGGGCTGGGGGCTGCTCGACTTGGGCTTGGTTGGAGGGAGAGAGAGGGGTCCAGGGGTGGTTCTGTTGGGTTTGTGGTCGGGCCAGAGGTGGTGCAATGGCTGGGGCCTCAATCAAGCCATGCCTCGGCCATGCAAATGCAAGGAAAAAGGGAGAGAGCACTAGCAAGGGTTTGGAAGGTCAAGGTGGAGGGAAAAGAAAGAGAGAAGGTGGATGGGGAGTGGAGAAATCAGGGATCAAGAAGTGACAATGTTTGCAACAATTTGCAATATTTGAAAAGAAACCAAGAACAAAAAGAGAGGAACAATGTGGTGGTGATGGTGATTGTGTCCACTTGATTCATGAAGAGAAAGTGGTAGGTAGATGAGGAGGTGGTGATAAATGTGGGAGATTTCAAAATCCCTCAAGACATAAGGGCTAGATGGGATCATGGCTCAACACATAGTGATTTTGGTTGAAAGCATGAAATGATGGGCTCACCATTTCAATACTAGGTAGAAAGAAATAATTAATCTCATAGGTGGGAACATTATGAGATGGGTGAAGAAAATATTGGATCCCATCCCCAAGGTTGTAGGTAGTTGGGTTGAGATACTACTCAACAAAAACCAAGGAGGGTTAGAGAGAAAGGAAAGTTAGGGTTCTAGATTAAGAGGGGACAATTTTAATTAAGGTCTAGGTTGGGGATGCAAGGGAATAGTTGGATTCTTCTAATATACCCTCCAGAGAGCAAGAAGAGAGTGGCAAGGTAGTAATTTGAATTCAAAAGAAAAGGCATATAAACAACAAAGCATGGTAGATTTTCTTGAAATTTATTTGATGGCAACAAGTGCAAGAAAGGCATGTGTACCAATAACATGCATTTTGGTGGAAACAAAATAAAACAAGAGAATAATTATATAGGAATTATTTTTGGGTGGAGATAAGGTGATCTAAAATTCCACTCACATTTCCTATTGTATTTGATAAGGTTTGAAAAACTAGAAGTAGTTTGGTGATGAAACTAGAGAGGAAAATATTAGGGTTTTAGGGATTTTGGGAGAAAGAAAAGTATTTTTTTATTTATTTAAAGAAAGTATGAACTCAAGAGTAGGTGATGATCTCCTAGTGTGGATATCATTTCCACACCAAGGTGTTGAAGATTAGAACACTAAACAAAGAAAAACAAGGTATAAAGGTTGGAAAAGGGATCTATAGGTGCAACATTGGATATGGTACAAGGTCAAGTGAATATAAGAGTTGCAAGAGTAGAATATGACATGCAAGACATGGAAGTCGTAGAGGGTGTTGTATCGATGAGATCCATGCATTGAGGTCACCTACAACAGTGGTGGGGTCTTAGAGATCAACTGCCAAAGTTTGAATCTTTTAAGCCTGCCAAAACATCTTACTGACTTGGCTTAAAAACCAACAAGGATAAATGAGTATAGATGGATTTGGTTCAAGGCAAGGATATGGTTGAGAGGTGCTCAAGATATGATAGGTTTAGGACCAAGTGCTTTGCCTAAGATGGCAAGAAATAGCTTAATCCAGGGGCTCCAATATGGAGCTTGGAAATAGATTTAGGACTTAGACAAATTTGAAATGTTCAGGGTTTTTGACTAGGGTTCAAGAGAAGGATAAAGTGAGGGGTAGATGATCCCAAGTTTTTAAACAGGGATGGGTTGAGCAAGACTATACCACAAAGATGAATTTTAAGAAGACACACTCATGTTGCCATAAGTGGAAAGGGTTGATGTATAAAAAGGAAAACAATTTTTCCTAAACCGCACTTGTGTTTTGTTAGGTGAGTTGTTTGTTTTGCCACAAGAGATGTTGTTCTTTAAGGTAGCTCAAGACAAAACTTAACAAACAGAACAAGACACTACATCTGCCAACCGATCAAAGCAATTCATTATAACAAACAGATCAAGGCAAATTCATCTAATTAGTTTATAGAAAAAGTTTTTGTTCCCCCTGATTTTTGCATTATGGACAATAAAACATGGTTGCCAAAGTTGGGGTGTGACACTCTCCGGCGCAGAACCAAGGCAATCCCAGCCGTCGTGTGATACGTCTCAAATGTATCTATAATTTCTTATGTCCATGCTACTTTATTGATGATACTCACATGTTTTATACATACTTTATGTCATATTTATGCATTTTCTGGCACTAACCTATTAACAAGATGCCGAAGAGCCAGTTGCTATTTTCTGCTGTTTTTGGTTTCAGAAATCCTAGTAAGGAAATATTCTCGGAATTGGACGAAATCAACGCCCAGGATCTTATTTTTCCACGAAGCTTCCAGAAGTCCGAAAGGGAAACGAAGTGGGGCGACGAGGCGACGCCACACTAGGGCGGCGAGGCCCAGCCCCTGGCCGTGCGGCCCTAGCGTGTGGGCCCCTCGCGTCGCCCCTAAACCTACCTCTTCGCCTATAAGAAGCCTTCGTCGATAATAACTCCAGTACCGAGAGCCACGATACGGAAAACCTTCCAGAGACGCCGCCGCCGCCAATCCCATCTCGGGGGATTCAGGAGATCGCCTCCGGCACCCTGCCGAAGAGGGGAATCATCTCCCGGAGGACTCTTCACCGCCATGGTCGCCTCCGGAGTGATGTGTGAGTAGTTCACCCCTGGACTATGGGTCCATAGCAGTAGCTAGAAGGTCATCTTCTCCTAATTGTGCTATCATTGTTAGATCTTGTGAGCTGCCTAACATGATCAAGATCATCTATTTGTAATGCTACATGTTGCGTTTGTTGGGATCCGATGAATAGTGAATGCTATGTTATATTGATTATCAATCTATTATCTATGTGTTGTTTATGATCTTGCATGCTCTCCGTTGCTAGTAGAGGCTCTGGCCAAGTTTTTACTTGTAACTCCAAGAGGGAGTATATGCTCGATAGTGGGTTCATGCCTCCATTAAATCTGGGACAGTGACAGAAAGTTCTAAGGTTGTGGATGTGCTGTTGCCACTAGGGATAAAATATCAATGCTATGTCTAAGGATGTATTTGTTGATTACATTACGCACCATACTTAATGCAATTGTCTGTTGTTTGCAACTTAATACTGGAGGGGGTTCGTATGATAACCTGAAGGTGGACATTTTAGGCATAGATGCATGCTGGATAGCGGTCTATGTACTTTGTCGTAATGCCCAATTGAATCTCACACTACTCATCATAACATGTATGTGCATGGTCATGCCCTCTTTATTTGTCAATTGCCCAACTGTAATTTGTTCACCCAACATGCTATTTCTTATGGGAGAGACACCTCTAGTGAACTGTGGACCCCGGTCCATTCTTTTACATCGAATACAATCTACTGCAATACTCGTTCTACTATTCTCTGCAAACATCATCATCCACACTATACATCTAATCCTTTGTTACAGCAAGCCGGTGAGATTGACAACCTCATTGTCACGTTGGGGCAAAGTAATTTGGTTGTGTTGTGCAGGTTCCACGTTGGCGCCGGAATCCCTGGTGTTGCACCGCACTACACTCCACCACCATCAACCTTCAACGTGCTTCTTGGTTCCTACTGGTTCGATAAACCTTGGTTTCTTACTGAGGGAAACTTACTGCTGTATGCATCACACCTTCCACTTGGGGTTCCCAACGGTCGCGTGCTGAACGGAGAGACACACGTCAGCTGCGCGCAAGCAAGTAAATTTCTGGCGCCGTTGCCGGGGAGATCAAGACACGCTGCAAGGGGAGCCTCCACTCCCAATCTCATTACTTTGTTTTTGTCTTGCTTTATTTTATTTACTACTTTGTTTGCTGCACTATATCAAAACACAAAAAAATTAGTTGCTAGCTTTACTTTATTTGCTATCTTGTTTGCCATATTAAAAACACAAAAAAATTAGCTACTTGCATTTACTTTACTTATTTCATCATGTTTCCTCCTAAGTTCACTCTAAAAGATATATATGTAGGAGAAGGGTCTATAATTGGAAGAGATAATATAGAAGCATTTTTCACCCATGTTAGCATGGATGAAGATTTTGAAGATGTACCATTATTAAAAGCTGCTCCTACTTATGAAAGTTCTTCTCGCTCGTTTAGTACACATGTTGGAAACTAGATTTATTAGTCTCAACCCCATGATACAACACATGTTTCTTACACTTTCGATATGGAGATGGGAGAAAAGAGAGATTTTGTTTTAAAAGTCCTTGTTAGAGAATTTAAAGAGGTAGCTAAAGAAGCTAGAAAAGTTTTCATTAAGCATAAGAGGCTTGGTTTGTTCACTGATTTTAAGAAAACACTTGAAAAGATGGACATGGATAGAATAAGGTACACTAATAATGTTAATGATGGTGGGGAGATTAAAGTACCGATACCTAGTAAGCTCCTAGGAATATATGAAGCTCTAGAAAATAATTATGCTTGGCTTGTCCCTGAGAATTTGTTTGATGAGAATAGCAAGCCTAAGACTAATGAAAAGGGAGCCTCTGAAACTTACATATGCAAAATACAATGCATGGTTGAGAAAACTCCAAACCCCGCAGTCAATGCTTCATCTCTTTGATAACACTTGATACACACTTTCTGCGCCTAGCTGAAAGGCGTTAAAGAAAAGCGCTTATGGGAGACAAACCATGATTTTACTATAGCACTTTTGTTTTATATTTGAGTCTTGGAAGTTGTTACTACTGTAGCAACCTCTCCTTATCTTAATTTTGTTGCATTGTTGTGCCAAGTAAAGTCTTTGATAGTAAGGTTCATACTTGATTTGGATTGCTGCGCAGAAACAGATTTCTTGCTGTCACGAATTTGATCAGTAGGCTCTGTAGGTAACTCAGAAAATTCTGCCAATTTACGTGAGTGGTCCTCAGATATGTACGCAACTTTCATTCAATTTGAGCATTTTCATCTGAGAAAGTCTGGTGCACCTAAAAAATTCGTCTTTACGTACTGTTCTGTTTTGACATATTCTGCCTTTTATTTCGCATTGCCTGTTTTGCTATGCTTGATGGATTTCTTTATTCCATTAACTTTCAGTAGCTTTGTGCAATGTCCAGAAGTGTTAAGAATTATTATGTCACCTCTCAACATGTGAATTTTGATTATGCACTAACCCTCTAATGAGTTGTTTCGAGTTTGGTGTGGAGGAAGTTTTCAAGGATCAAGAGTGGAGGATGATACAATATGATCAAGGAGAATGAAAGCTCTAAGCTTGGGGATGCCCCGGTGGTTCATCCCTGCATATTTCAAGAAGACTCAAGCATCTAAGCTTGGGGATGCCCAAGGCATCCCCTTCTTCATCGACAACATTATCAGGTTCCTCTAGTGAAACTATATTTTTATTCCATCACATCTTATGCGCTTTACTTGGAGCGTCTGTATGTTTTTATTTTTGTTTTGTTTGAATAAAGTTGGATCTTAGCATTCATTGTGTGGGAGAGAGACACGCTCCGCTGTTGCATATGGACAAATATGTCCTTAGGCTTTACTCATAATATTCATGGCGAAGGTTGAAACTGCTTCGTTAAATTGTTATATGGTTGGAAACGAGAAATGTTATATGTGGTAATTGGTATAATATCTTGAATAATGTGATACTTGGCAATTGTTGTGCTCATGTTTAAGCTCTTGCATCATATACTTTGCACCTATTAGTGAAGAAATACATAGAGCTTGCTAAAATTTGGTTTGCATGATTGGTCTCTCTAAGGTCTAGATATTTTCTCGTAAGGGTCGAACAACAAGGAAGACGGTGTAGAGTCTTATAATGCTTACAATATGTATTTTATGTGAGTTTTGCTGTACCGGTTCATACTTGTGTGTTGTTTCAAATAACCTTGCTAGCCTAAGCCTTGTATTGAGAGGGAATACTTCTCATGCATCCAAAATCCTTGAGCCAAACACTATGCCACTTGTGTCCACCATACCTACCTACTACATGGTATTTCTCCGCCATTCCAAAGTAAATTGCTTGAGTGCTACCTTTAAATTTCCATTCTTCGCCTTTGCAATATATAGCTCATGGGACAAATAGCCTAAAAACTATTGTGGTATTGAATATGTACTTATGCATCTTATCTCTTATAAGTTGCTTGTTGAGTGATAACCATGTTCCTGGGGACGCCATCAACTACCCTTTGTTGAATATCATGTGAGTTGCTATGCATGTTCGTCTTGTCACGAAGTAAGGGCGATTTACCATGAGTTGAATGGTTTGAGTATGCATATTGCTAGAGAAGAGCATTGGGCCGCTAACTAAAGCCATGATCCCTGGTGGAAGTTTCAGTTTTGGACAACTATCCTCAATCTCTTATGAGAATATTATTTGTTGTTGAATGCTTATGCATTAAACAGGAGTCCATTATCTGTTGTCTATGTTGTCCCGGTATGGATGTCTAAGTTGAGAATAATCAAAAGCGAGAAATCCAATGCGAGCTTTCTCCTTAGACCTTTGTACAGGCGGCATAGAGGTACCCCTTTGTGATACTTGGTTAAAACATATGTATTGCGATGATAATCCAGGTAATCCGAGCTAATTAGGACAAGGTGCGGGCACTATTGGTAATCTATGCATGAGGCTTGCAACTTGTAGGATATAATTTACATAATGCATATGCTTTATTACTACCATTGACAAAATTGTTTCTTGTTTTCAAAATAAAAGCTCTAGCACAAATATAGCAATCAATGCTTCCCTCTGTGAAGGGCCATTCTTCTACTTTTATGTTGAGTCAGTTTACCCATTTCTCTCCATCTTAAGAAACAAACACTTGTGTTAAAAGTGCATTGATTCTTACATACTTGCATATTGCACTTGTTATATTACTTTATGTTGACAATACCCATTAGATATACATGTTACAAGTTGAAAGCAACCGCTGAAACTTAATCTTCCTTTGTGTTGCTTCAATGCCTTTACTATGAATTTATTGCTTTATGAGTTAACTCTTATGCAAGACTTATTGATGCTTGTCTTGAAAGTACTATTCATGAAAAGTCTTTGCTATATGATTCAATTGTTTACTCATTATATTTACCATTGCTTCGAATCGCTGCATTTATTACATGTGCTTACAATAGTATGATCAAGATTATGATAGCATGTCACTTCAGAAATTATCTTTGTTATCGTTTACCTACTCGGGACGAGTAGGAACTAAGCTTGGGGATGCTGATACGTCTCAAACGTATCTATAATTTCTTATGTTCCATGCTACTTTGTTGATGATACTCACATGTTTTATACATACTTTATGTCATATTTATGCATTTTCCGGCACTAACCTATTAACAAGATGCCGAAGAGCCGATTGTCTGTTTTCGCTGTTTTTGGTTTCAGAAATCCTAGTAAGGAAATATTCTCGGAATTGGACGAAATCAACGCCCAGGATCTTATTTTTCCACGAAGCTTCCAGAAGTCCGAAAGGGAAACGAAGTGGGGCGACGAGGCGACGCCACACTAGGGCGGCGCGGCCCAGCCCCTGGCCGCGCGGCCCTAGCGTATGGGCCCCTCGCGTCGCCCCTAAACCTACCTCTTCGCCTATAAGAAGCCTTCGTCGATAATAACTCCAGTACCGAGAGCCACGATACGGAAAACCTTCCAGAGACGCCGCCGCCGCCAATCCCATCTCGGGGGATTCAGGAGATCGCCTCCGGCACCATGCCGGAGAGGGAATCATCTCCCGGAGGACTCTTCACCGCCATGGTCGCCTCCGGAGTGATGTGTGAGTAGTTCACCCCTGGACTATGGGTCCATAGCAGTAGCTAGATGGTCGTCTTCTCCTAATTGTGCTATCATTGTTAGATCTTGTGATCTGCCTAATATGATCAAGATCATCTATTTGTAATGCTACATGTTGCGTTTGTTGGGATCCGATGAATAGTGAATGCTATGTTATGTTGATTATCAATCTATTATCTATGTGTTGTTTATGATCTTGCATGCTCTCCGTTGCTAGTAGAGGCTCTGGCCAAGTTTTTATTTGTGACTCCAAGAGGGAGTATTTATGATCGATAGTGGGTTCATGCCTCCATTAAATCTGGGACAGTGACAGAAAGTTCTAAGGTTGTGGATGTGCTGTTGCCACTAGGGATAAAACATCAATGCTATGTCTAAGGATGTATTTGTTGATTACATTACGCACCATACTTAATGCAATTGTCTGTTGTTTGCAACTTAATACTGGAGGGGGTTCGGATGATAACCTCAAGGTGGACTTTTTAGGCATAGATGCATGCTGGATAGCGGTCTATGTACTTTGTCGTAATGCCCAATTGAATCTCACACTACTCATCATAACATGTATGTGCATGGTCATGCCCTCTTTATTTGTCAATTGCCCAACTGTAATTTGTTCACCCAACATGCTATTTCTTATGGGAGAGACACCTCTAGTGAACTGTGGACCCCGGTCCATTCTTTTACATCGAATACAATCTACTGCAATACTCGTTCTACTGTTCTCTGCAAACATCATCATCCACACTATACATCTAATCCTTTGTTACAGCAAGCCGGTGAGATTGACAACCTCACTGTCACGTTTTGGCAAAGTAATTTGGTTGTGTTGTGCAGGTTCCACGTTGGCGACGGAATCCCTGGTGTTGCGCCGCACTACACTCCGCCGCCATCAACCTTCAACATGCTTCTTGGCTCCTACTGGTTCGATAAACCTTGGTTTCTTACTGAGGGAAACTTACTGTTGTACGCATCACACCTTCCACTTGGGGTTCCCAACGGTCGCGTGCTGAACGGAGAGACACACGTCAGCTGCGCGCAAGCACCGTGGTTCTGCGCCGGAGAGGCAGGTCAGCGTTGTTGTCTCGTCAAGTACTCGTTCACGGAACGGCGGCTGGGGAAAGGGGGGCCCTTCTGCAAAGTATACTGCGGCGTATACTGCAACTATGGTTTCTGACCATAGTATTTGTGTTGACCAACAATGTATGAGGCATTTATTCCATTTTGTCTTGTGCATCGGATTTGTTGGTCTCACTTGGTCTCACTTTCTTACATTTTAAACATAGTAGGAACGGGATGAAGACCCTGATGTAAGCGAGCCTGGTGGGTAGAGAGGAGGGAGCAAAGGAGGAACCGGATGAAGACCACTTTGTATCTCGAAATTGTGAAATTTGTATGAATTAAAAGTTGTATGTAAAACATTTGACACTTGGCACTATATATGTATCTCGATCGGGCTGTAAGTAATGTGATGATGATGTCTACATTATATCTGTGCAATGCACATGCTATTTCTGAATATTTCTGTATGTTGCTGTATATAACCTGTATATTGCTGTCTATAAACTACATGTGTATAGCAGGCATCACAAAATCGTGTATAATACAAGCAATTTCTGTGGCGCACTGAAAACCAATTCTGTGGCGCACGTGTTTCTGTGGTGCACCTAAGCACACGTGCGCCACAGAAACCTTAATTCTGTGGCGCATGGGCCGGTGTGCCACAGAAACCTTATTTTTGTGGCGAAGTTTCTGTGGCGCACCTCCCAGCGCCACAGAATCCATTTTTGGTGCGCCACTGATGAGGCTTTTCCTACTAGTGGTAGATGTGCTGTTGCTACTAGGAACAATGTTTTATCCAAGGGTAATTCTATTGTTTACTTTACACACATTGCTTAATGCGATTATCCGTTACTTACAACTTAATACTGAAAGGGGTGCGGACGCTAACCAGAAGGTGGATTATTAGTCATAGACGTAGTTGGATTACGGTCTATGTATTATGTTGTAATGCCCAAACGAATCCCATAGAAGTCGTCTTGCTGTGTATGAACTTTATTCTGTCAATTGCCCAGCTGTAATTTATTCACCCAACATGCTATTTATCTTTATCGAGAGATACCACTTGTTAACTATGGACCCTGGTCCTTTCCTTTACACTAATACAATTATGCTATTTATCTTCGTTGCACTTTTATACATTTTCCGGTACTAACCAATTGATAAGATGCCACAATGTTAGTTCCCTGTTTTATGTTGTTTTTTGTCTCAGAAAAGTTGTAGAGGAAATATTCTCGGAATTTGACGAAACAAAAGCCGAAGTCAATATTTTACCGTAGCAAAGATGAAGCTCGAAGGGGGGTCAAAGAGGTGCAACAGGGTGGCCAGACCATGCGTAGGCGCGGCCCAGGCCTGGCCGCGCCTAGGGGTGATGTGGGCCACCCCGGCACCCCACCGACCTATCTCCTCCGCCCATTTATTCACGATCTCAGGAAAACCCTGAATACCCAAGCCTCCATCCACGAAAAGTTCCGCCACAGCCGCAATTGCAGAATCCACCTCGGGATGGTTCTGAAGCTCTTCCCGGCACCCTGCCGGAGGGGGAAATCATTGCCGGGGACATCTACATCGCCATGCCCGCCTCCGAAGTAATGCGTGAGTAGTTCATCCCTGGACTATGGTCCATAGCAGTAGCTAGATGGTTGTCTTCTCCAATTTGTGCCTCATGTTTAGATCTTATGAGTTGCTTATCATGATCAAGATCATCTTTATGTAATACTACATGTTGTGTTTGCTTGGATCCGATGAATATTGAATACTATGGTTGAGATTGATGTCATATGTTATTTGTGATCTTGCATGCTCTTTGTTGCTTGTAGATGCTCTGGCCAAGTAGATGCTTGTGACTCCAAGAGGGAGTATTTATGCTCGATAGTTGGTTCGTGCCTCTAGTAATCTGGGAGAGTGATAATAACTTCTAAGAATGTAGATGTGTTGTTGCTACTAGAAAGAAAACAACAATGTTTTATCCAAGGGTAATTCTACTATTTACTTTACACACATTGCTTAATGCGATTATCCGTTGCTTGCAACTTAATACTGAAAGGGGTGCGGACGCTAACTGGAAGGTAGATTATTAGTCATAGACACAATTGGATTACGGTCTATGTATTATGTTGTAATGCCCAAACGAATCCCATAGAAGTCATCTTGCTGTATATGAACTTTATTCTGTCAATTGCCCAGCTGTAATTTGTTCATCCAACATGCTATTTATCTTTATAGAGAGACACCACTTGCGAACTATGGACCCCGGTACTTTCCTTTACACTGATACAATCATCTTGTTCTGTTTACTTTCTGCAAGCACTATTTTCTTTTCATTTCCTGCAAACATCTCCTTTCACACCATACGGTTAACTCTTTGATTCAGCAAAAAACAGTGAGGTTGACAACCTCACAGTGAGTTGGGGCAAAATATTGTGATTGTGTCGTGTGCAAGTTCCACGTTGTTGCTAACGCGGGTAGTGCATCCTACCAATAGTAAGCCAACAACACCTTCAGAAGTCACACATTTCTCCTACTGGTCGATTAAACCTTGGTTTCTTACTGAGGAAAAACTTACTGTTGTGCTCATCATACCTTCCTCTTGGGGTTTCCAACAGCTTGTATTGAGTATCATCAAGGATTTTTTCTAGCACCGTTGCCGGGGAGAAAGAGGATTTCTGCAAGGGGAATTTCTCATCTCCATTCTCTTTACTTTGTTATTGTTTTGCTTAGTTTACTTTAGTTTATATTTTTTGCTTCTTTATGTCAAAAACAAACAAAAATAGTTATTATAGTTTTTATTTCTGTTGTTCCATTTTTATCTTCCTAAAATGGGTTCTGCTGAAAACACCAAGTTGTGTGACTTTACTAGTATAAATAATAATGATTTTATATGCACACCTATTTCTCCACCTATTCCCAAAGCAACTTTTAATGAAATTAATCATGCCCTGTTAAATATTGTTATGAAAGAGCAATTTTCTGGTGTTAGCACTGATGATGCTGCTGCTCAACTTAATAATTTTGTGGTACTTTGTGACATGCAAAAGAATAAGGATGTAGATGCCGACATTATAAAACTGAACTTGTTTCCTTTCTCTTTGAGAGGAAGAGCTAAATATTGGTTTCTATCTTTTCCTAGAAATAGTATTGATTCTTGGGTTAAATGCAAAGATGATTTCATTGGAAAATATTATCCTCCTGCTAAGAGTATATCCTTGCGTAGTGACATAATGAAATTTGGACAATTTGATAATTAACATGTTGCTCAATCTTGGGAGAGAATGAAATCTTTGGTAAAGAATTTCCCCACTCATGGACTGACTACTTGGATGATCATCTAAACTTTTTATGCAGGACTGAATTTTTCTTCAAGAAATTTTGTAGATTCAGCTGTTGGAGGTACCTGTTGGAGATATGCCCAAGAGGCAATAATAAAATGGTTATTATAATATGTCTTTGTGTTTATGATAATGTTTAATGATCTTGATCATGTTAGGCAGCTCACAAGATCCAACAATGAAGCACAATGAGGAGAAGACAAACTATCTAGCTACCGCTATGGACCAGTCCAGGGTGAACTACTCACTCATCACCCGTGAGGCGACCATGGCGGTGTAGAGTCTCCCAGGAGACTGACCTCTCCGTGGGCAGTGGTGCCGGAGGAGATCTCCGTGATCCGAGATGGGGATCGGAAGGCGCGGCCTCAAGAAGGTTTTCCCATCGCGGTTTTTCATTTCGGGGTTTCTCACATGGAGGCTTTAAGTAGGCGGAAGGGCAGATAGTCGGGGTTGGGGATTTAGGGGGCCCACACCACAAACATGGCGCCGGCTCCCCTTGGTCGTGCTGCCGCCATGTGGTCTACACCTCGCGGGCCCCACTTCTCGTATGTTCTTCGTCTTCTGGAAGCTCCGTGGAAAAATAGGCCCTCGGGTCTTTACTTGGCCCAATTCCGTGAATATTGCTATTAGGATTTCTCTAAAACCAAAACAACAGAAAAACAAACCGCACCGCATCTTGTTAATAGGTTAGTTCCGCAAATGCACGAATATGACATAAAGTGTCATAAAACATGTAGATATCATCAATAATATGGCATGGAACATAAGAAATTATCGATACGTCGGAGACGTTATCAGCATCCCCAAGCTTAGGGCTGCTCGTCGTCCCGAGGCAAAACGATAACAAAGATAATTTCGAAGTGACATGCCATCATAACCTTGATCATACTATTTGTAAACATATGTAAGTGAATGCAGCGATCAAAACAATGGTAATGACATGAGTAAACAACGTGAATCATAAAGCAAAGACTTTTCATGAATAGCTACTTCAAGATAAGCATCAATAAGTCTGCATAAGAGTTAACTCATAAAGCAATAATTCAAAGTAAAAGGTATTGAAGCAACACCAAAGGAAGATTAAGTTTCAGCGGTTGCTTTCAACTTGTAACATGTATATCTCATGGATAATTAGTCAACATAGAGTAATATAACAAGTGCAATAAGCAAGTATGTAAGAATCAATGCACAGTTCCACAAGTGTTTGCTTCTTGAGCGTGGAGAGAAATAGGTGAATCGACTCAACATAAAAGTAAAAGAATGGTCCTTCAAAGAGGAAAAAGCATC